>NC_086455.1:5150671-5477235 GCF_028390025.1 Pseudophryne corroboree | reverse complement strand
GGTGACCAGGCCCAATACAGACTGAATGCGCTGTGGACTGACTTTCCTTTCCCCCTGAGTGAGCACAAAACCTAAGTAATCCACATGCTTCTTACACCATTGCATTTTTGTTTTGGACACCTTGTGTCCACATTCACAGAGCCAGTTTAACAGTGATATACCATCCTCCCGGCAGGCCTCCTCAGTTTGACTACAGAGCAGCAGATCATCTGCATACTGTAGCAGGACTGAACCATGGTGAGGTTGCCAGGGCCCCAATGTGGCCTGGAGACAACAGGTGCGTCAACAATCTGCACCAGGTAAGTTGTTTACCCTCAAAAGAAAAGGCAAAAGTAATTGTGTCTGTGAATCTACAGGCATGCTGAAAAAAAGGCATTCTTCAAATCAAATACAGAGAAGAACGCAGCATCTGCAGGGATTGCAGAAATGAGTGAGTTTACATCTGGAACAATTGGTGCAATTGGGACAATTAACTGATTGATCGCTCTGAGATTCTGTACAAATCTTATACTGCCATCAGCTTTGGCAACAGGGTTCACAGGAGTACAGTATGGTGATACAATATGTCTGAGATACCCTGTTGTAAGAATTGCTGTATCATGGGGCGGAGACCTTCTATCTTTTCTGGTGAGAGGGGATACTGCATAGGTCAGAACACAAAACACTGGTTGTTGCACCGCTGTCCACTAAAAAGGGAATTTTACTTCCATTTATAATAAGTGGCAGCAGAGGTGAATCTTTACTATGACGGGAGAGTTGAATAAAGGCTGGGATACCCTCCTCCGGGCCCCGTCAGTGCGCGGGGTCTTTGGAATCTTCCCTGACTGCGGGGTTGGTTCTGTCTGTCAAAGCGTCTGGAGTTCTGATAGTTATGAGTGAGTGGGGAAGTGAGTAAGCTTTCTGAGTTAAGCAAAGGTAAGCCAGCGTCATCTGTCCAGCAGTCCTTAAACCTTTTCCAAAACGCAGTAACAGACTATGAAGGTTTCTGTTTACAAGCTACAGCGACAGGCAAAAAAGACTTCCTTCATATGTGTATAGCTGCGTCCTTTGCAAGCTTTGCGCAAATAAGATATACAGCCATCGAGGGTAATAGTGGGCTTGGGACAGTGTTTTACTATTATCTAAACTCTGGGTTATTGGTGCTAGGGATAGAGCTAGTGGACGCACCCTCCAGCAGTGGAGCTGGAGGCAATCCCATTTGGTGTGAAAGGGTTACTGCTGCCAAGAGATTTGTGTCTCTGAGCGCAGGATACATTGGAATGCAAAGGGGGGAGGGAGAGGGTTTTTTTTGCAGCCTCGCTTCTGTGCTGTTGGGAACTGACATTTTTTCTTAAATCTCCATATAGAAAAGGTAATTACTGCCTTCCCGTAGGAATGGGTCCTGTCCTGCTTTCTCTGTCCATCCCGCTAAATTATCCACCCATGGGTTAACTAAATAATACTCTGAGGTAGAGTTACGGGCAACATACATCTTGCATGTCTCACCAGGGAGGGGCGGGGGATATGCAGTTTTTTACTCTGACTAGAGCCCATTGTCAGACAGTAATATAAATCAACAATACAACTTTTAAAAGAAAATTATCTAAAATATACAACACTCTACTTACTATACATGCATCAGCTAACCAGTTAATTAGTCATTGACAATATCACAATATTATCTGTACAGTGAGAACATGAAATCTTTTGACGGGTACGCTTACCTTCGTACAAGATGTCAGAAAAATACAGCGTTTTAAACAGGAAGCAAGAAAAGTGTTTGAGTAAAGATATCTGGCAGACGAAAACTTACCAGCCGTCTGGACCAAATATAAGAACTTATCTCACTACAAACATACAAGAATATATAGGCGATCAAATCGAGGTATAATCTACGTTACGTATAGACCCCAGGTCTATGTTTTTTTAAGTATCCCAGATACTGACGTCTTTGGAGAATTGCGCTTGGACCCCGGGTCCTTTCTCAGACGTATTCTTTAAGTCCCAGACATTAAAGATTCTATGGTATCCCTGATACCTGTTTTATGCTTTTACATAAAACTTCGTAATATTAAGTCCCGGACTTAAATATTACCTTGTCACGTGTTCCCGGAACACTGACACGGATTCAGCTTCAGTGTATGACCGCAATCCTGTATGGCAAAGACAGACAATAAATTCTCTATTTTTACCATTCAGGGACGATCACTGAATTCCGGACATAGCCCCCAGCTGAAAGGATTTGCCCTTATACCTTAACCCTCGATGTGATGGCCTCTTAGACGTCTGGAGTGTAAACTCTTAGCCACAAGGTACATGCACAACACAAGCAGTAAGAATTCACACTGTTTTATTGAATGTTTAACATTGGTATAAAAAGAGAACACATAAGGGTGTAACTGATAAGTGTAACAGGGCTCATTGGCTTAGGGGTGGTGCCCTAGTGGGGTACGTAGGGGTGGTTAATACTTGACATAACATAATTGGATATAGCAGTTGCTAGGCAGATGTTATATACGTTGCATCAGATGGAACTTAACACAAGATCTTTTAGTAACACACAGAAGTAGAAAAAGCAGGTTTCATCTAGTATAGAGCTGACCTTGGATGCCAGACCCACACAAGCCTGGTATCTGTATGAGAGACAAAGGCATCTAACACAGGGCAGCACGCATCCATTGCAAACACATAAGAGTTCATAAAGCATGTTTTAACCCTTCAATAACCCCCAGATCCAGACTCCCCTCACCTCCAGATATGTATCTCTCACCTCTTCTCCTTGCACTCCCCACCTCATTTCCTAACATAGTCCCTCCCGGCTCCCGCCCTTTCCCCTCTGCTAATAATTGCTGCCTCCCTGATCACCGCTTCCCACTCTGGTGTTCAGGATCTCTCCCGGGCCGCTCCTAACCTTTGGAATTCCCTCCCTCGTCCATTAGACTCTCATCAAACGTGCCCTTAAAAAATAAGTTTTCTTTTTTTTTTTTCATTCTCGCTTCCGCCCCTCCTCTTTGCTCTGCAGTTTCAGCCCTCTTCTCCCAGTTGTGTCCACACATACCTCCTATAGATTGTACTCTGATTTGAGCAGAGCATTCTCCCTTTTATCTTTTCTACGTAATTAGGCAAAACTGCGCACGGTAATTATGTATCTGTGTGACGTTATATGTTGTCAGTATTAGTCTGCTGTCATTTTATCCCCTTGTTC
This sequence comes from Pseudophryne corroboree, assembly GCF_028390025.1. Taxonomy (NCBI): domain Eukaryota; kingdom Metazoa; phylum Chordata; class Amphibia; order Anura; family Myobatrachidae; genus Pseudophryne; species Pseudophryne corroboree. Next base: position 5,474,051 of record NC_086455.1, on the reverse strand, counting down.
GGTGCTATGGATTCCTCGTGGTGCCTCATAAACTATAATAATAATAACCTGCCTCTGATTTTAATATTATATGACCACCCTGACAGGCCGGATTGGTCCACCAAAGTGCGAGACCAAATAGGAAACTGGTGATGCTGTCCTCCTCCCCGTCTGTGCAGCAGGACCAGCTATAAGAAGACAGACACGAGGCTGCATTGTCACCCGTTCAGCACGTCTCTGGTGGTGGTGGGATAGGTCTCTCTTATTTACAGAACATTTTCCTGTGACATTGCTCAACATAGAAGATAAATGTGCCTTGGAGATATCTTCTTCCTTCCAGACAATTTTATGTTCATTTGCTCACTAGGTGGCACTGCAACACTGGATATTGATACTTCATGCTAATCGGTTGTGCGATCAGTATAGCCGGCGCAAGGTCTTACACCTCCTTGGTTTGATGTGAGCCTGTTCAGACATGAATTGTACATAGCGGTTTTACAGCGGTCTGAACAAGCCGGGGACATAATGAAAAGAGAAAACCCTGAATAAAAGTGCATGGCACACTCACTTCACAGAAATGTCTGATGGATAAGTGAGAGCTTAGCAGTCACGCTCAGAGCGTGAAGACAGCTGTAGAGAATAGCGTGTTCCAAGACGTGTTAATGAACGTGTGTAGCACAACGCATGCATCCTGACATATGTAATTGATAGGGTATGTTGGCCAGCAGAAAGCCGTGTGACGTGTCCTGTGATAACGTAAAATGCATTGTCGCCGTTTGTCACGGTGGAAGATACAGTGACATGAAGTATAATTACTGTGTATACTCTGGAAGATAATGAGTAATGTGTTCTGTGTTAGTATTTACACAACATACTGCAGACCCAAACCCCCATCACACAGCTTTTATTGCAGCGATGGTGACAGGAAGCTGATGGTGTTAGAACTTGTCCCATCGAATATTCCTGGCACACTGCCAGCGCTCCCTGTCAGGCTTGGCACAGCGTCTGAGAGATATCCTGGAGCTGTTCCTAGTAATCCGCTGCCAGAGGTGTAAGTACAGGTGTGGGTTATAGTACACTGCCGGCTCATTAACACCTCACGGGCAGCACCATCCGGGAGTCATTGGCTGGCTGCTCTCTCTCTCACAGTGGACGTAAACCCCAGATGTACCTCATCATGTTCTGTATAAGCAGAGAGCTGCACTATGTGACCTGGTGCAGGAGGACAGCTGGCGATGGTTCCTCCTGTGTCATGGATGAGTAGATGTTATTTGTCATCATCCGATATGTCCACAACGGGCTGATATCTCATGTTATAAAACGTCAGTAATGATATTACAAGTCAGATATTTCATCATATGATACGTCAGTAAGGACATGTAACCCGTCAGATATCTCATCATATGTAACGTCAGTAAGGACATGTGATCAGTCAGATACCTCATCATATGATACGTCAGTAAGGACATGTAACCAGTCAGATATCTCATCATATGATACGTCAGTAAGGACATGTAACCCGTCAGATATCTCCTCATATGTAACCAGTCAGATATCTCATCATATGATACGTCAGTAAGGACATGTAACCCGTCAGTTATCTCCTCATATGTAACGTCAGTAAGGACATGTAACCAGTCAGATATCTCATCATATGTAACGTCAGTAAGGACATGTGATCAGTCAGATACCTCATCTTGATACGTCAGTAAGGACATGTAATCCGTCAGATATCTCCTCATATGTAACGTCAGTAAGGACATGTAACCAGTCAGATATCTCCTCATATGTAACGTCAGTAAGGACATGTAACCAGTCAGATATCTCCTCATATGTAACGTCAGTAAGGACATGTAACCAGTCAGATATCTCCTCATATGTAACGTCAGTAAGGACATGTAACCAGTCAGATATCTCCTCATATGTAACGTCAGTAAGGACATGTAACCAGTCCGATATCTCCTCATTGTAACGTCAGTAAGGACATGTAACCAGTCAGATATCTCATCACATGATACGTCAGTAAGGACATGTAACCAGTCAGATATCTCCTGATATGTAACGTCAGTAAGGACATGTAACCAGTCAGATATCTCCTGATATGTAACGTCAGTAAGGACATGTAACCAGTCAGATATCTCCTGATATGTAACGTCAGTAAGGACATGTAACCAGTCAGATATCTCCTCATATGTAACGTCAGTAAGGACATGTAACCAGTCAGATATCTCCTCATATGTAACGTCAGTAAGGACATGTAACCAGTCAGATATCTCCTCATATGATACGTCAGTAAGGACATGTAACCAGTCAGATATCTCATCATATGATACGTCAGTAAGGACATGTAACCAGTCAGATATCTCATCATATGATACGTCAGTAAGGACATGTAACCCGTCAGATATCTCATCATATGATACGTCAGTAAGGACATGTAACCAGTCAGATATCTCCTCATATGTAACGTCAGTAAGGACATGTAACCCGTCAGATATCTCATCATATGTAACGTCAGTAAGGACATGTAACCAGTCAGATATCTCCTCATATGTAACGTCAGTAAGGACATGTAACCAGTCAGATATCTCCTCATATGTAACGTCAGTAAGGACATGTAACCCGTCAGATATCTGCTCATATGATACGTCAGTAAGGACATGTAACCCGTCAGATATCTCCTCATATGATACGTCAGTAAGGACATGTAACCCGTCAGATATCTCCTCATATGATACGTCAGTAAGGACATGTAACCAGTCAGATATCTGATCATATGATACGTCAGTAAGGACATGCAACCCGTCAGATATCTCATCATATGATACGTCAGTAAGGACATGTAACCAGTCAGATATCTCCTCATATGATACGTCAGTAAGGACATGTAACCCGTCAGATATCTCATCATATGATACGTCAGTAAGGACATGTAACCAGTCAGATATCTCATCATATGATACGTCAGTAAGGACATGTAACTCGTCAGATCTCATCATATGATACGTCAGTAAGGACATGTAACCAGTCAGATCTCATCATATGATACGTCAGTAAGGACATGTAACCAGTCAGATATCTCCTCATATGTAACGTCAGTAAGGACATGTAACCCGTCAGATATCTCATCATATGTAACGTCAGTAAGGACATGTAACCAGTCAGATATCTCATCATATGTAACGTCAGTAAGGACATGTAACCAGTCAGATATCTCCTCATATGTAACGTCAGTAAGGACATGTAACCAGTCAGATATCTCCTCATATGTAACGTCAGTAAGGACATGTAACCAGTCAGATATCTCCTCATATTTAACGTCAGTAAGAACATGTAACCAGTCAGATATCTCCTCATATGTAACGTCAGTAAGGACATGTAACCCGTCAGATATCTGCTCATATGATACGTCAGTAAGGACATGTAATCCGTCAGATATCTCCTCATATGATACGTCAGTAAGGACATGTAACCCGTCAGATATCTCCTCATATGATACGTCAGTAAGGACATGTAACCCGTCAGATATCTCCTCATATGATACTTCAGTAAGGACATGTAACCAGTCAGATATCTGATCATATGATACGTCAATAAGGACACGTAACCCGTCAGATATCTCCTCATATGATACGTCAGTAAGGACACGTAACCCGTCAGATATCTCCTCATATGATACGTCAGTAAGGACACGCAACCCGTCAGATATCTCATCATATGATACGTCAGTAAGGACACGCAACCCGTCAGATATCTCATCATATGATACGTCAGTAAGGACACGTAACCCGTCAGATATCTCATCATATGATACGTCAGTAAGGACATGTAACCCGTCAGATATCTCCTCATATGATACGTCAGTAAGGACATGTAACCCGTCAGATATCTCATCATATGATACGTCAGTAAGGACATGTAACCAGTCAGATATCTCATCATATGATACGTCAGTAAGGACATGTAACCAGTCAGATATCTCATCATAGGATACGTCAGTAAGGACATGTAACCAGTCAGATATCTCATCATATGATACGTCAGTAAGGACATGTAACCAGATATCTCATCATATGATACGTCAGTAAGGACATGTGACCAGTCAGATATCTCATCATATGATACGTCAGTAAGGACATGTAACCAGTCAGATATCTCATCATATGATACGTCAGTAAGGACATGTGACCAGTCAGATATCTCATCATATGATACGTCAGTAAAGACATGTGACCAGTCAGATATCTCATCATATGATACGTCAGTAAGGACATGTAACCAGTCAGATATCTCATCATATGATACGTCAGTAAGGACATGTAACCAGTTAGATATCTCATCACATGATACGTCAGTAAGGACATGTAACCCGTCAGATATCTCATCCTATGTAACCACTGCAATGAATGATTTAAACGTCTGTGACGATACACACCTGTAGGGTATGTTTATGAAGTGTCAGTAAGACAGCTGGACGCTACCACATTAAACAGCAGTAAGTACAGGTAATGAGACGGATCTTATAAGATGAAATGTCTCCATCACATAAGGTTAGCAAAGTAGTAGAGGCCAGCGTCGCAGTAGGCGGGGCCTTCATGTCTTAATGATTGTACACCTGACCTGCTACATGCTCCTGCTGCTATCAGTTACGTTCTCCTCGGTACGTGTAACCCTGGATAAGTAGAAAGAATGACCAGATGTACAAAAACAGGAGTTTATTATGGGTATGGCGGTAGGGCGGACTCAGAGTGGACAGATGGGGGAAGGCACCCCTGTGGAGAGATTGGCAGATCTATGGGTCCCGGGGGCTCTTCTGCCTCACTTCCTGCTTTTCATGTTCTTAGAGTAATAGTCATTACAGGCGATGGTCAGACCAGCGATGAGAGAGAAGTAGCTGTGAAAGTTGACACGCCCATCACGGCATTGATCCAGATCCTTCATGATTTTATCCACTGCCAGTGCGTCGTTCTGGTTCTGTTGGGGAGACAGACACATGGGTTACATAACAGGAAACTGGCACATGTAAGAGGCGGTGTGGGCACTCTGAGAGCTGATGGTGGCCCAGGGCTAATAAGCTATGTTCCCCTTTGTGTGTGTTACACCATCGTCCTCGTTTCTCTCACCTGGGAGACTTATCTCATTGCGCAAAGCCCAGTGAATCCCGTTCATTGTGTCTGCACTCCTGCAGGTTACACCCAGGGGAGGCGAGAGATTATGCATAACAGGGGGCAAGATGGGTCTCGCAGGAAGGACTAATCCTACCCTGGGCTCAGAGTGCTGCCAATGTGTTTATTAGATGTCAGCAGGTAGAGGGAGCCTTCACTCTCATCTATGAGGTGTTCCCATTCTCTAAACAGGTTCTCATGGGTAAATATTGTGATGATGAGAAAGAGCCCGGGGTTCAGGGAAGTGGCTTGCAAAAGAGTTGGAACACGGTTAGAATGTAAGAATGGAGAATGGGGGCATATGGAAGTACTGTATGTCTACTCAGAGAGGTGGTTCTCACACCCACCTTCAGGAATTCGCCGAATTCTTTATCCATCATCTTGTGGAGGTCTTCCTTGGACATATAGTTCTTGTCACCGGCATATTTGTGAAAGGTGAACATCAGGATCTCCATTGCTTGTTCCAGCTCGGAAGGGACCATGTTTGTGGGATGTTAAGGTGCGTTCTGCAAGAGATGACAAAGTTGCTGTGAGCAAGACCATAACCAGGGACGTGTCATCCTCTGCCAGAGGTCAGCCACACCCACCACAATGACATCACACTACCCCATGATTTACAGATGATGCAGTCTGGAGTTGTGGGGCACAGTACTGCATTATAAATAGGGTTTGAGGACATGAAAATTCAGGTTATGATCTCATTAGCAGACTTTCCATTTGTCATTGTTGCCCGCTGTGCTGGGAAGATGCGTTAATGCCTTTCCTGTCTCCCTGCAAGAGTGGATTATGATGTAGTGTGTGCCTATTTATAATGCATAATACTCATTTACTCCATATACTGTATGGAGCAGGAAGATAGTCTACAAGGTCACTTAATGGAGGCTAATGGCGCTGTAATTATCATTATCTGCTCTGAGAGGAAATGGATTCTGAATGTATCTATCAGCCCCCTCCTGAGATGTTTCCCCGACGTCTCCCTATAACAGGGGTGGGGAACCTTTTTTCTCCCGAGGGCCATTTGGATATTTATAAAATCCTTCGGGGGCCATACAAAAATTCTCAACTTAAAAAATAACCCTGCCCCCCCAGTAGGTCTGCCCCTTAGAGGTACTGTGTGTGCGCGCCTGAGGCGCGCACGCGCCAAAAAATGGGTGTGGCCAGTTAAAATGGGACGTGATACACATATGCCCCCAATAGCGCGGTGCCAGATCCACAATTGCCCCCACAGTGCCAGGTATACAAATACCCCCACAGAGCCAGGTATACAAATGCCCCTCACAGTGCCAGGTATACAAATGCCCCCACAGTGCCAGGTTTACAAATGTCCCCCACAGTGCCAGGTTTACAAATGTCCCCCACAGTGCCAGGTATACAAATGTCCCCCACAGTGCCAGGTATACAAATGTCCCCCACAGTGCCAGGTATACAAATGTCCCCCACAGTGCCAGGTATACAAATGTCCCCACAGTGCCAGCTATACAGATGCCCGATGCCCTCCCCCCTCCGTGCTACTTACCATGGGACACGGAGGAGAGCGCGGCTGTCGTGTGGGAGCGGCGGCGTGTAGTACTTCAAACCAGCCGCCGGTTCGAGAGCCAATCAGAGCTCGCGGACCGGCAGCCGCGGCTCCTGATTGGCTGCCGGTCCGCGAGCTCTGATTGGCTCACGGACCGGCGGCTGGTTTGAAGTACTACACGCCGCCGCTCCCACTCGACAGCCGCGCTCTCCTCCGTCTCCCTGTTCTGACAGCTGAGACACGCTGCCGCCGGACTGAGCGGCAGCGTGTCTCACTGACACCAGCTGGTGGGCCGGACCAAACGGCTTCGCGGGCCGTATACGGCCCGCGGGCCGGAGGTTACCCACCCCTGCCCTATAGCAACAACATCATTAGGTGGAAGGGACAGTTTAAGCCAGAGGTTCCCAAACTGTGTGCCGTGGCTCCCTGGGGTGCCTCGGGACACTAGCAGGGGTCCCCTGGGTTGGTGGTCCAGGACCAATTCAAATTATTCATTGTCAATATAATAGGCAAAACCAGTGCTGGTGGCTGCCAGTCATAAAATATGTGGCCAGCAGAAGCAAATATTGTCCCTCACCACACAACTGACCCTAAGGATGACATATAAATGTGATCTACTAAATGTAATATTTCTTTCTAAATATCTCAATAAGAAATTTTTGGCCTAGGGGTGCCGTGAAAAAACTTCTGATATTCTAGGGCGCCGTGATTCAAAAAAGTTTGGAAACCACTGGTTTAAGCCCAGGCATGTTGGCCATACAGCATCATTCTGTCACAATTATTCACGCCGTGTTTATGTAAAGCTGGACACACAAAGGCTATGCATGTAAAAACTATTAAACACAGACACAGGGGGCCACACCCTTGGTAAAGTAGTGAGATGAAACGTGTAGGGTGACCTCCAGTATAGAGTTTACAGTCTCCTACGCTGTGGAATGCTAATGCCCGTGGTATGGATGTAGTACTGAGCAGGAAGGAATGCTAATGCCCGTGGCCTGGATGTGCTGAGCAGGAAGGAATACGAATGCCCGTGGCCTGGATGTACTGAGGAGGAAGGAATGCTAATGCCCGTGGCCTGGATGTGCTGAGCAGGAAGGAATGCTAATGCCCGTGGCCTGGATGTGCTGAGCAGGAAGGAATGCTAATGCCCGTGGCCTGGATGTGCTGAGCAGGAAGGAATGCTAATGCCCGTGGCCTGGATGTACTGAGGAGGAAGGAATGCTAATGCCCGTGGCCTGGATATGCTGAGCAGGAAGGAATGCTAATGCCCGTGGCCTGGATGTACTGAGGAGGAAGGAATGCTAATGCCCGTGGCCTGGATGTACTGAGCAGGAAGGAATGCTAATGCCCGTGGCCTGGATGTGCTGAGCAGGAAGGAATGCTAATGCCCGTAGCTTGGATGTACTGAGCAGGAAGGAATGCTAATGCCCGTGGCCTGGATGTGCTGAGCAGGAAGGAATGCTAATGCCCGTGGCCTGGATGTGCTGAGCAGGAAGGAATGCTAATGCCCGTGGCCTGGATGTGCTGAGCAGGAAGGAATGCTAATGCCCGTGGCCTGGATGTGCTGAGCAGGAAGGAATGCTAATGCCCGTGGCCTGGATGTGCTGAGCAGGAAGGAATGCTAATGCCCGTGGCCTGGATGTGCTGAGCAGGAAGGAATGCTAATGCCCGTGGCCTGGATGTGCTGATCTGCATATAGCTTCCCATTGTACAGTGTGCATGCCAGTATATCTCTCTCTCTCTCTATATATATATGTTCTTAGTACATACCAGGAATTTTATAGAGCCGTGTACGGGATCGCTGAGCTGCAATACAGACATCTCTGAATCATCCAACGTAAGGTTTGTGTCCCCTGTGTATAACGTTCTGTGTCCTATTTACCCTGTGCCTTGAGGACCGTGGTTGGGAATGCCCGGCTTATAGGAACGTTACTGCTGGTTGGGAAGAGGGGCTGGGAACTAAATTGCCTTCTGTCAGTTGATATATTTGTGGAAATATTTAAAAACCTGAATAAGATATATTATTATCAATCACAGAACGTTTTGCAATACAGGAAATATTTTGAGGATGGAACTGCAGATGTGTCCCTTTACACTGTGGTTTCAGTCTCGGGAAAAATCCTGTAGCAGCTTCTAATGCACCAGGTCCCGGATGGCTCGGCCGCGCAGAGCTCCTTTTCTCTCAGAATGTGCATCTTGCTTGTACGAATAGCAGCAACACAGCTGTATTCAGAGGTTATACAGAGATGGGTGCAATTCGCTGCATACGCATCTGCATCCATCTCCTCACATGCTGAGGGGCCGCCCAGCACAGCGCAAGGCCATGCGGACGCATCGATTTAAGACTGACCCCTGACAGGCGGTCTGCTGCTATTTTTTTATCGGATCGGCTGCATCTGACGGAACGCAGCCGCCCTGAAAAAGCTCCCAGCACGCTCCCGTTTGGCCCACCACACCCACGAAACGCTGCGTCACCGCTGTTAAATATGTTGCTGACGTATCCTTCGTGGATGTGCCCACAATGTGAATGACCGCTCGGGCGCAATGCGATGTACGGCAAACTGCAATGCGGCCACATTAGCGCCAAGTCTGAATAACGTCTACAGAGCGCTGTGATTGGCAACCCTTGTACGTCACAGCCCAGCACCTCTAGTATTCTGCGAGCGTCTTTTTTCTGATAATGTGACGCATAGAAGAAACAAAATGTAAAGGAAAATACGGTATGAGACACCTTTCACAGCGCGCCTCACGCCTCATACAGACACCGGGTGTACGAGTACACATCTGTAGTCTAACACAGCACTTACAGGCGGTCTGCTGATGGCAGGGAATATCAGCACCTGTATACTGACACGTCAGAGATAATAACACATAGATAACGCAGCATTCCGCACATTCCTCCACAGCTGGGGCCGCTAATGGCATATTGCAGCTGATTACTGGGGAGTAGGATCTCACTCACTCCCTACACCAGAAGGAGCCATGTAATATATATGTATACATCTACAGTCTGTGACTATATGGGAGCGGAGTCTCTGCTTCCAGCCCCAAGCCTGGGGAGGGACTTTAACCTCTGTCTGAGGACACAGCATTCTAGTGACACCCAGTGCATGACAGCAGCTATAGGAAGACTATCCGCTGTGTGACAATTCCCATGCACTCTACATTCCATAAGTTTTACCTGACACTTTCCTCAGCCAATATTCAACCTATACAGGAGACACCACTAAATATCCATTTGTGTCCACACTAAAGCTGGGTACACACTACACTATGTGTGTACCCAGCGACATCGTGCAGGACGGACCCGGCATCAGCAAAGTGCATACACACTTGCCGGTAGCAACAGCCATGTTGTATTCGGCAGCATGGCCCTTCACTAACGACATCGCCCATACGCAAGGCCGACGGAGGATGCCGCTGACAACCCACGGAGGCATCCTCAGCGACATAGGGGGTCATTCCGAGTTGATCGCACGCTAGCTATTTTTTGCACTGCTGCGCAGATAGTCGCCACCTATAGGGGAGTGTATTTTTGCTTTGCAAGTGTGCGAACGCATGTGCAGCCGAGCGGTACAGAAACAGTTTGTGCAGTCTCTGAGTAGCCTAGAACTTACTCAGCCGATGCGATCACTTCAGCCTGTCCGGGGCCGGAATTGACGTCAGACACTCGCCCTGCAAACGCTTGGACACGCCTGCGTTTTTCCAACCACTCCCACAAAACGGTCAGTTGACACCCACAAACGCCCTCTTCCTGTCAATCTCCTTGCGATCGGATGTGCGAATGGATTATTCGTTAAATCCATCGCCCAGCACCGATCCTCTTTGTACGCGTACGATGCACCTGCGCATTGCGGTGTATACGCATGCGCAGTTCTGACCTAATCACAGCACAGCGAAAAATCCTAGCGTGCGATCAGGTCGGAATGACCCCCATAGTGCGTACATACTAGACGATGTGCCCGATATGTCGGTCCAACACGCCGGATTGATGTGACATATAGGGCGGTATTCAAATGATATATCACGCCCAATCTCCTTTCTAAGGTGATCCCCGGATCGCGCATATTGTACCCGTAGTAATCAGGTTTAGCTGTGTAAAGGGTTGGGCGCCCTCACTACCCCGGGGGCATCAAGCTGAAATGATTATACCACGCCCGTCAGCAGAAATAGAATGGGTGTGGAAGGGGGTGAAAATAATTGAATCCCACCCATACTGTGTACCCAGCTTTATACTTGATTGAGGAGTGCAGCGGGAAGGAATCTGCCATTCACAATCATTAATCCTGTAAATACACTATGTGACCTCTCATTACACCGCATTGTGTATGGATACAGTTATGTAACTCTCGTACTATGATAGTGATATACACAGGTAAAAGCGCCATATTGCGCCATCTTTTTACGTGTGTCCATTCTAAATCAGCTCCTATATGGAGGCTACTTATAGTCGGGGGAGCCTGTGATCAAAGCAGCGGAGATCCCTGAATAGATGCACACGGCATCTAATCATTGTAGGGAGGCAAGTGAAACCAGGGCACGCCCTTCTCACATAGGCCACGCCTCCTCACACCCAAGACCACACACCCTTTGCGATCGCGCAAGTGAGGGTCCCGATTAGAGGGCTGCAAGAGTTGGGAGGTGTGCCATACTTGCCAACTTTCCGGATGCCCCCCTCCAGGTTGTCACAGCAGGAGGTGGGTGGGGGCATGGTGAGGCGTGTGGGCAGCGTGGCACATGTGTGCAGTGCTGGGTCGTGACGGCACGATTGTGCCATTATAGCCCCGCCCCAGCTGTGCAGGTCAGAGATTCCCGGCACTGTAAAGCGGGGGCATGGCTACAATGATGCGATTCGGAAGCCTCCCAGCCGTCCAGGGAGAGTAGGCGAGTATGATTTACCATCGCCTTCCAGGGCTTGGCCCATAGGCTTACACTCTGCAGACAGTACCATGCATGTGCAGAACGCCGCCCGGCTCCCGCAGGAGAAGTGACGTGGTGACGGCAGGGATGGGATCAGAGTCCCCTGTCCCTGCATGTGCTGTGTCATACATCTGTGTAATCTGTAATAATAAGCAGCAATAGATGATAATGACCAGAGCAGGGAATCTGTACCTACATGTACAGTACACCACAGCTCTGCTCTACATGTACAGTACACCGCAGCTCCGCTCTACATATACAGTACACCGCAGCTCCGCTCTACATGCACAGTACACCACAGCAGCTCCGCTCTACATGCACAGTACACCACAGCAGCTCCGCTCTACATGCACAGTACACCGCAGCTCCGCTCTACATGCACAGTACACCGCAGCTCCGCTCTACATGTACAGTACACCGCAGCTCCGCTCTACATGTACAGTACACCGCAGCTCCGCTCTACATGTACAGTACACCGCAGCTCCGCTCTACATGTACAGTACACCACAGCTCCGCTCTACATGTACAGTACACCACAGCAGCTCCGCTCTACATGCACAGTACACCACAGCTCCGCTCTACATGCACAGTACACCACAGCAGCTCCGCTCTACATGTACAGTACACCACAGCTCCGCTATACATGCACAGTACGCCACAGCTCCGCTCTACATGTACAGTACACCACAGCAGCTCCGCTCTACATGCACAGTACACCACAGCTCCGCTCTACATGCACAGTACACCACAGCAGCTCCGCTCTACATGTACAGTACACCACAGCTCCGCTATACATGCACAGTACGCCACAGCTCCGCTCTACATGTACAGTACGCCACAGCTCTGCTCTACATGTACAGTACACCACAGCTTCGCTCTACATGTACAGTACACCACAGCTCCACTCTACATGTACAGTACACCACAGCTCCGCTCTACATGTACAGTACGCCACAGCTCCGCTCTACATGCACAGTACGCCACAGCTCCGCTCTACATGTACAGTACGCCACAGCTCCGCTCTACATGCACAGTACGCCACAGCTCCGCTCTACATGCACAGTACGCCACAGCTCCGCTCTACATGCACAGTACGCCACAGCTCCGCTCTAAATGTACAGTACGCCACAGCTCCGCTCTAAATGTACAGTACGCCACAGCTCCGCTCTAAATGCACAGTACGCCACAGCTCCGCTCTAAATGCACAGTACGCCACAGCTCCGCTCTACACGCACAGTACGCCACAGCTCCGCTCTACACGTACAGTACGCCACAGCTCCGCTCTACACGTACAGTACTCCACAGCTCCGCTCTACACGTACAGTACACCACAGCTCCGCTCTACATGTACAGTACACCACAGCTCCGCTCTACACGTACAGTACACCACAGCTCCGCTCTACACGTACAGTACACCACAGCTCCGCTCTACACGTACAGTACACCACAGCTCCGCTCTACACGTACAGTACACCACAGCTCCGCTCTACACGTACAGTACACCACAGCTCCGCTCTACACGTACAGTACACCACAGCTCCGCTCTACACGTACAGTACACCACAGCTCCGCTCTACGCGTACAGTACACCACAGCTCCGCTCTACGCGTACAGTACACCACAGCTCCGCTCTACACGTACAGTACACCACAGCTCCGCTCTACACGTACAGTACTCCACAGCTCCGCTCTACATGTACAGTACACCACAGCTCCGCTCTACACGTACAGTACACCACAGCTCCGCTCTACACGTACAGTACACCACAGCTCCGCTCTACACGTACAGTACACCACAGCTCCGCTCTACACGTACAGTACACCACAGCTCCGCTCTACAGGCTCACACACCTTCCCAGTCCTCCTGATTACAGAATAGGGTGGGCAGGGTGTACTTACTGGCGGGATTCAATCCAGGCATCTCAGGAATTCAGCCCACAATAGAGCAACCAATATCTCAGCAACATCCTGACTCTGGAACTGGGCGCAGGGTCACAGAACGCAGCACGAGGCATCCCAGGGCACGGTCACCCCAGGGACCTCTTACTGGCCAGCGGCTGGGTCCACACTGATGTCTTTATCTGGCTACGTGCGGGAGGTAACAGCGACGAGTGTGTGATCAGCGCGGTGACTGTGGCCACCCCTGCAGGCTCAGTCACTGGTCATGGACCTTTGTGTCTAAGACATTCCTGCCTACTAAGAAGCATATAGGAATATAGTGACAGTAACACCTATAAGCGTGGACGTGCACTAAAAATGTCTTACACCCAAATGTAAGTGAGCCCCAAAGCCGTCAGTAAGATCTACTTGTTGATGAAAGGACGCTGATACTTTCAGGGCTCGCTCGTGTATTGTGTTTTACAAGTGGTTGATTTTTTTATTTCTGTCCAACTAATTTTCCTGCTAATTCAGCAGGAGGCCTCCTGGCTGCTTCCGTGATCCGCTGCTGCGTCTCAAGACGCACCATCAGATCACTCTGCGGGACCATCGGTCATCTGAGTAACCCCAGCGTTCCCCAAGCAGAGTATCTCTGCAGTATGGGGCTTCCCGCAGGAAATGCTGCACCCGGGGTATAACTCAGAGGGGAGCTCTGGATAACCATCCTAGAAGCTGGGACACCCCGTGATACGTCAATGCAGTCAGATCATAGGTGGGGCAACTGAGGCACGTCAGGATGGACAATGAAGGTTTAGTGGCAGTGCCCCCTTCACCAGCCCTAATCCTGCCCCGCATTTACCGTCAATATGATCCCTTCCTGCCAGAGCCATCCACGCCTTCCAGTTACTTCTCCTGAGTGCTGGGAGGGGCTGCGGTGAGAAGGGCCATTAGTACATTACTTCCCTTACGCCTCTCCATCATCCTCCATATGTTAATAAACCGCAGACTCCCGGAATTATCACCAGTGACAAAAATGGACCCCCAGGAAATGTTACCCATGGTGCCAATCTGACATCAGCTAGGCCATAGACTTGGGTGTATCCCAGGGGGCACAGCAGAGGGGTGGGCAGAGGTGCAGAGTGGTATACTACAATATATAATAATCACCCGTAGTGCGGTGACCTCCTGGGTGTGGCGGTAACATGGACTCTCATCCCCAGGCCAGCAGTCCGTTATACACTGCTACAGCCAGCCACAGCCTAACCCCTGGGTGGTGCCCAGCTCACATCACAGGACTCAAGAAAGAAAAAATATCTGGTGAGTCGTGACGACCCTACCACTGTGTATAAGTCTGCATCTACTAGCAGTCAGGCACTGCGGGGGTTACAGTCACAGCCAGTGGGTACAGTGTGTCTGCATCTACTAGCAGTCAGGCACTGCGGGGGTTACAGTCACAGCCAGTGGGTACAGTGTGTCTGCATCTACTAGCAGTCAGGCACTGCAGGGGTTACAGTCACAGCCAGTGGGTACAGTGCGGCTGTGTGCAGGGTGTGTCTGTCTGCATAGCACCCATACAGTACTACTTGTACACCAGCACTCCTTGTTATACCGTATTAACCCCTTTATGACTAGTGTTATATACACATTATCACAGAACACCCTCTAATGCACTAACAGCAGTCACAGAACATGGGGCGTACACCCTCTAATGCACTAACAGCAGTCACAGAACATGGGGCGTACACCCTCTAATGCACTAACAGTAGTCACAGAACATGGGGTGTACACCCTCTAATGCACTAACACCATAACAGAACATGGGGTGTACACCCTCTAATGCACTAACACCATAACAGAACATGGGGTGTACACCCTCTAATGCACTAACACCATAACAGAGCATGGGGTGTACACCCTCTAATTCTCTAACACCACTAGCATAACATGGGGTGTATGCTTATGCTCTTTAGCTGGACTCCTGGAGTGGGTGGGGTGTTCTCCTGGACCACTAGAAGTGGGACAAAGTAAGAGAGGAAAACGGGTGCAGGGGGGTTCTGGGGTGGGGGAGGGTGCAGGGATCTGGGGTGTGTGCAGGGATCTATGGTGGGGAGTGTGCAGGGATCGGGGGTGTGCAGGGATCTGGGGTGTGGAGGGTGCAGGGATCTGGGGTGGGGAGGGTGCAGGGATCTGGGGTGTGGAGGGTGCAGGGATCTGGGGTGTGCAGGGATCTGGGGTGTGCAGGGATCTGGGGTGGGGAGGGTGCAGGGATGTGGGGTGGGGAGGGTGCAGGGATGTGGAGTGGGTGCAGGGATGTGGGGTGTGTAGGGTGCAGGGATCTGGGGTGTGCAGGGTGCAGGATCTGGGGTGAGGAGGGTGCAGCGTTACAATGTAACATCTGTGTAGCATGTTACACTACACTGTACCCTCCTGTACTTCCTGCCCTCTCTCACCTGGCAGAGGCGGCTGATCTGTCTAGGACAGGCATTGCACAGCACCTTTGGTAAGGAAAGGGTTAATGGGCACCAATAGTCTGATAGTTACACCCAGCGCATACCCATAGTAAGCAGCTTAATAGAAATCAACTCCCAACTCACGTTTAGGTGTTATTAGAGTGTGAGCTGTTGGGGATAGTATGTGTTAGAGCAGGGGTGTGTGGAGGGTTCCTCACCTGGTGGCAGAGAGTCAGATGCAGCCGCTGTGTCCTCCTCGGTCAGGATAGTGATGTGTGTAGAGTGTGTGCTGAGTACAGGGCAGAGGAACACCCCTGTGTAGGAGGAGCAGCCCCTGTAATCTGAGTCATTACCAGCCCGCCTCCACCTTCCCATTCTCTTGGCTCATTTTCTTTCCCAGTTCAGGAATTTCGGAGCTGTTCCACCACTCTCCCACTCCCACAGTGTGTCTGCCACAGCACACTCAGCCTCACAGGGGTTCCTCAGCTATTAGGGTGGATCTCCATTATCTGCCAGCATTACACAGGGATAAATGGAGTTCTGCATTGCACATCTGCTAGCACTGTACACATTAATATCAGACCCTCCAACATGACCCGCCCCACTAGGTACAAAATGCTCTGTTCCTGGACTTCCCTCTTAATTTATGATTTCCATCACCTGTGTTGAACTAGTTAAATGATAAGAAAGCTGTTTCTTCACAGGTGATTGCAATAATAAATTAAGAGGGAAGTCCAGAAACAGAGCATTTTGTACCTAGTGGGGCGGATCATGTTGGAGGGTATGTAATATGATATTCCAGATCATCCGCTGTAACCTCTGTAGGATCACCTCCATCTCACACCAATCAGTTGTAAGCTTTTTAGAACCGCATTACCCACCACAGCACTATGAGAAATACCTTTAGGACATGGGGCCCCATTTATCAATGATTGCATTTGCAAAGCAACCTGGGCGCGATATTAGCGCCTGGGATCATTTTGCAGCATGCAATCACTACAGGTAAATGTAGGCAGGGGCTCTGCACAGAAGTCTGGCTGCATCGCATCTCCCAGAGAAACCTATGCGACCCCTTCTTCATACATTGCAGGGATATATAATATTTCCAGCTACTCACTGAAAACAGGTGTTCTGGGGAACATAGCCGCGAATACTGGTTGATAAATGGGCCCCTAAGTGACCTGGTGTACCACTAGATAGTAACGCACAGAGGGGCAAATTCAGGTTGGATCGCCATCTGCGATCCAACCGGAATTTGTGCAGCTGCCCCGTGGGTGCATGCGCATGGCCCGTCCTGTGCCCACATTTACTGCTGGTGACCCACAGTAACTACGATTGACAGGAAAAGGCGTTCGCGGGGTGGCAACGCTCCGCTTTCAAGGCGGATACAGAGCGTTGCAGGGAAACGGGCGTGTTGGTGTGAATGGACGTCGTGTCGGTGGCGTGTTGTCACACGCAGCTGCTCCTATCTTAAAAAATGGCGCTGGGCCTCCTGCTGTCACTCTGAAATTGCGATTGCGCCGCAGTTTCAGCATGATCGCAGCGGGTAGGCGGCGGACAGCATGCTGGGAAACCTTGCCCTGCTATGGGCGGCCCCCAGCATGCGAGTGAAAGGATTGCAAATCCTTACTGAATAGAGTCCCATAACCTCCTATTTTGCAATGTGTAAAATGGGGGCACGTGCCTGCCGCAATGTGTAAAATGGGGGCACGTGCCTGCCGTACTGTGTAAAATGGGGGCACGTGCCTGCCGTACTGTGTAAAATGGGGGCACGTGCCTGCCGCAATGTGTAAAATGGGGGCACGTGCCTGCCGCAATGTGTAAAATGGGGACACTTTCCTGCCGCAATGTGTAAAATGGGGGCACGTGCCTGCCGCAATGTGTAAAATGGGAACACTTTCCTGCCGTGCTGTGTAAAATGGGGGCACGTGCCTGCCGTACTGTGTAAAATGGGGACACTTGCCTGCCGTGCTGTGTAAAATGGGGTCGCGTGCCTGCTGTAATGTGTAAAATGAGGACTTTTTTTTTTTATCCTGTGGTGGCCGTGATGATGAGATGAGATGAGACCACGCCCACCTTAACAAAGCCACGTCCATTTTAACGAGGCCACGCCCCCTTATCGGGAGCGCGCGCCAAAGGCGCGCACATGCTTTTCCTCTTTATATCTAGGGGGGGGGGGGGGCATTTTTTGTTTATGTGAATGGGGGGGGGCGCATATTTTTAATCTCGCACTGGGAGCCAAATTGGCTAGAAACGGCCCTACCTAACCCTAACCCTCCCCAGTGGAGCCTAACCCTAACCTCCCCTTCCCTGCTTCCTAACCCTCCTCGCTTGGTGCCTAACCCTAACCATCCATTTCCTGCTGCCTAACCCTAACCCTCCTCGCTTGGTGCCTAACCCTAACCCTCCCCTTATTACTGCCCAACACTAACCCCCACTCCCTGGTACCTAACCATACCCTTCCCGTCCCTGCACCCTAACACCCCCCCCCCCCCCTTCTAATGCCTACATCTACCCCCCCCTACCGCCGCAGCAGGTACTGAGAGCGTCCCACTGGAATAATGATCGGGTTTCTGGGCGTCGGTATTTTGACACTGGCATCCTGACCTCCGTCGGGATTTACATGTCGGTCTTATGGCGTCCTTCTGGATTCCGGCGTCAGTATTTCGACCGCTGGGATCCCGTCCTTCGGTATATGAACTACATCCCCCTTTTCCATTACTAGATGCTGTAATATACTGCACTGTTAAAGACCTGTGTAGGATGTTTCAGGACAGTTATGTAGGCTTAGTAAATAATAAAACACTCCAGGGAATCTAACAACCAGACAGTCACTTCTACTTTTATTCAGTGCCAGGTGAGTAATGAGTAAGATGCGGCCTACAGAGGTCCCCAGCAGCGGCCTGTGGAGGAGAGGACCAGACATATAAGCCTCGGTAGGGCTGCTGGTCGCCCCGTTCCCTGACACCTGTCTGTTACATATAGCCTAGAGCTGCTGGCAGCGAGCAGTAAATTCACCTTATACTGCTACTAGCATGTGCTGATGGGGTCAGGCAGCAAACAGAGCAAACCGTTTCCTGTGCGACACCAGTAACTTCCCGCTCCGGGAGCTGTCAGGTACGTGTAACAGGCCGCTCTATCCTGTCACTAACTCACAAGCTTTACTGAGTGCAGTGGCAAACGCAGGATTTCTAGAGGGGGGTTTCCAAATGCAGTACACAATCTCCCACTCTGCGGAACATGGAATACAGTATTAACATTTAACACCATAGATTACCTATAATATAGGCTGTATCAAACATATTTAAATAATATAAATAAATGGTCAGGAGAAGGTTAAACATCCCATAATAAAAAAATAAATACACAAACATAGTAGAACCAGTGCTGCACTTTCTAAGCACACATTCTCCCACCTCCGGGTAAGGCTCCTGTCTCTTCTTCCTGGTAACAACTCTCCGATCCATTACATTGTTTGAGGACTGAGAACAACACACACAAACTGGGCACGTGCAGCAGCTCCGCTCTGTCCCTTACACTGCATGATGTGGCAGCAGCTCTAGTAATCGTATTATATACCATTGCTATTGTCCTAATTTGAGCCACTTGCCAAGAGGAGGGGGGTTTCCGGGCAACTGGAAACCCCCTCTGCGTTTGCCTATGGTGTGTGCAGGAACTGCCATAATAACACTGGTCTAATGTTCTTGCCACCAGACTGGAGGTCCTGCCACGCACTAGCCACCAGACTGGAGGTCCTGCCACGCACTAGCCACCAGATTGGAGGTCCTGCCATGCACTAGCCACCAGACTGGAGGTCCTGCCGCGCACTAGCCACCAGACTGGAGGTCCTGCCACGCACTAGCCACCAGACTGGAGGTCCTGCCACGCACTAGCCACCAGATTGGAGGTCCTGCCATGCACTAGCCACCAGACTGGAGGTCCTGCCGCGCACTAGCCACCAGACTGGAGGTCCTGCCACGTACTGGCCACCAGACTGAAGGTCCTGCCGCGCACTAGCTACCAGACTGGAGGTCCTGCCGCGCACTAGACACCAGACTGGAGGTCCTGCTGCGCACTAGCCACCAGACTGGAGGTCCTGCCACGCACTAGCCACCAGATTGGAGGTCCTGCCATGCACTAGCCACCAGACTGGAGGTCCTGCCACGCACTAGCCACCAGATTGGAGGTCCTGCCGCGCACTAGCCACCAGACTGGAGGTCCTGCCACGCACTAGCCACCAGACTGGAGGTCCTGCCACGCACTAGCCACCAGATTGGAGGTCCTGCCATGCACTAGCCACCAGACTGGAGGTCCTGCCGCACACTAGCCACCAGACTGGAGGTCCTGCCACGTACTGGCCACCAGACTGAAGGTCCTGCCGCGCACTAGCTACCAGACTGGAGGTCCTGCCGCGCACTAGACACCAGACTGGAGGTCCTGCTGCGCACTAGCCACCAGACTGGAGGTCCTGCCACGCACTAGCCACCAGATTGGAGGTCCTGCCATGCACTAGCCACCAGACTGGAGGTCCTGCCACGCACTAGCCACCAGATTGGAGGTCCTGCCGCGCACTAGCCACCAGACTGGAGCTCCTGCCACGCACTAGCCACCAGATTGGAGGTCCTGCCATGCACTAGCTACCAGACTGGAGGTCCTGCCATGCATTAGCCACCAGACTGGAGGTCCTGCCGCGCACTAGCCACCAGACTGGAGGTCCTGCCGCACACTAGCCACCAGACTATAGTTAATGCTATACATTGCTGTAGCTACCAGAATGAAGGTCCTTCCACACAGGATTGCAGTCTAACACTAGCCCCATATTGAGGCGGGATACGTTTCTCATCCAGACGAACGCGATGCCAGCGGTCAGGTGACTATGTCTGACTTGTGCCTCTCTGGAACTAGGATGGCTGAGTTCAGGGTTGGAAAGTACAATAAGGGCGTGATGTGGGTGTGTATTGGCAATTTAAGAAAAATAAGGCCGCCAAAAAGTGTAAAACACAGCCTCTGGGCGGGCTGTGACCGCCAGCTCTGACCCTGGTCTGTCCGTGAGCCGTGCTTCTAGTGGCAATCCCACCTCATCTCAGCCAGGTACAAGATTTGCACTATGGGAATTGGTAGCAGACATATGATTTTTTTATTTAATATTTGTTTAGGTTTCATAGTCAGACTGACTGAATAAGGCCCCAATGTCTGAAAACAATCCCCAGCTTTACTCAAACATAAGTATGAGGCTCCCTCCTCTGGTCACATTTATGTAGTGCAGTCATATTTTTTTATTAGTTGAATGATCATACAGGCCACATACCCATCCTTCTGACATAAATAAACCTCCCAATGTTCTGCTATGGGATGTACTATAGTAACTAAGGCACATTGCATAAAGATGAAGCATTGCATCATTAAAGCCTTTGCTTTTTGCGCCACAGTAAAGGTTACACAAAGTTGAAATCCATTGATACCCCCGTCCTCTGTGTTTCAGATGCACTTGAGAGTTCAGATTTCAGCTGCGACTTTTCTAAACTCTGCTATGGGAGATGCAGAGAGGGTCTACAAGAAGTAACTTAATGGTGCGTCATGTCCACTGCGGCGAAGGTTGTCACCGCTCCGCTGAGTTCCTTACATGTCCTGCCGTCAGGGAGATCACCCGTCTCACTATGCTTGGTTCTGTTCTCGGGGTGATTCAGAGCTGATTGCACGCAGGCATTTTTTTGCAGTGCTGCGATTAGGTAGTTGCCGCTTACAGGGGGAGGGGGTAGTTGATGTGCAGGGGTGAGAACGCTTGTGCACAGCTCAGGACTTACTCAGCTGCTGCGATGATCTGGCCAGGAGCTGACGTCAGGAATCCTCCCTCCAAACGGCTGAGCACACCTGCGTTTTTCCGGACACTCCCCAAAAACGGTCAGTTGACACCCACAAATGGCCTCTTCCTGTCAATCGGTTTCTTTGTTAAACCTGTCGCTGTCTGGCGATCCCCGTCGCCGGGGGGCGACACGCCTGTGCATTGCAGAGCATACGCATGCGCAGTTCTGACCTGATCCCAGCACTGCAAAAAAAGTAGCGTGCGATCAGGTCTGCATGACCCCCTCAGTACGGTAGTTTACTATGAATATTGCTATATCGCCTTTATAATATTATCTATAAGCGCAGGATAAGGGTGAATATCTGCCTAATATTGTGTGGGTCTCTCTTGTGCCACCAAACCAGCTCTGACCAGTTGAGGCATGAGTATAGTCAGGCTTGGCCCTGATCAGACAGGTGCAAGCAGAAAAATAAAAACACAAACATAAAAAGTCCTAGGACTTCTTGTGCTCCATCGTCAGTCCTCTGTAGTGGCTTGCGGACACACACATACCATGCTGTCCGGCATGGCCAATGTCCATAGTCCCTGGCGCTGCAAACTGATCCCTGCTCACTGGCACCTAATAGGCATCAGCGCAATGCACTGTTGGTGTTTGGGAGTTGTAAACCCCTCTCCTGCAGCTGACTTCCCGCTGTCTCTGGGTGAGTTGGAAATCTTGGACCTCGGTTTCTCCAACTGCAGCTGTGCATTTCAGAAATCCTGGAATAATAAACATCCACTACAGGTGCAGGATGTTCAGGCCTTGGAGGGAGCTGATCCCACCAGAATGTGGGCAGTTATGGTGAGACACAAGCCCTCTCACCACACTGTCTAATACTGAATATCTCATTCCTTGTCAGGCACCATTGTAACTATATATATATATCATACTTGCCTACTCTCCCGGAATGGCCGGGAGGCTCCCGAAAATCAGGTGACCCTCCCGGCCTCCCGGAAGAGCAGGCATGTCTCCCGATTTCGGGGGTCCCACCCTGCCCAGCCGCCCACTTAGAGAGTAAAGTGGGCGGTCCGGGCAGGCTTAAATATGTATCGAAAAATATATATAAAAATACTTTCTTAAAACAAAAAAAGGATAAAATATGGAAATAGTAATTAGGTAAAAAAATCGCTTAACTTAAAATGAAGGGTCATACAGGAATTTCCAACGCATTTCGTCAGTCAGACTTTTTATATATATTTTTCGATACATATTTAACCCCTTTTTATTACTCACATATACCATTTTACCATTTTTATGATATATGAAGTTATGAAATTGTTCATATTTTTTACAAAAAATATTTTTACCATGTCCTTTATAAATCGCATTTTAGTCCTCTAAATATTTTTTATATAAACACCATTTGGTCACCAGAACCCCTACCTATCCGTATTTATATATATATATATATATATAAATATAAAAACAGTTTATCTATTTTCCTTTATACGGTTATGGAATCTGCAGCAGGAGGCCAGGTTCAGGCTGTCGGTGCAGTGAACACGAGTGACCCGGCAATATAGGGTCACGTACGAGCAGAGGACTGGCGCTGTGGTGGGTTGCTTACATCTGCAGGCCAGTAACGCCGGGGAGATGGGCGTCACTCAGCTGCACCGGTGATTTCTGATGGTGCTAATAGAAAATAGATATTTTGATGTCAATTTGCTAAATAGACTCCTTAAGGGCCCTACACACTGGGTGATGTTGGCAATATTATCTATTATCGATGGTTGGGGGTTATTTTGCCAAAGCGAAAGCCTACACACTGGACGATATCGATAGCCAATTCAGATGATATGAGAGTACAGACATCTATATCGTCTAAATTGACTGGCATGTTTAAACGATAATTGTTCAACGATGAACGATTTTGCAATATAATGACCAGTGTGTAGGGCCCTTTAGAGTCTTGCTGTAATTGGCTACACTGTGGTAAGGTAAGGAGGTTTCCTATTACCATGCTAGTAAAGTTATTTAATCTGTTCTCATACATTGGTTATTCATTTATACGTTTAACACATTAGCCACACCAGGAAACATCTGTTATAGGAAACAAATATATTCACAATGAAGGACAAAGATCCATTGTTCCCCTGATCCTGATGGTGTTTGCAGTGAAGCGGTTATACATGTTCTCCCAATGCGGAGCCGCTGACAATGGCGGCCTAATCCTTCATTACACATGTGATGTAGTAAAGGTTGTTTCAGAGCTCACACGGGTATAGTGGGAAACCAGCTTCTTATTCAGTCATAAAGCCTGATCCACCAGACTTCAGATTAGGAGAGGCGTTGTCCCCCTCTAGACGGCTGGAGCGTGGGGCCTGCTGTATACATCCGGGACAGGGGTCTCCCACACACTGCATGTGGACTGGAATGGACATTTAAAAAGTAAAGAGTCACCGAACACAGAGAAGCACATGGAGTGGGTTTTATTCCCCAGAACGGGCCTGATTCAGAGTCGCTCCCTGCTGTGACTGCCTTAGCCACTTTTGCCACAATGACACTGGAAACGATCTGACTGCAGAACCCAAGCGGCCTATTTATCAAACCTATTACCTCCTGAAGCGGAATAGCCACTGAATTAAGTAACAAAGCTATTTATCAAGCCTCTAGTGCTGGAGATATCTCCGAGTGTGAGGATGGGTCCACTTGGATCACTGCCACCTTTGGCTCTCACAGCACACATGCGCAATGGAACCCGCCGCTACTATTTAGGCTTCTCCAAGACATCCGTTTGTTGTAGCAGCTGTGCCGGCATGGGTAAACGATAAATACTCCCCCAAACCCTTTCATATCTTGCCACAAATAGGTACATTCGGTTTTTGGGCATTTATCACTATATTGATAAATTTGACCGGTAAGGCCGGCTTCCATCCAATTTGACCATCCATATGTGTAGTCAGTTTGGAGAGAAGTTCTGGTGTGCCGCAGGGTATCCGCTCCATTATAGATCTGCCATTAGTGATTCCATACAATCTGTGCCAATGTCATAGTGCAGATTACTAGCTATACACCAACATGTGTTACCCATCTGCCATCTAGTGGGGAGTGCACTGTGGGGGTGATTCCGAGTTGTTCGCTCGCTAGCTGCTTTTAACAGCATTGCACACGCTAAGCCGCCGCCCTCTGGGAGTGTATCTTAGCTTTGCAGAATTGCGAACGAAAGATTTGCTAATTTTCTCGTAACGATTACCCCGCAGTTTCTGAGTAGCTCCAGACTTACTCTGCCATTGCGAACAGCTCAGACCTTTTCGTTCCTGGTTTGACGTCACAAACACACCCAGCGTTCGGCCAGCCACTCCCCCATTTCTCCAGACACTCCCGCGTTTTTCCCTGAAACGCCTGCGTTTTTCCGCACACTCCCAGAAAACGGACAGTTTCCGCCCAGAAACACCCACTTCCTGTCAATCACAATACGATCAGCAGAACGATGAAAAAACTTTGTTACGCCGTGAGTAAAATACCTAACTTTTGTGCTAATTTACTTGGCGCAGGCGCACTGCGAACATTGCGCATGCGCAGTTTGCGACTAATCGCTCCATAGCGGAACAAAATAACGAGCGATCAACTCGGAATGACCCCCTGTGTTCCTTATCCCGCTGTGAGTACAGAATTGCTGGTGTTTTAGATGGAGGCGCATTACTTTTTTATCCTCCTTTTACACCTGGAACCATGCAGCAGTCCTCCTTTTACACCTGAAGTCATGCAGCAGTTCTCCTTTTACACCTGGACCCATGCAACAGTCCTCCTTTTACACCTGGACTTATGCAGCATTCCGCCTTTACACCTGGACTCATGCAGCAGTCCGCCTTTACACCTGGACCCATGCAGCAGTCCTCTTTTACACCTGGACTCAGGCAGCAGTTCTCCTTTACACCTGGACTCAGGCAGCAGTCCTTTACACCTGGAGTCATGCAGCAGTCCTCCTTTACACCTGGAGTCATGCAGCGGTCCTCCTTTACACCTGGAGTCATGCAGCAGTCCTCCTTTACACCTGGAGTCATGCAGCGGTCCTCCTTTACACCTGGAGTCATGCAGCAGTCCTCTTTTACACCTGGAGTCATGCAGCAGTTTTCATTTACACCTGGAGTCATGCAGCTGTCCTCCTTTACACCTGGAGTCATGCAGCAGTCCTCCTTTACACCTGGAGTCATGCAGCGGTCCTCCTTTACACCTGGAGTCATGCAGCGGTCCTCCTTTACACCTGGAGTCATGCAGCGGTCCTCCTTTACACTCTGGAGTCATGCAGCGGTCCTCCTTTACACCTGGAGTCATGCAGCAGTCCTCCTTTACACCAAGACCCATGAAGCAGTACTCCTTTACACCTGGAGTCATGCAGCAGTCCTCCTTTACACCTGGAGTCATGCAGCAGTCCTCCTTTACACCTGGAGTCATGCAGCAGTCCTCCTTTACACCTGGAGTCATGCAGCGGTCCTCCTTTACACCTGGAGTCATGCAGCAGTCCTCTTTTACACCTGGAGTCATGCAGCAGTTTTCATTTACACCTGGAGTCATGCAGCTGTCCTCCTTTACACCTGGAGTCATGCAGCGGTCCTCCTTTACACCTGTAGTCATGCAGCGGTCCTCCTTTACACCTGGAGTCATGCAGCAGTCCTCCTTTACACCAAGACCCATGAAGCAGTCCTCCTTTACACCTGGAGTCATGCAGCAGTCCTCCTTTACACCTGGAGTCATGCAGCAATCCTCCTTTACACCTGGAGTCATGCAGCAGTCCTCCTTTACACCTGGAGTCATGCAGCGGTCCTCCTTTACACCTGGAGTCATGCAGCAGTTTTCATTTACACCTGGAGTCATGCAGCTGTCCTCCTTTACACCTGGAGTCATGCAGCGGTCCTCCTTTACACCTGGAGTCATGCAGCGGTCCTCCTTTACACCTGGAGTCATGCAGCGGTCCTCCTTTACACCTGTAGTCATGCAGCGGTCCTCCTTTACACCTGGAGTCATGCAGCAGTCCTCCTTTACACCAAGACCCATGAAGCAGTCCTCCTTTACACCTGGAGTCATGCAGCAGTCCTCCTTTACACCTGGAGTCATGCAGCAGTCCTCCTTTACACCTGGAGTCATGCAGCAGTCCTCCTTTACACCTGGAGTCATGCAGCGGTCCTCCTTTACACCTGGAGTAATGCAGCGGTCCTCCTTTACACCTGGAGTCATGCAGCAGTCCTCCTTTACACCTGGAGTCATGCAGCAGTCCTCCTTTACACCTGGAGTCATGCAGCAGTCCTCCTTTACACCTGGAGTCATGCAGCAGTCCTCCTTCACACCTGGAGTCATGCAGCAGTCCTCCTTTACACCAAGACCCATGCAGCGGTCCTCCTTTACACCTGGAGTCATGCAGCGGTCCTCCTTTACACCTGGAGTCATGCAGCGGTCCTCCTTTACACCTGGAGTCATGCAGCAGTCCTCCTTTACACCAAGACCCATGCAGCAGTCCGCCTTTACACCTGGAGTCATGCAGCAGTCCTCCTTTACTCCTGGAGTCATGCAGCAGTCCTCCTTTCATCTGGAGTCATGCAGCGGTCCTCCTTTGCATCTGGAGTCATGCAGCAGTTCTCCTTTACACCTGGAGTCATGCAGCAGTCCCCCTTTACACCTGGAGTCATGCAGCAGTCCTCCTTTACACCAAGACCCATGCAGCAATCCTCCTTTACACCGGGAGTCATGCAGCGGTCCTCCTTTACACCTGGAGTCATGCAGCGGTCCTCCTATACACTTGGAGTCATGCAGCAGTCCTCCTTTACACTTGGAGTCATGCAGCAGTCCTCCTTTACACCTGGAGTCATGCAGCAGTCCTCCTTTACACCAAGACCCATGCAGCGGTCCTCCTTTACACCTGGAGTCATGCAGCGGTCCTCCTTTACACCAAGACCCATGCAGCAGTCCTCCTTTACACCTGGAGTCATGCAGCAGTCCTACTTTACACCTGGAGTCATGCAGCAGTCCTCCTTTACACCTGGAGTCATGCAGCAGTCCTCCTTTACACCTGGAGTCATGCAGCAGTCCTCCTTTACACCAAGACCCATGCAGCAGTCCTCCTTTACACCTAGAGTCATGCAGCGGTCCTTCTTTACACCTGGAGTCATGCAGCGGTCCTTCTTTACACCTGGAGTCATGCAGCGGTCCTCCTTTACACCTGGAGTCATGCAGCGGTCCTCCTTTACACCTGGAGTCATGCAGCAGTTCTCCTTTACACCTGGAGTCATGCAGCGGTCCTTCTTTACACCTGGAGTCATGCAGCGGTCCTTCTTTACACCTGGGGTCATGCAGCGATCCTCCTTTACACCTGGAGTCATGCAGCGGTCCTCCTTTACACCTGGAGTCATGCAGCAGTCCTCCTTCACACCTGGAGTCATGCAGCAGTCCTCCTTTACACCAAGACCCATGCAGCGGTCCTCCTTTACACCTGGAGTCATGCAGCGGTCCTCCTTTACACCAAGACCCATGCAGCTGTCCTCCTTTACACCTGGAGTCATGCAGCAGTCCTCCTTTACACCTGGAGTCATGCAGCAGTCCTCCTTTACACCTGGAGTCATGCAGCAGTCCTCCTTTACACCTGGAGTCATGCAGCAGTCCTCCTTTACACCTGGAGTCATGCAGCAGTTCTCCTTTACACCTGGAGTCATGCAGCAGTTCTCCTTTACACCTGGAGTCATGCAGCGGTCCTTCTTTACACCTGGAGTCATGCAGCGGTCCTTCTTTACACCTGGGGTCATGCAGCGGTCCTCCTTTACACCTGGAGTCATGCAGCGGTCCTCCTTTACACCTGGATCCATGCAGCAGTTCTCCTTTACACCTGGACTTACGCAGTAGTCCGCCTTTACACCTGGACCCATGCAGCAGTCCTCCTTTACACCTGGACTCAGGCAGCAGTTCTCCTTTACACCTGGACTCAGGCAGCAGTCCTTTACACCTGGAGTCATGCAGCGGTCCTCCTTTACACCTGGAGTCATGCAGCAGTCCTCCTTTACACCTGGAGTCATGCAGCGGTCCTCCTTTACACCTGGAGTCATGCAGCAGTCCTCTTTTACACCTGGAGTCATGCAGCAGTCCTCTTTTACACCTGGAGTCATGCAGCAGTTTTCATTTACACCTGGAGTCATGCAGCAGTCCTCCTTTACACCTGGAGTCATGCAGCGGTCCTCCTTTACACCTGGAGTCATGCAGCGGTCCTCCTTTACACCTGGAGTCATGCAGCGGTCCTCCTTTACACCTGGAGTCATGCAGCGGTCCTCCTTTACACCTGGAGTCATGCAGCAGTCCTCCTTTACACCAAGACCCATGCAGCAGTCCTTTACACCTGGAGTCATGCAGCAGTCCTCCTTTACACCAAGACCCATGCAGCAGTCCTCCTTTACACCAAGACCCATGCAGCAGTCCTTTACACCTGGAGTCATGCAGCAGTCCTCCTTTACACCAAGACCCATGCAGCAGTCCTCCTTTACACCAAGACCCATGCAGCAGTCCTCCTTTACACCAAGACCCATGCAGCAGTCCTCCTTTACACCAAGACCCATGCAGCAGTCCTCCCTTACACCTGGAGTCATGCAGCAGTTTTCATTTACACCTGGAGTCATGCAGCTGTCCTCCTTTACACCTGGAGTCATGCAGCGGTCCTCCTTTACACCTGGAGTCATGCAGCGGTCCTCCTTTACACCTGGAGTCATGCAGCGGTCCTCCTTTACACCTGGAGTCATGCAGCAGTCCTCCTTTACACCAAGACCCATGCAGCAGTCCTTTACACCTGGAGTCATGCAGCAGTCCTCCTTTACACCAAGACCCATGCAGCAGTCCTCCTTTACACCAAGACCCATGCAGCAGTCCTTTACACCTGGAGTCATGCAGCAGTCCTCCTTTACACCAAGACCCATGCAGCAGTCCTCCTTTACACCAAGACCCATGCAGCAGTCCTCCTTTACACCTGGAGTCATGCAGCAGTTTTCATTTACACCTGGAGTCATGCAGCTGTCCTCCTTTACACCTGGAGTCATGCAGCGGTCCTCCTTTACACCTGGAGTCATGCAGCGGTCCTCCTTTACACCTGGAGTCATGCAGCGGTCCTCCTTTACACCTGGAGTCATGCAGCAGTCCTCCTTTACACCAAGACCCATGCAGCAGTCCTTTACACCTGGAGTCATGCAGCAGTCCTCCTTTACACCAAGACCCATGCAGCAGTCCTCCTTTACACCAAGACCCATGCAGCAGTCCTTTACACCTGGAGTCATGCAGCAGTCCTCCTTTACACCAAGACCCATGCAGCAGTCCTCCTTTACACCAAGACCCATGCAGCAGTCCTCCTTTACACCAAGACCCATGCAGCAGTCCTCCTTTACACCTGGAGTCATGCAGGAGTTGTCGTTTTTCCTCTTTGAAACAAACTTTGTCCAGTTTTAAACTACTGGACTGAGATTGTGAATAATCCAATGCTCATATCTACTGAAAGGGTACCATGGCCCTCATTCTGAGTTGTTCGCTCGGTAAATTTCATCGCATCGCAGCGATTTTCCGCTTAGTGCGCATGCGCAATGTCCGCACTGCGACTGCGCCAAGTAATGTTGCTATGAAGATAGGATTTTTACTCACGGCTTTTTCTTCGCTCCGGCGATCGTAATGTGATTGACAGGAAGTGGGTGTTACTGGGCGGAAACACGGCGTTTTATGGGCGTGTGGGAAAAAACGCTACCGTTTCCGGAAAAAACGCAGGAGTGGCCGGAGAAACGGGGGAGTGTCTGGGCGAACGCTGGGTGTGTTTGTGACGTCAAACCAGGAACGACAAGCACTGAACTGATCGCACAGGCAGAGTAAGTCTGAAGCTACTCAGAAACTGCTACGAGGTGTGTAATCGCAATATTGCGAATACATCGTTCGCAATTTTACTATGCTAAGATTCACTCCCAGTAGGCGGCGGCTTAGCATGAGCAAATCTGCTAAAATCGCTTTGCGAGCGAACAACTCGGAATGAGGGCCCATATTAAAACAAAAAAACAAAAACCATGTCCTTTGATTTTTAAGATTTTAATTTTGGTCGCAGATGAGAATGGAGCAGGGGATATCAGATGGACACAGCAACATAATAATGATATATACTGTAGTCCACTGATATATACACTAGATAAAGTATGTGTGAGTATAAGGCTATACAGACCATGTAGGGGGGCAGGGTCAGCAAGGAAAACCAGCGAAGGGGGATGCGTCTGGAAACAAAAACCCCATCGTGTGCCGCCGTGGTCTCGTGTGGGAGGTAACGGGGGAGTGGCCACTCAGACACTGGTGTGCTACAACCATTTGTTTTTTTTTTGGGGGGGGGGGTTCACAGCTTGTTAATCTGTACGCTGTTACACTGGCTTCGGCGTCTTACTTATGTGTGACCGTAGGGTTACTCAATGTCAGTTATCATCCGCTCTGCGTCCGATGTCTGCGTACACCAGCGGCGGGTCTCTGGTCGTCTCAATACAAATCCTGGCTGCTGCCACATTTGCATATTCTCTCACAGCCAGAGTGTATGGGATCGCAGCTATGACGGCATTAGCATCCGTCTCTGAACCTGGCCCTCGGCCCCTCCAACAGCACCGTCTCCCTGGTGTAGATGGCGGACACTGCTGCTGTACGATAGATAGGGGGCGGTGTAGAGACTCTGCCCAGCAGCCAGGTGCCGCCACCCTGCCCAGATGGAACTGTGATTCTTCCTTCAGGAGCCTCTTAACCACTTAGCTGACCATTTTCCCTTCAAAACCGTTCAGAACTATTTTTTTTTATAATTAATTTTATTTTTATTTCATAACATTTAAAAAGGTTTTTATTTTTTATTTTTAATATTTCAGTATTATCTTTTGCACATCTACAGATCGGATCTCCCGGGGCGGCGCAGTCGAATGCGGAAAACTGATTCCTGTACGGATAACATTGCAGCCCGGCGTCTGTAGTGCACAGCGAGAGGGGCTTTGCTGCATCTGTAATGCATATAAGACAAAATGTAAAGAAATATACAGTACACTACTCCTCTCAAGGCTTACGGTCATTAGGTCGACCACTAGTTAAAAATCCAATGTATTTTTTTACTTTTTCATACTTTACAATCCACGTGGACTACGATTGGGAACGGTAACCTGTGCTGAGCGCATCGAGGCACCTTGCCTGAAGCATGGTGAGCGGACACGGTGCACTAATTGGGGTTCCCCGTCACTAGATCAAGAAAACTACATCAAAAACACAAAAACACTCATGTTGACCGAATGACCTATACCCCCTCTCAAATCATCGCTATATTGCATACATAGGCGCTAGGTGTACGAGGACACATCTATATCTCTTATCAAAGCCAGTTAAACTTTTCACACCAGAACAGTGATTCCGAACAGATGCCGCCCAGACAGTGCACGTCCCCATTGCAAAGTCTTGTACCGCTGGCTCAGTGATGGAGCAAAAGACGTTCTAGATCAGTGGTTCTCAAACTCGGTCCTCAGGACCCACACGGTTCACGTTTTCCATGTCACCCAGCAGCTGCACTGTGCATCACCAACTGCCACATTTTAAAAATCTACAGGTGACCTGCAAAACATGAACCGTGTGGGGTCTTGAGGACCGAGTTTGAGAACCTGTGTTCTAGAGTAAGCCACTGTGAGGCCATGGCTGAAGCCCACGCATGCACACACAGTCAGTATACCTCACTCTCATCAGACCTTTATAAATGGGAATTGGCAGAGAATACCATCTGCACAGGGCGTTCATTACCGGGGAAAGCTCTGAAAAGGGAAGTGATTTGGAACTATAAATTGTGTAATAACACTTTCTCCTCCGAGATCTGTTGGGAGGGCGGCATCTGCCATAAGCATCGGATAAATCAGTGATTTCCGCGGTATTAAGGGGCCCATGTAACATAGTACTGTATATTTGTGGCTATAGCCGTTTTCGGGGGTTAGCCGCAAATATTAAGAAACACCTGAGCGTAAGAAGGAGAGACCGCAGCAAGTTTCGGAGATCCCTCCATTGCCACCCGTATCCCACAAAGGTTTCTATGGGGGTTTCGATGCTGCCATTTACCAATATCCGGAATGTGATGGTAGCCATTTGTAGTCTCATGGGACTGGGCATGTGTTTGGCACGACTGCAGCAACGATGCATGAGGATATGTCTGTAGGGCTTGATAAATAGGCCCCTAATATATTGGCCTGGAGCATAAAGCGGTTTAATTGGTCTTAAACCTACAGTAAATCTCAAACTATCCGCTGGCAGAGGTATCAGCGTTCCGGTCCAGCGTGGGGTGTTCAGGGGTCAGCAGCTACAGCTAACTCATACTGAGGCAGATGAGGGGTGGAGAGGTCTAGTAAGTAATGTGTAAGACGGTGTAACGGAGGAGGCGGTACGTGCAGCTCTTGCCCTGCGCTGTATCTGGGAACATATAGTGGCTCACAGGGAAGGTGCCATGATGGGATAGGACGTGACCCCATTTCTTCCCAGTGAGTAATGAGCCCTGACTCGTCTGCATGTCTCCTGGTGCAGGCATCTGACAAGGGCACTCCTATCAGTCCTGGAGCACTGACCTTGCTCCAGAGGATTAAGTCCCCGTGTGCGTTATATGATAGGCCGCAGTTAATGCAGACACACCTGATAATATGCTATCACTGAGGTACCAATCTGTGGTTTAATTCCCAGCAATCATGACATCTCCCCCTACCCAAGCACCAGGCTAAGCACAAAAGCTTTTGTGTTTTATATTTTATTACAACAAAATAACAGCAAAGAACGTTCACAATTCACATCTGAAATCTGAGGAATGTCTGCAAGGCCCAGGCCGGGTGTATAGTGTCTCAGGCCTACTTCCGGCGGCTCATCAGAGCTTCGTGACAAGCCGTCATCATCCCACCAATCAGGTTCATGAACTCCTGGAAGTTCAGCTGCTTGTCACATGTCCCATCGACTGCCCCATCCACCGACTCCATCAGCCTGCGCACAATGTTCTTGTCTTTCTGATTCTGAGGGGGGAGAAAAGGGAAAAATAAGGAGAGCAGGATACTGGGATCTTGTAATAGGTACACCAAGTGAGGAGACCGCAACTAGAAAGGTGTTATCTAACAGCCCCAGCTTCCATGACACTCCAACAGAGGGGAAGCATTTCCCTGACACACCCCTGTCTTCCTGTCTGGAATATAATTTATATAGGACCTAAGACATATACTACTTCCTACAGCTCATCTGCAGAAGATAATATACCTGTATACAGGAATAATGTGCAACATGGGGATTCTATCTTACACCAAGGGAGAGTGATATACACTACCACTGAGTACCAAATTGAGGGATCAGCAATATGTTACAATGATACAGGATTCATATAAAGTGTGCGAGGTGGATGCTTAAAGTTCCTGTAATATGTAGATTTATTCCCACACAGGGTCATTGTGCCGTACAGCAGTGTGCGGTATTGTACAGGGGGTGGCGCAGAGTTAGGGGCCATGGTGGCGTCATTTAATATAAGGGGTACGCACCATAGCCCTGCCCCCATCTCTAAGCCCCACCCCCTTCCGTGATCGGCCTCCTGTCTGCCGTATTCCTCTGAAGGGATGTCAATGGTTTCATGCCATCAATGCCAATTACCAATAGCTCCATCTATGGTGACCCACCAATGGCCAGCCTTTACACCGGGACACTCATGAATTACACGGGTTCTGTGGATGGCTGCCTCACCTGCTTTTAATCAGCCAGAGAACCTGTGTCATTCATGAGTATCCCACTTTAAAGGGATGGTATGGTCAGCCTATATACTGTATGCCTCCTGAAATAATCAGCTCTGGGTGATCACAGCAGTGGTTCTCACCTCCAGTCCCCATGTACCACCAACAGGTCACGTTTTGTGGATGTCTTTAATAATGCCCAGGTCAGTGACTCTACATTGCTGGGGCAGTAATTATCCCACCAGCTTCCAAGGTCCTCAGAACATGGGCTGATGGTGATATGGGAGGCTGGTACACACACAGTGTTCTATTCTATATAGAGAACAAGCCCGAGACCCCACAATGAGCACTTACAGCTGTGAAAGACTTCAGCTCTGTGTTCATGAAAGCTTCAAACTCGGTGTAGTTCATCTGATTCTTTTCTCCTTTCTTCCCGGCAAAGTGCTGGAAGATGCGAATGATGCTTTCCATGGCCGTCTCCATCTCTGTAGGGGGAGTAGCAGGTGGCGGGTTCTGTGGGGGGAGAGAGGGTATCTGATATGTAGCAGTATGACA
This sequence comes from Pseudophryne corroboree, assembly GCF_028390025.1. Lineage (NCBI taxonomy): Eukaryota > Metazoa > Chordata > Amphibia > Anura > Myobatrachidae > Pseudophryne > Pseudophryne corroboree. Next base: position 5,439,057 of record NC_086455.1, on the reverse strand, counting down.
ATGGAGTACATCCATTATTAGGACCAGCAACCAGACATCCAGGCTGCACCGCCTATTACACAATGACATGATGGCGGTGCTGTACTCTGTAGAGCAGAGGTTCCCCCAGATTTAGTGTCAGAAAGTCCTTTACACAATACCACAGCATGTTACAATGCCTGTTTCAGTACCACACTGCCGTGGACAGAGATCCAAATGTTCCAGCGTGGTCTGGCCACGCCCACTATTCACCATTTCTAGTGCGTGTCCTGATCACAGAGACCAACTCTCATACACGGGGGAGATGCGTCAAACCTTCTAACGAGGACAAGTTGCCTAAAGCAACCAACCACCAGTACATTCTTTAAAATGATAGCTCAAATCTGATCCCACCGAGACTCTTTAGAAGGTTTGACACATCTCCCCCAGGGGGATACGTATCAACCCTTACAGAGAGAAAGTGGAGAGAGATAAAGTACCAACCAATCAGATTTTGCCATTTTACAGGCTGGGATTTAAAAATAACAGAAGCTGATTGGTTAGTACTTTATTTCTCTCCAAGATTTGATACAACTACCCCCCCCCCCCAATTAGTGTCTCAAGGTGTATACACATGGTCAGATTTATCCTTGCAATTCAGACTATATAGACAAAATCGTAAGGAAAGTTAGTGCAAATTGCACGGTGATAGGCAGTGTCGGTATCGCAAAGAAAGATAGACTGTGCCGGCAAGTCAATCTTGACTATCTAGTGCACTATTACAAAGTATATAGTCAATATCCAAAGTACAGATAGTCAAAATCAGTTCTGGGCTCTGGGGGAGTTCAAGGGAAATCGCATAGTCAAAATCTGAGAGTCAATATCGCACCATGTGTATGCACCTTTAATAGCATCAGTGGCGCAAGTAGAAATTTATTCTTAGTGGTACCGATAGTAAAAATGGGTCACGTGGTCACATGAAACTAGGGGAGTGGCTACATGACAATACGGGCATGGCCACATTATGCCACACACCGTAATGCCCATTACACATTATGCCACACACCGTAATGCCCATTACACATTATGCCACACACAGTTATGCCACTGACACCATTTTATGTCCCACACACAAAAATGCCCCTTATAAATTATTCCCCAGTGGTGGGCTGGTGGTACCAAGTACCACCACCATATTTCTGAATGGTACTCTGTGCCACCCTACTTTCAGCACTGAATAGCACACTCCTTGCGTTGTTGCTGCAGCGGGGGTCCTTAGCCTTCCAATACCCCATGCAGCAGCCGTTCTGCACATCCGTATTCCTGCCTTTAGCCCAGAGACGGCTATCGCCTTTCTCCTGCGTTGCATGATACATAACCTGCGGCCCAATCCCCCAACTCTCCCTTTTTTGGCTATACAGAGGGGCGGGTAAATACGTTTACATACCTCCCTATATGACCCATTCCAGGAGGGACAAATTACTCTGTTCCTGGACTTCCTTCTTACTGTACGATTGTTACCAGTGGTAAAACACCTTCTTTCTTTTTTTTTTATATCAATTAACTAGTTCACCACAGGTGACGGCAATAATACATTAAGAGGGAAGTCGAAGAACAGAGTTCCTCCTGGAGAGGGTCATGTTGGGAGGTATGAGTTTATCAGGCAGCTGAACACGAAGAAAGACTGTTACTGTCTTTTAAATTACATTTTAGCATTGATGATGTTTAATTTTTTTAGAACCACATTTCTAAAATATGTTTTACTTACTAAACGGATGTGCTGGGACAGCAGCCAGAGATATACTGTACTCAGACTGGTATAAAGTGTGGTTACTAGCCTAGTCCTGGCATGCAGACAATACGCATTATGTAACCGATAAACCAGACATACAGAACTGAAATGAATGACCGTTGCTGCATGCCTGGTATTGGTACAAAGCAGCTTGCACATTCCATGTCTGCAGATCTACTCTACTCTATGGACCTGGAAAGGGAAGATACAGACTGTTACCGACACTTTAAGCCCAGGCTGAGGGACAGGAAAGACTGATGTGTCGGCTAGAACATTAGTGGATGTCCCTGTGTATCACTCCTGCTAGGCTGCCAGGATGTTGACTTTTGGACAGTTTCTCATGACACGTCTGATCTGAGTTAGGAAACCGATATGACTCACTTCAAAAACACAGTTATCGCCCAGCAACAGGCTTGTTTGTGCCAAATACAAAAGAAGTCCCGGCCCCAGCATAGAGAGCTTGAGCAGTGCCTTATAAGACAATACCTTTTTCCCTGGTGGGCACTTTGACAAGGCATCATGACAAGCAACCATCATCCCACCAATGAGGTTCAAGAACTCCTGGAAATCCAACTGCTGGTCTTTGCACCCATCAATCGCCCCATCCACAGAGTTCATCATCTTCTGCAGAATGTGTGGGTCCTTCTGGTTCTGGAAGAGGAGAAAGGGGAGGAGAAAGGGGAGGGGGGGCGGTTGAATAACAAAAGGACCATCATTTCATGGGTGAAAGGAGAGATGCATTGGGAGGAGACAGCAATCCTAGTGGGAACTATAGATAGACTACTACTAAATCACTTTTCTGCCATGGTATTAAAAATAAGAGCATTATGGCTTTGTACAATATGGAGGTAATGTTCTACTGCCCACACATTGGTGCAGAAACTAAAATTACCATGGCTGCCCATTAGCACTAGTCAGGAGATGATTTGGACTTTGAAAGACCCCTAAATCGGCCATACCAGATGTGCTGCCCCAACCGCCTGCACACAAGGTAGCCTATACATCTGATTGAATGGCCCACCGAGCACTTACATTGGTGAAGGAACCAAGCTCCGTCCTCATGAAGTTCTCAAACTCTTTGTAGTTCATGGTGGCCTGGCTCCCTTCTTTGCCAGCATATCTCTGGAATACAGTGATAATCTTCTCCATGGAACGTTCCATCTCTGTTGGGGGAGACTGCCTGAGACTTGCCTAAAAATAAAAGTAAAACCATTACTCAGAAGAATACACATGAAGTTTACAAGACATGGCTCCTTCTGGTGCCCCACGATTTGGACATGCCACACACATGAAATCTCAGCCCTCCCTCGCACTGTAAGATATCTTCAGCCTCCGATTTTAACTCTTAAATCATCATGATCAGGGAATGTAGAATTCTTACCTACAAAGTCCCCCTGGAAGTCACCATGATAGGCATGGGCTATGTTCTATTGACTATAGTCCATTATTTATGTACAGCAATGCCTACTCTGCAACGGTTGACAGAGAATTAGCCGTTTTCTCCGGTGGAGCTTACAATCTATATCCTCTGGCACACCGGACATGTGTTCGCATTCCGTCAGAAGCTAAATGGTCTATCAGTATGAGTTTTGGACCATGGGAGGAAATCTGTGCGTATATGGGGAGACCATACACACTGCACACAGATGATAGGGCTCTGGTTGGAACCGAATCCGTGACCCCAGCACAGTGAGGCAGCGGTGTCAATCACAGTGAGACCTTCTGCGCTTACCTACTTAAGTGTGGGGGCGGGGCCATGCAGTGTTGACATAAATCGCATCATTGTATGTGTAGCCGTGTCCCCTTAAAAGGTGAAAATCGGGCAGCTAGCATGTATGCACTACTGTATATTCAACTGGATGTCTTCTGTGGGTCAGGAAGGGAACATAGCAGAGTAACTGGGCGACCTACGCTACAGGCTCAGTCCTAGGAGAAAGGAGGGTCAAAAGGAGGCTCTGTATAGCGGCACCCCGCGGCAGGGTCACTACAAGTTACCAGAGTCACCAGGAGATGAGCGATACTGGGGAGGTGGTAGTGCACACCATGCACCATAACAGGGAGCACGTCTCCCCATGTCTTACTGTATCCAGCTCATTTATGAAGCAGATCTCACACAAAGTAAAACTCCCATTATTGGGAGGTGGAGACCATAAAGTAAACTGGTGTAAAATCCAGTAACTGTGTTGTGTATAGGACACATGCAGCACATGCAGGTTTTGCAGCGCACCAGTTTGTTTCCCTAGCGATCGCCTATGAATCACTGGTGGAATGTCAGGCTTACACAGGACACGCAGGCACACACCCAGGCTCTCCGCAGGCAGGTTCTGCAGGTGGAGCCCAGGCCGGGGGACAGAGATTTCCTACATAAACCATCACAGTGCAGCCGCCTTCATTACTATACAGCAGGGGTTCCCAACCACAGACCTCTAGGCCAGAGGTTCTCAAACTCGGTCCTCGGGGGCCCACACAGTGCATGTTTTGCAGGTCTCCTCACAGAATCGCAAGTGAAATAATTAGCTCCACCTGTGGACCTTTTAAAATGTGTCAGTGAGTAATTAATACACCTGTGCACCTGCTGGGTTACCTGCAAAACAAGCACTGTGTGGGGTCCTGAGGACAGAGTTTGAGAACCTCTGCTCTAGGCACTCCAACAGTCCAGGTCCTAAGGATAGCCATACTTGAGCACAGGTGACTAAATTAGTACCAGAGTAACTTTGATTTAATCATCTGTGCTCAAGCCTGGATACCACTAAAACCTGCTGATTGTGCCTTGAGGACGGAGGTAGGGAAACACTGCTGTAAGGGGGAATTAATGGGTATGGCTCAAGCGGTCGACAGTAAAAAGGTTGACAGCGTCTAGGTCGACCCCAAATGGTTGATATTCACAAGGCCGACACTATCAAAAAAGTTAGCGTGGAAATGGTCGACACATGAAAAGGTCAACACAAGTTTTTCATGTTTTTTGGTGTCAAATTGTCAGCACATGAAACTCCAGTTAGTGTACCGCTTCGCTCGCCACGCTGCCTCGCTCCGCTACCGCAGGGATCGGCACATGTTACCGTTCCCAATCATAGTCCACGTACTGTAGATGGTGAAGTGTGAAAAAGTGGAAAAAATGCATAAAATTCCCCCAAAACTCGTGTCGACCATATGATGTCGACCATATACATGATGCCCGGATACAGTAATTAACTATGGAAAGTGCACAATTGGGGATTGCAGGCCTGTACTGGGCATGCTGAAAAGGGCCCTACACACTGGCCGACATGACTGCACGATATGAACGATCTCGTTCATTAATGAACGAGATAACGTTCATATCGTGCAGTGTGGAGGCTCCAGCGATGACCGATGCGCGGCCCTGCGCTCGTTTATCGCTGGTGCCCCGTCGGCTGTACATGCAGGCCAATATGGACGATCTCGTCCATATTTGCCTGCACTTCAATGCAGCTGGGTGACGGGGGGAGTGAAGAGACTTCACTTCACCCGTCACTACTACCCCGCCGCCGGGTCGCCCGTATCCGCCGTCGGGCAGCTCGGTGGCGGATCGGCCAGTGTGTAGAGCCTAAAAGTGATTACAGATACAGTGGCCTATCTATCATTCAGTGTTTGCTGCATATATCCGTGTAAATAAATACCCATATTCAGGGGATACCCGCAAATATAAAATATCACCCCAACAAGGGGGGACCACAGCAGATATTGCCGATACCTGCTGACACCAGCCACAGCCCCCCCTAGAGTTCCCTTTCCCCAGCAGTCCTGTCACTGCCCCCGTCCCTGGATGTGATGTTGGATACATTTGTGCGTTACTTTATTTCTTACTACTGCAAAATAGCAACTATAAGAATTTTCAATTAGCGGGCCTATACTCCAACTAATACATATTCCCCACAGTCTGAGCAAAGCCTGGCAAGTGTGATATGTATACAGCCTGCAAAGCAGCGTTGGGATTAGTGATGAAAGTGGATGGGATGGACTCTCACAGAAATATGGTAGTGTGCAGTGCGAAACATCTGAATTACTCCCGGAGTAAACCGAATGGTTTTATAAAGAGTAAAGCAGAATAACTCCTCTTATCCCCAACATTTCAACATTTTGTTTATTGGTTTGGCAGGATACCTGGCAGGCACTTCAGCGTCGCTACCTATTTATTTTTCTCAGCACGGTTAGAGCACAGGTATACATGCAAGCCACAAACACAAGCTGTAGACAGGGAGACGGAGGGACGGTCACTAGATCAGCCAGTAGCGTATAGACCTTGTGATGGCTTCTAGAACCCCCACCCCCCTATGCAGGCTTTGGATTGCTCAGAGAATAAGTCACAGGAAGCGTGTGACGCACCCAGTTACATAGTTGTAAGAATAGGGATCTTTATAGAAGATTTGATTTTTAACCTTATCCCTCCCAGAAGGCTGAATGAATTGGCATTAAGGGTGGCTGCAATACATTTCCTAGCATTAGCAGCTCCTGACTTATTTCTCAGCTTACTTACACACAGGTGAGATTAGTTTGAGTCACCTGTGTAATAGCAGGTAGGTACCGTCTGGCCTGCTAGGGACTCCAGCAAAACTCAGAGATTAAAGGTTATCAGCAGTCAATATAAAACTAGTAGCATTAGCCTGCAGTGATTGTTAGATCTGAGTCAGACCCCTCCCTGCTGATATAGATATGGATTGTCACTCAGGTAGCGCTGTGCTTTGTTGTGCATCATTATAGCACATTAATGGAGAAATGCGCATTAGATTAAAGGGATCAGTATCTGCCCTGGCCTGCTGTACCCACAAGAGAAGAACCTACGCCAATGGCTACAGGAGCAGCACCGCCAGCAATTGTTGTATGGCACAGAAAAGAACACTTTTATATTCTGCCACGTTAGAGGAAACCAGAATGCAATTTAACCCCTTCCACCCTGCAGATATAGAACTTCCTGAAACTTCTCCACACCACTAAAAGTGTAACAGACCTTTGTACGGCTCTGGAAGAAAAGCAGAAAGTTATAAACTTACCATGGTGAGAGATTCTGCAGAGACACACCGGCTGCTGTCTACAAGCGAGAGAGAAGGAGATGTCTCTGAGCAGTGAGGACAGAAAAAAACTTTAAGAGGAGAGAGCCGCACCCATAGGCCACTAGCCAACACCCTCCCCAATTGCTGCATTCCTCTCAGTAATGGAACTGAGATGAGTAATTGGAGTAGGTACAGCGTCTGCATGCAATGGGCTTCCCAGGTCTCCGGGGTACCAAAAGTGGCTTATTGCTGTGCTTGTGAGACCACCCAAACATTGCAGAATTGGGTTACAGGTAAAAGAACCTGACCAGTGCCATGAGCATGCCCACTATGCCACGTGACTGCACTAATAAAGGCGGGCAGTCTCAGGCAAGGGCATGGGGGGCCCAAGCTTAAAGTGGTCATTCCGAGTTGATCGCTCGCTAGCAGTTTTTAGCAGCCGTGCAAACGCTATGCCGCCGCCCACTGGGAGTGTATTTTAGCTTAGCAGAAGTGTGAACGAAAGGATCGCAGAGCGACTACAAAATATTTTTGTGCAGTTTCAGAGTAGCTTAAAACCTACTCAGCGCTTGCGATCACTTCAGACCATTCAGTTCCTGATTTGACATCACAAACACACGTTTTTCCTGGCACGCCTGCGTTTTTTCGAACACTCCCTGAAAACGGTCAGTTGACACCCAGAAACGCCCACTTCATGTCAATCACTCTGCGGCCAGCAGTGCGACTGAAAAGCATCGCTAGACCCAGTGTAAAATGACATTGTTCGTTGTAATAGTACGCCGCGCGTGCGTATTGCGCCACATGCACAGAAGTGCAGTTTTTTTGCATCATCGCTGCACAGCGAACGAATGCAGCTAGCGATGAACTCGGAATGACCACCATAGCCACCTGAGACTTGGACAACTGTTACAGAGGGCAGTTAGTCTGATATAGAACAGGTCCTCTTTATAAAGGAGGGGGCAGGGATGTGTCAGAACAGCCTGTTTTGATTGACAGAAGGACTGATATTGGTGTAGTTTCCATAGAAACAAACCAAGCATCCATGGTCATACTCCACCAAGTCACTGACTAGTAGAGTAGCAATGCACAATCTACAACCTGACCCCTGGAGGAGAGACTTACGGGCAGTTAGGCCCACTGGGTATTTTCCCTGTATGCCGTAGGCCAGTCTGGCCCTGGAAGCACCATTGGCCCACTCTCCAGAATGATTAGGACACTGAAGTGGGTGGTGCTTTCATATCTCCTGGAGAGTGGGCAGCCCTCCCACATACTGCCATATCTACTGTGAAGTGTGGTGAGCGTGATGGATGGTGGGGCCACTATGAACCAGTTCATGGCACCACACCCTCCTGGTCCTCTGATTAGGAATAGCTGTGTTAGCAATCGATGGTCACCGTCGATGGTTAACATTAATAGCGGGAAACCACTTATGGTTTTGCCCACTGATGTTCAACTCTGTTCTATTACTCACCGGGCTGGGGGCCGATCAGGTGGGGGCGGGGCTTTGCAGGTCGCATCAGGGGGTGGAGCTAGGCTCTGTGTCCTGGCTCCAGGGAGAAAGAAAAACAAATCTCATTGCGGAGCTCTGTGCCATCGATGGCAGAGCACCAGTCCATCTCCACCATCAATGGTAAATCCATCGGTCATTGGTGGTTAACCCTCGATGGTTGTTAACTACTGATGCAGGCCTGGCCAACTTGTGGCTCTCCAGCTGTTGTGAAACTACAAATCCCAGCATTACCTGTGACAGTTTTGTTATTAGGGAATGCTAAAACTGTGGCAAGGCATGCTGGGACTTGTAGTTTCACAACAGCTGGAGAGCCACAGGTTGGCCAGGCCTGTACTGATGGTCAGTGTCCATCCCTATCCCCATCTCCCGGAGAGTAGATCAGGAATCTATCAACATGACCCTATCATATGTGGTCAGATGACCTGACTCAGAAGTGGACACAATGGCCCTCATTCCGAGTTGATCGCAGCCAGCAACTTTTTGCTGCTGCTGCGATCAACTAATCCCCGCCTATGGGGGAGTGTATTTTAGCTTAGCAGGGCTGCGATCGCTTGTGCAACCCTGCTAAGCTAAAAAAAAAGACAAGCAGTTTCTGAGTAGCCCTGGACATACTTACCCTGTGCGATACTCCCTGCGATGCTGAAGCTGCTTCTGACGTCAGACATCCGCCCTCCGTTGGACTGGACACGCCTGCGTTTTTCGATCCACTCCCCGAAAATGGCCGCCAATGCCGAGGAGACGCCCAGGACCGCCTTCTCCCTGTCAATCTTCTCAGCGGTCAGCTCTGCGACCACTTTATTCTTTGGACGCGTCGTAACCCGGCGACCTCTGTCGCCGGGCAACATCGCACACGTGCAATGCGGCCGCCGCGCATGCGCATTCCGAACCCGTTCGTACCGCAGCGATAAACCGCTGCGTGTGAACGGGTCGGAATGACCCCCAATGCTCCAACTAGGATTACTCAAGGTGGTTGCACTGAGGACTTGGTGGGACACAGTGTTTATAACTTGGGGGGGGGTGAATAAAATGCAGGCCTGTTGCGACATGTCTCTGTTACAATGGCTCTGCCGTCTGACTTCTGTGCAACCATAGGAAGCCAGGTGTCTCTGCAAAACCCAGTGGTTGTGTAACGGGGCTGGGCCGTGGTGAAGTGCCTGCTGCCGTGCAGGTGTCATCACTCTGCCTACCTGTGGCCGCTCCTGTCACATGCAGTACGCGGAAACGTCAGGAAACCCACCCTTCCGGATCGAACACCGACACGAACACCTTTCAGCAGCAGTCGACGAGCAACCTAAAGGGAAGGAATATACCGGTTAAGACGTGCATGCCCACCTCCTTCTGAAGAGCAGGGCACGTCTGGGGTAGCTGCGACCTTCACCAGCTGGGCGAAAGGTCATCACTGGCCAAAAGGCCTCAGCTACCCAATTCTCACACACTCGCACTCTTGCGCGTTGTGTGGTGACAGGGGTCCTCACGTCCGTGAGCACAACCTCTGACTGGTATACGGGGACGGTAACAAACAGACACAGAGTAATACTCACTCCTGACTCGCTGGTCACCTTGATAGTCGCACCTCTCTGCTTCTGTTGGGGCAAGAAGAACAGCCTCCCTAACTGCAGGCTACACTAACGGCAAACAACAAATTACAGCCAACTACGCCTACTTGAGCAAATTAACTTCAGCAACTGAGACTACTGATTCTATTCCAAATTAGCAGAGACCGGACTAACTAGACACAATCACTAACCAACAAGTCAGTAGAATAATCCCCCGGCACAACAGGGTAACCCCAAATAACCAATTCCACTTACCGCATGCTGATCGTTAACTACTCCCTTCAGCTCTCTACTGAGGACGCGAGCGGATGTCTGTTATGGACAGCCGTCCACTCCAGATTAGCGGGAATTAGAGGCGCGTGGGACGGGAACGTTACTCCACACTCTCTAATCTCTTGTACTATACACTGCGTGGGGCCAGCCGGCTCCTCACACCCGGCCAGACACGAACCCCTTGGAAGCTGCCGTACGGACCCACTCCCAGCCGATCCTGTCCAGGCCGGTCTGTACAATACCACCCCGGGCCCTGTAAGATGCAGTTGGTGGTGCAGGCCAGAGGCCCGGGTGAGGGCACAGGCCGGAGGCCTGTGTGAGGGCACAGGCCAGAGGCCTGGGTGAGGGCACAGGCCGGTGGCCTGGGTGAGGGCACAGGCCTGCAGGGCCTGAAGAGTGGGCACAGGCCTGGAGGGCCTGAAGGGTGGGCGCAGGCCTGGAGGGCCTAAAGGGTGGGCACGGGCCTGAAGTGTGGGCACAGGCCTGGGGGGCCTGAAGTGTGGGCACAGGCATGAGGCCTGACTAAAGTGGGCACAGGCCGGGAGGGCCTGGTTATCCCCGCAGGCCTAGTGCCTGTCCCTGGTGCTCTAGGGTGGACTAGAGGTAAGTAGAGGTGGCCCAAGGCCGCCTACCCGTCACGGTGGGAGAGGCCACAGCGGGGAGCTTCGTTAGCTCTTTCACTTCCCGCGCGCTGCAGCACTCTCCGCCGGACTTCCGTCGCTGGGCGTCTTCCCCCGCCATCGTCTTCCTCTTCTTCCTCTTCGCCGGCTCCGCTGACTCTGCCGTCGCCGCTGAATCCGCCGCCTCCGCTGCTCGGTCTTCTTTCTTCTTCAGGAGCTCTTCTTCCATCCGCGTCCGGCGCCCGACTGACTGTTCCCGCTCCGCGTCTCTTATATGATGCCGGGAGTGGGCGGAGCTATGAATCGCCGCTGCGTCTCCCCATTGGCTGCCAATGCGTGAGCTCCGATTGGCTCGTGCTTGGCGCACCTTTCAAAATGCCACAATGTGATTGGAGGGGCTTGAATCCCAACGGATGCAAGTCCCTCCAAGCTGGAACCTAGCCGCCACGCCCGCCGCCGCGCCGGAGCCCGCCGCCACTCCGAAGCCCGCTGCGCCGAAGGGGAACGGGGGACAATACTCTCCACAGCTGCGCCATTAATATATTTTTGCAGAGCTGCAGCGTATGGAACCACAGTCACAATGGGATTGTGTCTGCACGCGTCAATCAGCCTGAGAGTCACGCTGCTAACTGGGTCATACCAGAGGATACTTACTCACAGGGTTTCATGCTGCAAGTCAGCAGATTGGTTGCTATGGGTTACAGTTCCTCTTGTCTGCAGTAACTTATTTTCCAAGGTACTTTCTCTGTGCCAGTGTGTTAGAGAGTAGGTCCCAGCTATACTTCCTGTTGGGAGCCACATAAAGCCGATCTCTTGTGTACTGTGTGGGCAGATGAAGTATGTCCATCCATGATCCGGCATACAGGACCTCATGCAGAGATGTGCGCTTACCCCGTGGTTTGCGTACATCTCCAGTGGTTGAAGTAGTGCAGGTGTGCAGTCAGCACACCGATAGTCGGATATGCAGAACGGGTCCTGGGGGCTGGGAGGGGGCAGAGACCATTTTCCAAAACAGCAGCGGGTCACCCCTGTCTTGTAGTGGTGCCGAGGTCAGTGTCTGCATCTTCTGAGACAGATTTTGTACACATGACCGACGGCTACACAGAATGATCCGATCAGGGGCGTCACTTACCTTGTGAACACCAAGTGCGGCGCCGGCAAAAGGAGGCGTGACTTCCCAGAAGCAGGCATGGCTTTGTGGGAGGGGCTTCACGTTCCGACCCCGTTTTCCGTCACTTGGGGGGGTTCGGGAGGAGCGGTCTGCCTCCCGCAGAGTGCTGTTTTGGAGGTGGCGACTCCTATATAGTGACAGGAGCCAAGTACTGCACATAATGTAACGGTGCAGTACTCGGCTCCTGTCACTGAGCAGGAGACGGCATTTTGGTGTCACCCCTCGGCAGGTGACACCCGGTTGCGGGCCGCACCCCCCTTGTGACGCCACTGGATCTGATGCTCCAGTGGAATTTGCATATATTTGTACAGCAGCTGCTTTGGAATTACATATTCCAGCATGCCCTGCCACAGTTTTGCTGCTAGAACACTAAACTTGTGACAGCATACCTCCCAGCTGTCCCAGCGGTGTCAGCGGACCCAGCTGGGGGGGGGGGGCAGTTGGGAGGCTCCTGCACTTAGCAGAGCAGCGGTGAATAGACGCTGTGCGCATGCGCACAGCGTCTATTCAGTGGAGACAGGAGGAGAGGGGGCATGCCAGCAGCTCACAGAGCGCTGGGCATGCCCCCTCAGTGATGAAAATGGGGGCATGGCCCGCGATCGTGAGCCCTCCCACGAAGTCACGCCCCTTTCCCATAGACCACTCCCCTTTTCGGTCGGGCGGGTGCTTCGCGCACACAGATGTCCCTCCTTCCAGGGAAACAAAGTTGGGAGGTATGTGACAGTGCATGCTAGAGTGTGTAGTGCTACAGCAGGCAGAGCACCGCAGGAGTACTGCCTACTCCTGAACTAGAGGGAGGTAGTGCAGGGGAAATATTGAGCCAGTTTTGGACCTGTATAATGCATAAGTAGCGTTTGGACATCCGGGTACAGATGGTGGAGAGAACGTTGAAAAAGCTGATAACAGAACGGGCGCAGTAGATGTGGGTTCTGTCTGCATAGAGATGGTACTATAGTGGTGAGGGAAGGACATACTTGCCTACTCTCCCTGAAGTTGCTTGGGACTCATGATTTTTGGGGTAGTCCCCCGCACACCTGTATGAGTAGACTGATCTCCCGCATCTTCCCACCCCTTTCCTACTGAGGTGGGCAGAATGAGGAGATAATTACAAGAATCGCATGGGCAGAACTAAATGACACGAATCGTAGGGCCTAATGATGTCATAATCACCACAATTGCCCTAACAATTGGAATGTGAGAAAGGTGACCCATTTGGGTGCCCAAATGGTACTTTTAGCGATCACGCCCATTAGTTTAGTCTGGTTTAGCTGCTTTACAGGGCTAAACCAGACAGGTTTATCGGGCAGCGATATTAATTGAATTCCCCCCTTTGTGTTACTACTTGCAGCCACCCCACACTGAGTGCAAAGGCTCCATCAGTGACAGGCACCCCAAAGGGGTCCTGGGAACTCCATTAAAATAATTATTTAACCAGTTGCTAGCTACAGGAGTAATTTCAGAGGACTAAAAAAGAGGAAATGTAATCCCACTGCACAAAAGTGGAAGCTAGGAAGAAGCAAATAACTATTGACCAATGAGCCTTTCACCAGTAGTAGGGAAAGTAATGGAACACTATTAAAAGAATGAGTTGTGGAATATCTTAAATCCAGCAACATACAAGATCCCAAACATGGATCGGGGGGGGGAAGTGTCAGGAAAACTGCAGGCGTTCCCAAGCGTTTTCAGGGAGGGTGTGTGACGTCAGCTCCGGCCCTGATCAGGCTGTTGCACTGGAGGAGTAAGTCTTGGGATATGCACAGGCTGCACAGACTGGAAATAAAATTAGATGGGGAGTGAGTTGCGAACGGTTTTGCAGTTGTCCGCTGACTGAGGGGAATTTTCCCAAAGCGTACACATGCATTCGCACTCTTGCAGGGTGAATTTACACTCCCCCTGGGCGGCGTCTATCTGATCGCAGGACAGTGTAATTTGCAGCACAGCAATCAGGTCTGCATTAGGCACAAAAACCTTGTTGCAGGATAGGAAACAGAGAGTTGTAGTAAATGGAGTGCTTTCACAGGCGTGACAGTGGAGTACCTCAGGGACTATGGCTCTTTAATATCTTTATTGGTGGCATTGCAGATGGTATTGAAGGGAAACTATGACTTTTTGCAGATGATACAAATATATGCAATAGGGTAGGCACACCAGGAGGGGTAAAACAAATGATTGATGATCTTTCTAGGTAGACTTAAAGTTGTATTATTAACGTGAGTTACAGAGGAGCAGGGTTTTTTTTTCTCCTACCGGCAGTGCTGTGCTACTCCAGTGAGACTTCAGATGACTCTAACCCACCTGTCTGCCCACAGCTGGCTCCGAAGCTGTGCGGGTGTGCCAGTGCCGTAACTAGACATTTTAGCGCTGTGTGAAAGAAACTGCATCGGCGCCCCCCCCCCCCCCCACCACCACTTAACGTAAGCGTGCAAAAAATATAGGGGCGTGGCTTCACGGGAAAGGGGTGTGGCCACAAAATAATACCAATTCATATATTGGTGCACAGTAGTCTCCATTATTCAAATTACGCCGCACAGTAGCGCCACTACACCAGGTAGAGCCCCTTTTTACACATTTCGGCAGACAGCGTCCTCTTTTTTTACACATTACGGCAGACAGCGTCCCCTTTTTACACATTACGGCAGACAGATAACCCTTTTTACACATTACGCCAGACAGCGTCCTCTTTTTTTTTTTTTTAAATTCTTTATTTTTCATTTTTCATTATAGAACATTTTCCAAATATGTCAACATACATATCAAAAATAGAACATGAAGGGCAGTCTCACATCTTATCAACTGCAGTAATACAACATCAGTAAATGGTTGCGAAAAGGAGAGAGCAACAGATTCATATATATTATCTTAAGTTGTGCAACGGTCAGCAGAAATGGTAGAATCTGAAATAAAGAGCAATCTCGCAGCAATATCGCTTAGGCACACAGTAGTCCTACAAAGTGTGAGGTAGCAAACATTTGGAAACACATAAAGAGAGAGAGGCGGACAAGGGGAAGGAGGGAGAAGGGGAGAAGCAGAATAGGGGGGGGGGGGAGCAGGTAGGCCATAGATGTAGAGCATTTAGAAGGCAGCGCGGGGGCCTTATCAGCCTCCGTCAGCAGTGTATGTCAGGGTGTATAGCTAGCATAGGTCTTAGTGGTCTTAAAATCAATCCAAAGAAACCAGGTAGCCATATAGTCTGAGTATTTGTCTAGTGCGGCAGAATACACATCTTCCATGTGCATATAGAAATCAATGCGTTGGAACCATTCCCATATTGTCGGTGGGTTGGTGGATCTCCAGTGTACCGGGAGTACAGCTCTCGCCGCATTATTTAAGTGCTTAAGGAGGGACTTCTTGTAACGGGAGAGGGGTATGTCTGAATGTGACAATAGCCAAAAATCTGGACCCGGTGGAACTGGGCTTCCCAAAATCTTTGTTGATAAATCAATAATTTTATTCCAAAATGGGGTAATTGACGGGCAGTCCCACCATATGTGGATCAATGTACCAGTATCTCTACTACATCGCCAGCACAGAGGGGAAACGGAGGGGTAAAATTTATGTAGGAGAGATGGGCATCTATACCATCTCGTCAGTAATTTGTATTGCGTTTCCACAACGTCCAGGCTGGTAGAGCATTGTGCCATAACCTTACAGTGTGTGTCCCAGCGGATCTTGATTCCCCGATGTATTAAATCTCTATCCCAGGTGTCACAAAAAGAGGGGACAGTAGGAAAGGAACCCTGTTGAAGAATCTTGTAGATACCGGACACTACATGCAAGGGGGCTGTCTCCTGGTTGCACATGGATTCAAAGGGAGTGAGAGCCTTATAAAGGTCTATCGCCTCTCGCTGCGAGGTAATAAAGTGGTGTACCTGAAGGTAGAACCAATAATCTTTGGCGGGTATGGCGCCCGTTTTCTGTATTTCAGAGAACGTTTTGAGTTTGCCATGTGCAAGCAAGTGGGCCACCCTAGTCACACCCGCCCCCTCCCATCTAGAAGCAATCACGTTAGACCTTCCTGGGGAGAATAACGGATTATCAAAAAGAGGTATAAGGGAACTCCGTTTAGACGAGATTCCCATCTTATAGCGGAGCGTCCGCCACAAAGCCAAGGTGGGCCCCACAGTGGGATGTGTTGAGCGACTAAATCTAGGGGACCAGGGCACTGCCTGCAGGTTAAGGTTGGTGGAAGAAGACTCCAGGTCAACCCACAGTTTCCTGTGTGAAATGGGACGGGACCAGCCTATAACTCTATGTAGTAGTGTGGCATGATAATATGAAGAAATCATAGGTAGTTGTTGTCCGCCTTGGGATTTCAGCCTAGATAAATGGCTATGCTTGAACCTAGGCTTCCGGCCGCCCCCAAATGAAGTGGCTTATCGCCTTGTGCGCTTCAGCTAAGAATTGCGGGGGAAGTTTCAAAGGGATGGTTTGAAAAAGGTATAGCAACCTGGGGAGAATATTCATCTTTACTATATTTATACGGCCTAGCCATGAGAACCTCTGCGTGAGCCAGTATTTCATTTCCTGTCGCAGTTTGCGAAGTAGAGGGGTATGATTAATATTAGCTATAGTAGTGAGTGCCGACGGGATTCGGATTCCTAAATATGTAGTATGGGATTTTTGCCATGTGAATTGAAATGATTGCGACAAGAGGGATGCCGTGGCGGGTGGGAGCGTGACATTCATTGCCATGGATTTCGAATAATTAATTTTAAAGTTCGACATGTCACCGAACCGCGCAAATTCTTTCATAAGGTTGGGTAGAGAGATCAAAGGATTCGTTATGACCGCCAGTAAGTCGTCTGCAAAGAGGGCCAAACGATGATCAATTTTGCCCACTCGCAGGCCCGTGATGTTAGGGTTGCATCTGATCGCACGAGCCAGGGCCTCCATGCATAGCACAAAAATTAAGGGCGACAGCGGACAACCCTGGCGTGTGCCGTTGGAGATTGATATGGATTCGGAAAGAACGCCATTCACCCTAACCCGGGCAGACGGAGCTCTATACAATGAAAGAATCCTCTGCAGGAAAACCTCTCCCAGACCCAACCGCCGAAGCACTGCCTCCATAAAACCCCAATCCACCCGATCAAAGGCCTTTTCTGCATCTGTGGAAAGGAGCATGAGAGGAGCATCAGTTATCTGTGCGTGTGCTATCAAGTCAATGACTCTAATAGTATTGTCTCTTGCTTCTCTGCCCATAACAAAGCCGACCTGATCAGGGTGTAGTAGATCTGGCAGGAGTTGCCTAAGACGGTTAGCCATGAGTTTTGCAAATAATTTAACATCTACATTTAGTAGCGATATCGGCCGATAGCTGGAAGGGAGCATCGGGTCCTTAGATTCCTTTGGGATGACAGTGATATGGGCATTTAAGGACTGGTCCGATAGAGGAACCGCTGAGGAAATGGCATTGCATGCCCGCAGGAGAAGGGGGCTGAGTTTATCCTGAAAGGTCTTATAATACGTGATTGGGAAACCATCTGGCCCTGGGCATTTACCGTTAGGGGACGACTTTAGAGCAGCCCGCAGTTCTACCTCAGTAAAAGGGTCATCTAGGGCCCGAGCAACGTCCGTTGGGAGAGCCGGGAAAGTTATTTCATCTAGAAATCTCTGTATGGTGTGTATGTGATCCTTGCGTGCAGTTGAGGTCCGCGTAGAGGTCAGATTGTACAAGGCTGAGTAATAATTATGGAAAATCTCCGCTATCTCTGTATCAGAGGCCCGGGACAACCCATCAGCACCCGTGAGTTTAGAAATGTACGTTGAAGATCTCTGAGCCCTAAGAGCACGTGCTAGAAGTTTACCGGGTTTATTTCCCCATCTATGATATTTATGTCGGCAGTTACGAAACGCCCTGCGGGTACCGTCGCTAAGTAAAGTATTAAGAGCTTGCCTCGCTGTATGGAGCTCGGCAAAGGTGTCCGACGCCAACGTGGCCTTATGGGTCAGTTCTAGTTTTTTTATTTTCTCTAGCAAGACGTTTCTACATTCAGCCTTCTGTTTTTTCAGACGCGAGCCTAATTGTATGCACTGACCTCTAATCACACATTTGTGTGCTTCCCATAATATAACCGGGGAAACATCATCAGATGTATTCAAAGAGATATAATCATCTATTGCTGTCTCAATTTGGGCTCGGCAAACAGGGTCCCGAAGGAGTTGTTCATTAAATCGCCAGCGCCAGTGTTTGGGGGGAGGATGACGGAGAGAGAGTATGAGCGTAATTGGGGCATGGTCTGATATTGTTATTTGGCCAATTGTCGCATCAATCAATTGATCAAGATGGGCATGGCTCACGCAGAGGCAATCTATTTGAGAATATGAGTTATGTGGGGGTGAGTAGAAGGTGAAGTCTTTGTCTGAGGGATGTAAAAGACGCCAAGCGTCAACTAGTTGGAAATCATGTAAAACAGCTTTAAATTGTCTGGTCTCTCTAATAGTATTCCGCGGAGACTCAGAGGAGGAATCTAAGCAGGGTTCAAGGACCCAGTTAAGATCTCCGCCCACTACCAAAGTGCCCTTCAGGTTTTGCTCGGTTAGTTCCAATGATTCTCTAAGAAATCGAGTTTGGCCCCGGTTAGGAAGGTAGAGATTTACAAAGGTGAATGTCTGGTGGGCTATGGAAGCTCTGACCAGAATTCCCCTCCCATCACCTATCGACACTTCGGAAACATCCATCAATCTCAGATGTTTGGCGAAGAGTATGGCAACACCCCTAGCCTTCGCTCCCGAGTAATTGTTAAAGTAACCAGTAGGAAAGTGACGTGAGCGAAGACCAGGGGAGGCCCCCTTCTTGAAATGCGTTTCCTGTAAGAAAACAACTTCCGCCCCATCAGTATGTAGGGTGTGTAGTAAGCCCGATCTCTTTTCAGGGATATTTAAACCCTTGACATTATAGGAGATAATTTTTAAACTAGCCATATAGAAAAGAATGTAGGAACCAACAGACTGAACAATATGCCATGACTGCAACTCCGACACAGTGCCTCGCCATATAAAGCCCGGGGTTGGTAGTGGCCCTGTAAAGGGGGAGGGGGGGGGGTAGGCAGGGGAACACACGAGGAAAGAAAGGAAGACATAGGTATTTTTAACACAGAAAAAAGGAAGTAAACCAAAGAAAGAGAAAAAAAAAACATAGACATCGACAAATAGTGGCAGTCTCTGCATTGATAGCCATGAGCATAAGTTAAGCAGCCCATGGTCTAAGAATATACAGCAGATAGGGGGGGTCCAAAGGGTGATAACGGGATCAACACATTTAAATAGTTAAATAAAAAGGTTTTATAAAGGGAATATGTCATGGTCAGGAGGGAGATGTGCGGAGGTAATCCAATCAACCGCCTCCTCTATCTCGCCACCTAATCCCACACTGCCCACAAGAAACCTCGCAAACTAAGTACATGAATAACTGCTAACAATAAGGGAGTAGTAGGCAATCTCAGGGCAATTGAAGCTTATACATGGAACAACCTGTAAAAAGATCAACGTGAGCATTCAGTGAGGTGACATAGAAAAAGGATATCACGTTTTAGGATGGCAACCGCTGTCACGGAATTTCAGATGTTTCAGCCGTTCTGCCAGCCCGATTACGTCTTCTGGAGGAGCCCACTTTTTTCCAAGGTTCTCCGCGGGGTAGTGTCGTGGTGGGAAGCTGCAGGGGGTCTGTCCAGTTTGGCAGCGAGATTAACGGTAGGCCCAACGCAGTACAAAATGCTGGGACACCATCATAGTCCTCAAGGACATGTCGGGTACCATCACGGGTGACCTGGACACTTAAAGGAAAGCCCCAGCGGAACCTGATATCCTTCTTCTGAAGAGCTTCCGTAAGGGGATGGAGAAGACGTCTCTGCTGTAGGGTCACCCAGGAAAGGTCCTGGAAAATCTGAATGTGGTGGCCATTGAAATCTATGGTCGGGACCTGTCTGGACTTCTGTAGAATAGTCTCTTTCACCTGGAAGTAATGTAGCCGACAGATGACATCTCTAGGACGCTCCGTGGGCGCCCCCCTCGGCCGTAGTGCCCGATGCGCTCTGTCAAACACTATTTGAGAGTTGGGGTCGTCACCAATAAGGCCGTTGAATATTGTAGTCAGTGCCGCGACCAAGTCCTGGGGTTGCACATCTTCGGGTAGACCTTTGACCCTTAAGTTATTCCGCCTACCTCTGTTATCTATATCATCCAGTCTACGTCTCATTTCGGTGGTGGTACGGGAGTATCGAGATACAAGATCGTGGAGGTCGGCGAGCTTAGAGTCCGTTTCATCTCTGTGATCTTCCAAATCAACCACTCTGTTTGCTACTTGCGTGAGATCAGACTGGATGGTGGAGAGACTCGCTTGTAGGGAATCCTGGATTCTTTTCTCCATATTGGATAGGTCTTGTTGAATGTCTTGGCGAGTCGGAAGAGAGCGTAGTTGTAGGAGGACTGCCGCCATATCGGCAGAGTCTTTACTGGCAGGACCAGCTTGGCGGTGTTTTGGAGAGGGCAGGGCCCCGGTGTCCTCCATGATGGTTGACGGCAGGGTATTAGAGAGAGGAATGGAGGTAACGGGGTCAGGCACGGGGGTGCCAAATAGAGTATGGAAGGCTGCAACTTGAGTGGTCGCGGATTTAGCTTTCGATGCGTTACCAGAGCGGCGCCGTCTTGTCATCTGTCTGAGTGAAGAGAACAGAGTCCCGGACAGTTCCCAAAGGAAGTAAAAAAAAAAACTTTATGACATATCTCAATTAGAAGTATAACCCGTTATCCCCTCTGCGTGGCTTGGACATATTATAGCATAATATACGTCAGGCCAGCACCTGTAAGCACTGGGGTAGGCAGTGTGGTAGCATACAGGACACGGTTGTGGACGCTCCGCTTTTGGTGTTCACATAGCCCCGATGGGAGAGCCGCGTTGGCATTGGTGGTCGCTGGGAAGATGGCCGCAGCGAGGCAGCAAGGGAGGCAGCTCACTTAATGCACCTTATTCAGGTTCCCCAAACAGATCGCTCCCGGCCGCTGGCTCTCGTCTCGATCCGCCAAGCGACCGTCGGAGGTTGCAGTGATGACGGGGAGTGCGCCGGGTCAGATGCCGCGAGCAGCCGTCCGCCAATCCGCGTCTCCCGTCCAGGCCTCAGGCAGGGTTTCAAGAAGATGGCGGCCGCCGTCCCCACCGACCTCGCCGTCTGAAGCCTCAGAGTCCGGCAGCGGCGGGTGTCCACGAGGGCAGTCAATGCAAGGTGGGTGTCCTGTAAGCCCCACGCAGAGCTCCCGAATCGCCGGGAGGGGTACACGGACGTCTGGTACACAGGCCGGGGTCCGCAATCACTCCAGGCCCCGGCTTCTGTCCGGGGGGAGGGCCGCAACCCGCAGGAGCGCTAAAAAGCACTCCCCGATTCCGCGGCGTTCCCCCAGAGCAGCTCAGAACACTCCACCGGCAATAAGGGAGACGGATGGATGTGGGTGAATGGGCCCAGGTAATCAAATATAGACTTTTATCAGGGGGATTCACAGGAGCTCTCAAGCTGTGTGTCTTTCTCCTCCAGCAGCCAAGCCACGCCCCCTGTTTTTTTTTTTTTTTTATTATTATTATTTATTTTAAACTGCAGCTGGTGCGGCCCCAGAGAGTGCCCGAGGGGGGCAAAGGCACTAATAGAGTATCCCCAAGCAGCGGCAGAAGCAAATCCGAGCTGCCTCCGCAGTACACGCTGCAAGGGGTTTAGGTGAGGGCGCTGTGCCAGTAGACAAAATGGCGCCGCCAGACCTCCGCGGAAGCCCCCGGCCCTCTAGGCCTCCGGAGGTCACTTAATGAGCAGCCGAGACGGGCGCGGGCGCTGGCGCCGTGCGGTGCCCAGGCCGGGATCCCCCAGTCCGGGCGTCGGCGAGCGGGGAAGCAGCCGCGGTGGGAGAGAGCAACAAAGCCCGCCCGCGGCTCTCCGCAGCGCAACCGCGGTGTCCGGCGGGTCTCCGTCAGAGGTAAGGGAGCAGCGGGGACCACTCACCTCCCACTTAGTAATAGGGTGAGGCGCTTTGCAGGGAAGAGAGTCCCGATGTGTCGGGGGCACTCTCTGCAGTGAACTTCAGCCACCCAAGGCCTCTTCCTCCGGGGCAGCAATAAAATGGAGGTCCCGGCTTCACCTGGGTCAGAAGGCCGCAACCCGCGCGGGTGTAGGAGACACCCGCCGGCTCTGCGGACCTCACTGCCCGATACAGGAAGACCCCAGCTGGTAAAGGGGGGTCCCCAAGACCACTAGGGAGCAGCAAAAGTTCACTTTATAAGGGCGTAAGGCAGGAGCTCCAGTGACAAACGTCTGCCCAGATCTACAGCTAGGCCACGCCCCCCAGCGTCCTCTTTTTTACACATTACGGCAGACAGCGTCCCCTTTTTACACATTACGGCAGACAGATTGCCCTTTTTACACATTACGGCAGACAGCGTCCCCCTTTTTACACATTACGGCAGACAGCGTCCTCTTTTTTACACATTACGGCAGACAGCGTCCCCTTTTTACACATTACGGCAGACAGTGTCCTCTTTTTTACACATTACGGCAGACAGCGCCCCCCCCATTTTACACATTATGGCAGCTGTTCAATGCACAGTGTCGGGATTTCGGCGTCAGGATTTCGACTGCTGGGATCCTGACCTGATCCCATACACATATATACACACACATGTGTGTGTGTGTGTGTGTGTGTATATATATATATATATATATATATTTCTCTATCGTCCTAGTGGATGCTGGGGTTCCTGAAAGGACCATGGGGAATAGCGGCTCCGCAGGAGACAGGGCACAAAAAGTAAAGCTTTAGGATCAGGTGGTGTGCACTGGCTCCTCCCCCTATGACCCTCCTCCAAGCCAGTTAGATTTTTGTGCCCGGCCGAGAAGGGTGCAATCTAGGTGGCTCTCCTAAAGAGCTGCTTAGGAAAGTTTAGCTTAGGTTTTTTATTTTACAGTGAGTCCTGCTGGCAACAGGATCACTGCAACGAGGGACTTAGGGGAGAAGAAGTGAACTCACCTGCGTGCAGGATGGATTGGCTTCTTGGCTACTGGACATCAGCTCCAGAGGGACGATCACAGGTACAGCCTGGATGGTCACCGGAGCCTTGCCGCCGGCCCCCTTGCAGATGCTGAAGTAAGAAGAGGTCCAGAATCGGCGGCAGAAGACTCCTCAGTCTTCTAAAGGTAGCGCACAGCACTGCAGCTGTGCGCCATTTTCCTCTCAGCACACTTCACACGGCAGTCACTGAGGGTGCAGGGCGCTGGGAGGGGGGCGCCCTGGGAGGCAAATGAATACCTAATTTGGCTAAAAATACCTCACATATAGCCTCCGGAGGCTATATGGAGATATTTAACCCCTGCCAGAATCCGTTAAGAGCGGGAGACGAGGCCGCCGAAAAAGGGGCGGGGCCTATCTCCTCAGCACACAGCGCCATTTTCCCTCACAGAAAGGCTGGAGGGAAGGCTCCCAGGCTCTCCCCTGCACTGCACTACAGAAACAGGGTTAAAACAGAGAGGGGGGGCACTAATTTGGCGATATGCTTATATATATATTAAGATGCTATAAGGGAAAACACTTATATAAGGTTGTCCCTATATAATTATAGCGTTTTGGTGTGTGCTGGCAAACTCTCCCTCTGTCTCTCCAAAGGGCTAGTGGGTCCTGTCCTCTATCAGAGCATTCCCTGTGTGTGTGCTGTGTGTCGGTACGTGTGTGTCGACAGGTAGGAGGACGATGTTGGTGAGGAGGCGGAGCAATTGCCTGTAATGGTGATGTCACTCTCTAGGGAGTCGA
Source organism: Pseudophryne corroboree (assembly GCF_028390025.1). Lineage (NCBI taxonomy): Eukaryota > Metazoa > Chordata > Amphibia > Anura > Myobatrachidae > Pseudophryne > Pseudophryne corroboree. The sequence continues at coordinate 5,415,387 of NC_086455.1, read as the reverse complement.
CACCGGAATGGATGGCTTATTTAGGAAATTACGTGATAATGTCAACACGCTGCAAGGTCGGTTGACGACATGAGACGGCCGACAAACAATTAGTACGGTCCAGACGTCTCAAAAACACCGTCAAGGGTTTTAAAACGCCCGTTTACTTTAGTCGGTCGACACAGACACAGACAGGGACACTGAATCCAGTGTCGACGGTGAATAAACAAACGTATTCCTTATTAGGGCCACACGTTAAAGGCAATGAAGGAGGTGTTACGTATTTCTGATACTACAAGTACCACAAAAGAGGGTATTATGTGGGATGTGAAAAAACTACCATAGTTTTTCCTGAATCAGATAAATTAAATAAAGTGTGTGATGATGCGTGGGTTCCCCCCGATAGAAAATTATGGGCGGTATACCCTTTCCCGCCAGAAGTTAGGGCGCGTTGGGAAACACCCTTTAAGGTGGATAAGGCGCTCACACGCTTATCAAAACAAGTGGCGGTACCGTCTATAGATAGGGCCGTCCTCAAGGACCAGCTGACAAGGCTGGAAAATATAATAAAAAGTATATACACACATACTGGTGTTATACTGCGGCCAGCGATCGCCTCAGCCTGGATGTGCAGAGCTAGGGTGGCTTGGTCGGATTCCCTGACTAAAAATATTGATACCCTTGACAGGGACAGTATTTTATTGACTATAGAGCATTTCTATATATGCGAGATGCACAGAGGGATATTTGCACTCTGGCATCATGAATAAACGCGATGTCCATAACTGCCAGAAGATGTTATGGACACGACAGTGGTCAGGTGATGCAGATTCCAAACGGCACAGTATGGCCGTATACAGGAAGAGGACTTGTTTGGGGTCGGTCCATCGGACCTGGTGGTCACGGCAACTGCTGGAAAATCCACCGTTTTTTACCCTAAGTCACATCTTTGCAGAAAAAGACACCGTCTTTTCAGCCTCAGTCCTCTCGTCCCTATAAGATCATATCTGCCCAGGGATAGAGGAAAGGGAAGAAGACTGCAGCAGGCAGCCCATTCCCAGGAACAGAAGCGTTCCACCGCGTCTGACAAGTTCTCAGCATGGCGCTGAGACCGTACAGGACCCCTGGATCCTACAAGTAGTATCCCGGGGGTACAGATGGGAATGTCGAGACGTTTCCCCTTCGCAGGCTCCTGAAGTCTGCTTTACCAAGTCTCCCTCCGACAAGGAGGTAGTATGGGAAAAAATTCACAAGCTGTATTCCCAGCAGGTGATAATTAAATTACCCCTCCTACTACAGAAAAGGGGTATTATTCCACACTATATTGTGGTACTGAAGCCAGAAGGCTAGGTGAGACTTATTCTAAAAATTTTTTTTTTGAACACTTACAAAGGTTCAAATTAAGATGAAGTCACTCAGAGCAGTGATAACGAACCAGGAATAAGGGGACTATATAGTGTCCCGGGACATCAGGGATGCTTACCTCTATGTCCCAAAATTTGCCCTTCTCACTAAGGGTACCTCAGGTTCGTGGTGCAGAACTGTCACTATCAGTTTCAGACGCTGCCGTTTGGATTGTCCACGGCACCCTGGGGTCTTTACCAAGGTAATGGCCGAATTGATGATTCTTCTTCGAAGAAAAGGCGTCTTAATTATCCCTTACTTGGACGATCTCCTGATAGGGGCATAGTCCAGGGAACAGTTGGAGGTCGGAGTAGCACTATCTCGGATACTGCTACAATCAGCACGGGTGGATTCTAAATATTCCAAAATCGCAGCTGATCCCGACGACACGTCTGCTGTGCCTAGGGATGATTCTGGACACAGTCCAGAAAAAGGTGTTTCTCCCGGAAGAGAAAGCCAGGGAGTTATCCGAGCAAGTCAGGAACCTCCTAAAAACAGTGCATCATTGCACAAGGGTCCTGGTAAAAATGGTGGCTTCCTACGAAGCAATTCCATTCGGCAGATTTCACGTAAGAACTTTTCAGTGGGATCTGCTGGACAAATGGTCCGGATCGCATCTTCAGATGCATCAGCGGATAACCCAATATCCAAGGGTGTCTCTCCTGTGGTGGTTATAGAGTGCTCATCTTCTAGAGGGCAGCAGATTCGGCATTCAGGATTGGATGCTGGTAACCACGGAGCCCAGCCTGAGAGGCTGGGGAGCAGTCACACAAGGAAAAAATTTCCAGGGAGTGTGATCAAGTATGGAGACTTTTCTCCACATAAATATACTGGAGCTAAGGGTAAATTTATAATGCTCTAAGCTTAGCAAGACCTCTGCTTCAAGGTCAGCCGGTATTGATCCAGTGGGAAAAACATCACGGCAGTCGCCCACGTAAACAGACAGGGCGACACAAGAAGCAGGAGGGCAATGGCAGAAACTGCAAGGACTTTTCGCTGGGCGGAAAATCATGTGATAACACTGTCAGCAGTTTTTCATCCCGGGAATGGAAACTGGGAAGCAGACTTCCTCAGCACGACCTCCACCCGGGAGAGTGGAAACTTCATTGAGAAGTTTTTTCCACATGATTGTAAACCGTTGGGAAATACCAAAGGTGGACATGATGGCGTCCCGTCTGAACAAAAAACGGGACAGGTATTGCGCCAGGTCAAGAGACCCTCAGGCAATAGATGTGGACGTTCTGGTAACACCGTGGGTGTACCAGTCGGTGTATGTGTTCCCTCCTCTGCTTCTCATACCTAAGGTGCTGAGAATTATAAGACGTAGAGGAGTAAGAACTATACTCATGGCTCCGGATTGGCCAAGAAGGACTTGGTACCCGGAACTTCAAGAGATGCTTACAGAGGTCTTATGGCCTCTGCCGCTAAGAAGGGACTTGCTTCAGCAAGTACCATGTCTGTTCCAAGACTTACCGCAGCTGCGTTTGTCGGCATGGCGATGGAAAGCCGGATCCTAAGGGAAAAAAGGCATTCCGGAAGAGGTCATTCCTACCCTGGTCAAAGCCAGAAAGGAGGTGACCGCACAACATTATCACCACGTGTGGCGAAAATATGTTGCGTGGTGTGAGGCCAGGAAGGCCCACAAAGAAATTTCAACTCGGTCGTTTCCTGCATTTCCTGAAAACAGGAGTGTCTATGGGCCTCAAATTGGGGTCCATTAAGGTTCAAATTCGGCCCTGTAAATTTTCTTCCAGAAAGAATTGGCTTCAGTTCCTGAAGTCCAGAAGTTTGTCAAGGGAGTATTGCATATACAAACCCCTTTTTTGTGCCTCCAGTGGCACGGTGGGATCTCAACGTAGTTCTGGGATTCCTCAAATCACATTGGTTTAAAACCAGTCAAATATGTGGATTTGAAGCATCTCACATAAAAAGTGACCATGCTCTTGGCCCTGGCCTGGACCAGGCGAGTGTCAAATTGGTGGTTTTTTCTCAAAAAAGCCCATATCTGTTTGTCCATTCGGACAGGGCAGAGCTGCGGACTCGTCCCCAGTTCTCTCCCTAAGGTGGTGTCAGTGTTTCACCTGAACCAGCTTATTGTGGTGCCTTGCACCTACTAGGGACTTGGAGGACTCCAAGTTGCTAGGAGTTGTCAGGGCCCTGAAAATATGTTCCAGGACAGCTGGAGTCAGAAGATCTGACTCGCTGTTTATACTGTATGCACCCAACAAGTTGGGTGCGCCTGCTTCTAAGCAGGCGATTGCTCGTTGGATTTGTAACACAATTCAACTTGCACATTCTGAGGCAGGCCTGCCACAGTCTAAATCGGTTAAGGCCCATTCCACAAGGAAGGTGGGCTCATCTTGGGCGGCTGCCCGAGAGGTCTCGGCATTACAACTCTGCCGAGCAGCTACGTGGTCAGGGGAGAACACGTTTGTAAAATTCTACAAATTTGATATCCTGGCAAAAGAGGACCTGGAGTTCTCTCATTCGGTGCTGCAGAGTCATCCGCACTCTCCCGCCCGTTTGGGAGCTTTGGTATAATCCCCATGGTCCTTTCAGGAACCCCAGCATCCACTAGGACGATAGAGAAAATAAGAATTTACTTACCGATAATTCTATTTCTCGGAGTCCGTAGTGGATGCTGGGCGCCCATCCCAAGTGCGGATTATCTGCAATACTTGTACATAGTTACAAAAATCGGGTTATTATTGTTGTGAGCCATCTTTTCGGAGGCTCCGCTGTTATCATACTGTTAACTGGGTTTAGATCACAAGTTGTACGGTGTGATTGGTGTGGCTGGTATGAGTCTTACCCGGGATTCAAAATTCCTCCCTTATTGTGTACGCTCGTCCGGGCACAGTACCTAACTGGCTTGGAGGAGGGTCATAGGGGGAGGAGCCAGTGCACACCACCTGATCCTAAAGCTTTACTTTTTGTGCCCTGTCTCCTGCGGAGCCGCTATTCCCCATGGTCCTTTCAGGAACCCCAGCATCCACTACGGACTCCGAGAAATAGAATTATCGGTAAGTAAATTCTTATTATACACTGCTCAAAAAAATAAAGGGAACACTAAAATAACACATCCTAGATCTGAATGAATTAAATATTCTTATTAAATACTTTGTTCTTTACATAGTTGAATGTGCTGACAACAAAATCACACAAAAATTATCAATGGAAATCAAATTTATTAACCCATGGTGGTCTGGATTTGGAGTCACTCTCAAAATTAAAGTGGAAAAACACACTATAGGCTGATCCAACTTTGATGTAATGTCCTTAAAACAAGTCAAAATGAGGCTCAGTAGTGTGTGTAGTCTCCACGTGCCTGTATGAACTCCCTACAACGCCTGGGCATGCTCCTGATGAGGTGGCAGATGGTCACCTGAGAGATCTCCTCCCAGACCTGGACTAAAGCATCCACCAACTCCTGGACAGTCTGTGGTGCAACGTGGCGTTGGTGGATGGAGCGAGACATGATGTCCCAGATGTGCTCAATTGGATTCAGGTCTGGGTAACGGGCGGGCCAGTCCATAGCATCAATGCCATTCATCTTGCAGGAACTGCTGATACACTCCAGCCACATGAGGTCTAGCATTGTCTTGCATTAGGAGGAACCCAGGGCCAACCGCACCAGCATATGGTCTCACAAGGGGTCTGAGGATCTCATCTCGGTACCTAATGGCAGTCAGGCTACCTCTGGCGAGCACATGGAGGGCTGTGCGGCCCCCCCAAAGAAATGCCACCCCACACCATTACTGACCCACTGCCAAACCGGTCATGCTGGAGGATGTTGCAGGCAGCAGAACGTTCTCCTTGACGTCTCCAGACTCTGTCACGTCTGTCACATGTGCACAGTGAGAACCTGCTTTCATCTGTGAAGAGCACAGGGCGCCAGTGGCAAATTTGCCAATCTTGGTGTTCTCTGGCAAATGCCAAACGTCCTGCACGGTGTTGGGCTGTAAGCACAACCCCCACCTGTGGACGTCGGGCCCTCTTACCACCCTCATGGAGTCTGTTTCTGATCGTTTGAGTAGACACATGCACATTTGTGGCTTGCTGGAGGTCATTTTGCAGGGCTCTGGCAGTGCTCCTCCTGTTCCTCCTTGCACAAAGGCGGAGGTAGCGGTCCTGCTGCTGGGTTGTTGCCCTCCTACGGCCGCCTCCACGTCTCCTGATGTACTGGCCTGTCTCCTGGTAGCGCCTCCATGCTCTGGACAGTACGCTGACAGACACAGCAAGCCTTCTTGCCACAGCTCGCATTGATGTGCCATCCTGGATGAGCTGCACTACCTGAGCCACTTGTGTGGGTTGTAGGGAGGTCATACAGGCATGTGGAGGCCACACACACTACTGAGCCTAATTTTGACTTGTTTTAAGGACATTACATCAAAGTTGGATCAGCCTGTAGTGTGTTTTTCCACTTTAATTTTGAGGGTGACTCCAAATCCAGACCTCCATGGGTTAATAAATTTGATTTCCATTGATAATTTTTGTGTGATTTTGGTGTCAGCACATTCAGCTATGTAAAGAACAAAGTATTTAATAAGAATATTTCATTCATTCAGATCTAGGATGTGTTATTTTAGTGTTCCCTTTATATACACATATAAATACATATATACACATGCATTGCATATACAGTATATGTTTACATATACTGTATATGCACACACAAATATATACACAGACACAGATACATACACAGATATATATATATATATATATATATACAGTATATATATATATATATATATATATATATATATCTCCTATATAATAGCCTTGTTATTCTGTGCCTGGCCCTCTAACGCTGGGCGGAGTCACAGTCACAGATCTGGGTGGCTGGATGCAGGCCAGGAACAGTCCCCTCCCTCGGTCCGCCCAACCCCGCCAAGTTCCCTCCCCATCTCTGCCCACTCCCCTCTCTCCCCCTCCCAGTACACTCCCTGCACCCTGGTGACACTGCAGCCGGTGAGTGACTGCTCAGCTGCCACACAGTCCGGAGGAGAATGCCGTGGACAACCTCTGCCAGCCGCATCTGCCCCCCTCGCACCCACGGCACCCACAGCCTTTACATCATCCATCCCCCACCCGCGGCACACGCCTCCCTCCTCCCCGCACCCTCCCACCCGCGGCACACAAACCTGCAGCACCTCCCGCTGCACTCCCGCCCCTCCCCCACTCGCGGCACTCCCACCCCCTCCCCCACCCATAGCACCCACATCTGCAGCACCCCCCACCCGCGGCACTCCCGCCCCTCCCCCACCCGCAGCAGACGCCCCTCCCCCACCTGCGGCACTCCCGCCCACTCTCCCATCCGTTGAACCCACACCTGCAGCACCCACCGCCCCTCCCCCACCCGCGGCACTCCCGCCCCTCCCCCACCCGCGGCACTCCCGTCCCCTCCCCCACCCATAACACCCACATCTGCAGCACCCCCACCCCTCCCCCACCCGCGGCACTCCCGCCCCTCCCCCACCCGCGGCAGATGCCCATCCCCCACCCACGGCACTCATGCCCCCTCCCCCACCCGTTGCACCCGCACCTGCAGTACGCACCGCCCCTCCCCCACCTGCGGCACTCCCGCCCCTCCCCCCACCCGCGGCACCCACAGCATCCACCACATCTGTCCCCCACCCACGGTACACGCCCCTCCCCCACCCGCGCCACTCCCGCCCCCTCCCCCACCCGTAGCACCCACAAACCACGGCACACCCCCCCGCGACACCCCCATACCCCCCCCCCCCCGCTACACCCCCGCACCCTCCACCCCACCCACGGCTCCCCCACCCGTGGCACCCACAGTATCCACCACATCTGCCCCCCACCCGCGGCACTCCCGCCCCCTCCCTCACCTTTAGCACCCACACCCGCAGCACCCCTGCCCCTCCCCCACCCGCGGCACTCCTGCCCCTCCCCCACCCACCTCACCCACCACATCCGTCCCCCACCACGCCACACACTCCTCCCCCACCCGCAGCACTCCCACCCACTCCCCCACCCGTCTCACCCACAACCCGCAAAACCCCTGCCCCTCCCCAACCTGCAGCACCCCCGCACCTACCCCACCTCCATACCCACCTCTCCCCCCTACACCCAGCCACCCCTCCCCCACCCGCGGCACCCCTGCACCTCCCCCACCCCTATACCCATTCCCCCCCCATCCCACCCGCACCTCCCCCACCCGCGGCACCCACAGCATACACCACATCTGCCCCCCACTCACGGCACACGCCCATCCCCCGCCCGCTGCACTCCATCCCCCACCCGCAGCACCCCCACCCCACCCCCATACCCACCTCTCCCCCCCGCTACACCCCCGCACCCTCCACCCCACCCACCCCTCCCCCACCCGTGGCACCCACAGCATCCACCACATTCGACCCCACCCTTGGCACATGCCCCTCCCCCACCCGTAGCACCCACCACCCCTCCCCCACCCGAAGCACCCCCATACCCACCTCTCCCCCCCCGCTGCACCCCCGCACCCTCTACCCCACCCACCCCTCCCCCACCCGCGGCACCAACAGCATCCACCACATGCGCCCCCACCCGCGGCACACGCCCTCCCTCCCACCCACAGCATCCACCACATCCCCCTCCCACCCGCGGCACTCCCGCCCCCTCCCCCACCCGTAGCACCCACACCCGCAGCACCACCTGCCCACTCCCCTGCCCGCAGCGCATCCAGACCCCCACCACACCCCCGCAGCCGCCACTCCTCCAACCACAGCACCTCCGGCCCCCTTCCCCACCCACATCATCTATAGACACCTTCCCCCATTCGTGGACCTACCACACCTCCCCCACCCGCAGCACTTCTGGACCACCTCCCACAGCACCTCCGGACCCCATCCACGGCTTCCCTGCAGCCACCCCTCCTCCACCCACAGCACTTCCAGAACCTATCACCCAGCCTCACCCCCCCTGCAACCCCACCTCCCCAAACCCCCCCCCACTACATCACCCCTCCCCCACGCACACCACCTCCAGACCCCCTCCTTCATCCACAGCCCCCCGCACCCACCCCTCCCCCACCAACAGCATCTACACTCCCCTTCCGCACCCGCACCTCCCCCATCCGCGCCCCCTCCACACCTACCCCTCCCCCACCCACAGCACCTCTGCACCCTTTCCGCCATCCGTGCCACTGCACCCACCGCTCCACCACCCGCAACACCTCTGGACCCCCTCCCGCACCCACCCCTCCACCACACGTAGCACCTCGGACACCATCCTCAGCCGCTACAAGTGATTCCCTGAATCGGGGTAATCAGCGGCACGGATAGGCACCTCCACCTTACTGAACCCACCCCCTTTCCAAACCCCCCACACACACACTGAACTTCTGTGAGTATAGTTGCTACCAATGTACATTGGATTAATAAAAAAAGTAATACTGTGGCCATTATGTGTCTAAGCGACACTGCTACCTGTGGCCTTTGTGTGTTTAAGCGGTGCTGCTAAAAGTGGCCATTGTGTGTATAAGTGGTGCTGCTACCTGTGGCCATTGTGTGTATAAGCGGCTCAGCTACCTGTGGCCACTGTGTGTATAAGCGCCTCTGTTACCTATGGGAATTGTGTGTAAAAGTGACACTGCTACCGGGGGCCATTGTGTGTATAAGCACCACTGCTACCTGTGGTCATTGTGTGTATAAACTGCTTTGCTACCTGTGGACACGTTGTGTATCAACGTCTCTGCTACCTGTGGGCACTGTATGTATAAGCGGCTCTGCTACCTGTGGGCGCTGTGTGTATAAGTGGCTCTGCTACCCGTGGGTATTGTGTGTATAAGCGGCTCTGCTACCTGTGGGTATTGTGTGTATAAGCGGCTCTGCTACCTGTGGGTATTGTGTGTATAAGCTGCCCTGCTACCTCTGGCCACTGTGTGGATATGTGGCTCCGTTACCTGTGGCCATTGTGTGTATAAGCGGCTCAGCTACCTGTGTCCATTGTGTGTATATGCGGCTCTAATACCTGTGACTACTGTGTGTGTAAGCTGCGCTGCATACACTAGCAGTATATACTACACTATGTTATTCATTGTGCCCTGCGGCCACTCTTCACGCCCTCACAAAGGGCTACGCCCCCTTGACAATCGCACGCCCTTCCCCCTTGCAATATTTACCCACTAGCATAAACTTTTTTGCAGGTAATACTCCATATAATAACAATTATAGCACAGTTGAAGCCCGTGCAGGGGTTAACGGGTCGTAGCCTCTTGCAACGGTATTTTCTGTCTAACACCTTCCCTCTCTTTATCCTCTCCCTACCACCCTGACTCTCCCTATCCTTTACCGATCGCACAGCGTTTTTCTGTACATTCCCTTTTTCCCCCCTTACGCCTCTCTATTTTTTCTCAACCGGACCCCATTTCTGTATGCCCTCTATACTTCCCTGCATTCCTGAATCTGATATCTACCAGCCTGCGTATGTTCAAAGGCGTGCAGGGGTTAACGGGGCGTAGCCCCTAACGACGGTGTGAAGAGCGCCCGTAGGGCGCGATGAATCACCTAGTATATATATATATATCTATTTCCGAACAAACATATATGCACATATGTATAGACACAAACGTGAGCCATAATAATACAGCCAGCCAGCCTTACTTTTGCTGGCAGGCTGCTGTAGCACAGGAGACAGGAGAGTGAGTGTTCGTTCCTCTCCTTCTCCTCCAAACACCGCTCCGTACGCTGCTGCCAGGGATTCTCTCATACAGCCTGTGCGCTCAGACGGTGACTGAGCCGCAGGCTGTTACATTACACACTATTGGACAGCTGAGCCGTCGCTCAGCTGTCCTGTACTGATAGGCGGCGCCGGCGCCACGGCTCAGGCGTTAGGTTGCCAGGGCAACCAAACGGGAGCCGGGAATGCAGCGCCGCAGATCGGTAAGAGCTGCGGTCTGTGGCGGGGGCCCGGGGTACTGACAGTGGGGAGGGAAGGTCATTTCAGGGCCGCGGATCGGATCGAGTTAGAGATCCGATCTCCAGCGGGTGGCGGGGGCCCTTTTCTGACGGGGACTTACCCCCAGAGTTCCCCCCCTTAAACCGTCTCTGGGGAAAATATGCGCTCTAACTAGGTGTGCGCTGTGGGCAATGCCCCTTCTGCACACACCTAGTTACGGCGCTGGGGTGTACTCCAGTACCTGGGATCTCTCCTATGCCGACTACTGACTTAAACTCTCTTCTTTGCCATGCCGTGCTGCCTCTAGCGTTCGGTGCACCATACAAGCTATAGAAGCGAGCTGTTGGTGCTGTGTTTTTCGGTATGATCCCGGCTGCCTGCACGGCACCAACTGATAACAAGCTGCCGCCTACACACCATTGAGAGGACACGCTGCCTCAGGCTTTTGCTTGTTAACAGGTGCAGTCACCGATGTTACAGAAATCAAAGGCTCACTTTGCTAGCTATCCACTTGACAGTGGAAACTAAGGGGGTAATTCAGACTGGATCGCGGCAGCGGCAGCAATCGCAGTCTGAAGCCCTTTAAGTAGTGCGCTGGCGCAGCAGTCGCACCCCGGGAGGCCCAGTGAGACGTCACGGCTGCGTCAATCAGGCAGAGGCGGTCGCAGGGCGCGATATAGTGCAGTGATATTGGGGGTCATTCCGAGTTGATCGCTAGCTGCCGTTGTTCGCAGCACAGCGATCAGGCTAAAAATCTGCATTTCTGCGCATGCGTATGCACCGCAATGCGCAGGCGCGTCATACAGTTACAATGAGCACCGTGAGTCTAATGAACATTCCTGTCGCACGGCTGAACGCAGGAAGATTGACATGAAGAGGGCGTTTCTGGGTGTGAACTAACCGTTTTCAGGGAGTGCTTAGAAAAAGGCAGGCGTGCCAGAAAAAACGCAGGCGTGACTGGGCGTTCACTGGGCGGGTGTGTGACGTCAAAAGCCGTCCCCCCGTCGTTAGAATCAACGCACACGAAGAGTAAGTATAGGGCTGGTCTTGTTCTGCACGGGCGTGGTACTCAGACCTCCTAACCATGGCTCTGGAGGATCCCTGGCCTCTACCTCTATGAAACGATCTCCTTCAGCAAGGTCCATTCGTTTACCCAGACTTACAGCGGCTGTGTTGACGGCTTGGAAGTTGAGAGGGAAATTCTAGCTAGAAAGGGTCTTCCCTTCCGGGTCATTTCCACCATGGTCCAGGCCAGGAAGATGGTTACATCAAAACATTATCATCGTAACTGGAAAAAGTATGTTTCCTGGTGTGAGGGTAGAAAGGTTTCTCCCGAGTTATTTAGAATTGGTCGTTTTCTACTTTTCCTGCAAGTGGGAGTGGATATGGGCCTACGGTTAGGCTCCATCAAAGTCCAGATTTCTGCGCTCTCTCTTTTCTACAGACTTTCCTAAAGGGAGTCCTTCATCTGCAACCACCCTTTGTACCTCCCACGGCTCCGTGGTACCTCAATGTGGTTCTATCCTTTCTCCAATCGGACTGGTTTGAACCCTTGCATAGGGTGGAGTTAAAATTTCTCACCTGGAAGACGGTGATGTTATTGGCATTGGCGTCTGCCAGGCATCTCTCTGAATTGGGGTCCTTATCCTGTAAGAGCCCTTATTTGATATTTCATGCAGACAGGGCGGAACTTCGGACCCGTCCTCAGTTTTTGCCAAAAGTGGTGTCAGCCTATCGTGGATCAACCTATCGTGGTTCCAGTGTTGTCTGACGTTTCCGTTGGTCCTGAGTCCTTGGATGTGGTCAGGGCTCTGAAGATTTATGTCAAGGGGACGGCTCATCATCGGAAATCTGACTCGCTGTTTGTCCTTTGCGATTCTTCCAAGATTGGTCGGCCGTCTCCTAAGCAATCTATTGCTATCTGGCTCAGGTTGACCATTCAACAGGCCGTGGCCGGACCGTTGGGGGGGCGTGGCGCGGCGGCTGCATAACGTCTCACGCAGCCGATGCGGCCAGCGGCAGCGACACACAACTCCCGGCATGTCTGGAAACATGATCGTAGCTGTGCTAAATTTAGCACAGCTACGATCAACTCAGAATGACCCCCATTGTGTGTAAGCCATGCTCTGGTACTAGCCAGTGCCTGCTAAGCCATTTATCTCACCGCACGTCCCTGGGGCATGTAGTGGAACACGCTGCTGGGGGGGGGGGGGCATGTGACGCTTGGGGCATTTGGGGCACATAGGGGAATATTGTCCAACAGTGTCCCTTTTTTTTTAAATCTTTGAAAGTCTGATTGTTTTAGTTTGACAAGGTTTTGTTGTTTTTTTACTGCTTTGTTTCGGGTGCCGAAAATCCTAGTTTCGACCCTGGCAATGTAACACAGCAATGAGGACGGCTAGTCAGATGCTTGGCTGTATTGGGAGAGGAATCAGCAGCAGAGAGAAGTAATAATGCCACTGTATAGGTCACTGGTGCGGCCTCATCTAGAATACTGTATTCAGTTCTGGAGGCCATATCTTCAGAAGGATATTAATACATTACAGACAAAGAAGGGCAACTAACATGGTGCATGGCCGACATCACACAACTTACCCAGAAAGACTAAAACATCTACAGGATCCCGGCGGTCACATAACTGACACCGGCATCCTGACAATTAGAATGCCGACAGGGGATGGAGGGTAATTATTATATTCCTCTTCTGCCCCCTACCCTAACCCACCTGGGGTGGTGGCTAGGGTTAAGACTCAGAGGGGTGGGGTGGGGGGGGGGGGGGGCGTGTCTATGGCCTAACCCCCCTTGGGTAATAATCCTAACAGTGTCCCCGATACTTACCTTCGGGGTGTCGGGGTTTGATGAGCCGGCGGCGGGTTTCCGGTATCGGTCACATGACCGCTGGCATCCTGACTTCCAGGATGCTAACCGCATCCCCTTAACATCCATAGTTTGGAGCAGAGAAGGGAAAGGGGGGCATGATAGAGACTGTCACATATATCAGGGGTTTTTCCAAAGTACAGGATGGAGACATTCTGCAAAGGAAGTATTAGAACTCGAGGACATGCATTGAGACTGGAGGGGGGGAGGTTCAGGGGAAACTTGAGGAAAAATCACTTCACAGAAAGGGTAGCAGATAAGTGGAATAGCCTCCCATCAGAGGTGGTAGAGGCTAAGACAGTAGAGCAATGTAAACATGCTTGGGATAGACATAAGGATCTCCTTACACAGAAATAAGGATCACATAGGGTTGAGGTTACCTAAAGGTTAGAAAAGGACAGACTAGATGGGCCAAGTGGTTCTTATCTGCCGTCACATTCTAGGTTTATATCTGCGTCCGTACACTATAAGCAAGCATGGAGGTCATCTCGCACATCCCCGCTCTACAAAGAGATTGATCAGCTCCGTGCGTCCGTGTGGTCGTTGCGCAGTTACTGGCCCGTTACAGCCCATTTCCCGGAAAGAGTGCTCCACCAATAGCAGATCAATCTATGCGCAGCTGCAAACTCTGTCCACATGCGTATGATCCAGGGCACGCGCAGGCAAAATGTTTCTTACAGTATGCAGATATCCGTGAGATCCCAGCGCATTTCCATCTACCTTTCTCTCACAGTCATCCACCTTTCTCTCACAGTCATCTACCTTTCTCTCACAGTCATCCACCTTCCTCTCACAGTCATCCACCTTCCTCTCACAGTCATCCACCTTCCTCTCACAGTCATCCACCTTCCTCTCACAGTCATCTACCTTCCTCTCACATTCCTCTACCTTTCTCTCACAGTCATCTACCTTTCTCTCACAGTCATCTACCTTCCTCTCACAGTCATCTACCTTTCTCTCACAGTCATCTACCTTCCTCTCACAGTCATCCACCTTCCTCTCACAGTCATCCACCTTCCTCTCACAGTCATCTACCTTCCTCTCACATTCCTCTACCTTTCTCTCACAGTCATCCACCTTTCTCTCACAGTCCTCTACCTTTCTCTCACAGTCATCCACCTTCCTCTCACAGTCATCCACCTTCCTCTCACAGTCATCTACCTTCCTCTCACAGTCATCCACCTTCCTCTCACAGTCATCCACCTTCCTCTCACAGTCATCCACCTTCCTCTCACAGTCATCCACCTTTCTCTCACAGTCCTCTACCTTTCTCTCACAGTCATCCACCTTCCTCTCACAGTCATCCACTTTCCTCTCACAGTCATCCACCTTTCTCTCACAGTCCTCTACCTTTCTCTCACAGTCATCTACCTTCCTCTCACAGTCATCTACCTTCCTCTCACAGTCATCTTCCTTCCTCTCACAGTCATCCACCTTTCTCTCACAGTCATCTACCTTTCTCTCACAGTCATCTACCTTCCTCTCACAGTCATCTACCTTTCTCTCACAGTCATCTACCTTCCTCTCACAGTCATCCACCTTCCTCTCACAGTCATCCACCTTCCTCTCACAGTCATCTACCTTCCTCTCACATTCCTCTACCTTTCTCTCACAGTCATCCACCTTTCTCTCACAGTCCTCTACCTTTCTCTCACAGTCATCCACCTTCCTCTCACAGTCATCCACCTTCCTCTCACAGTCATCTACCTTCCTCTCACAGTCATCCACCTTCCTCTCACAGTCATCCACCTTCCTCTCACAGTCATCCACCTTCCTCTCACAGTCATCCACCTTTCTCTCACAGTCATCTACCTTTCTCTCACAGTCATCCACCTTCCTCTCACAGTCATCCACCTTCCTCTCACAGTCATCCACCTTTCTCTCACAGTCCTCTACCTTTCTCTCACAGTCATCTACCTTCCTCTCACAGTCATCTACCTTCCTCTCACAGTCATCTTCCTTCCTCTCACAGTCATCCACCTTTCTCTCACAGTCATCTACCTTTCTCTCACAGTCATCTACCTTCCTCTCACAGTCATCCACCTTCCTCTCACAGTCATCTTCCTTCCTCTCACAGTCATCTACCTTCCTCTCACAGTCATCCACCTTCCTCTCACAGTCATCTTCCTTCCTCTCACAGTCATCTACCTTCCTCTCACAGTCATCCACCTTCCTCTCACAGTCATCCACCTTCCTCTCACAGTCATCCACCTTCCTCTCACAGTCATCTACCTTCCTCTCACAGTCATCTTCCTTCCTCTCACAGTCATCCACCTTTCTCTCAGTCATCTACCTTTCTCTCACAGTCATCTACCTTCCTCTCACAGTCATCCACCTTCCTCTCACAGTCATCCACCTTCCTCTCACAGTCATCTTCCTTCCTCTCACAGTCATCTACCTTCCTCTCGCAGTCATCCACCTTCCTCTCACAGTCATCTTCCTTCCTCTCACAGTCATCTACCTTCCTCTCACAGTCATCCACCTTCCTCTCACAGTCATCTTCCTTCCTCTCACAGTCATCTTCCTTCCTCTCACAGTCATCTACCTTTCTCTCACAGTCATCCACCTTCCTCTCACAGTCATCCACCTTCCTCTCACAGTCATCTACCTTCCTCTCACAGTCATCCACCTTCCTCTCACAGTCATCCACCTTCCTCTCACAGTCATCCACCTTTCTCTCACAGTCATCTACCTTTCTCTCACAGTCATCCACCTTCCTCTCACAGTCATCCACCTTCCTCTCACAGTCATCCACCTTTCTCTCACAGTCCTCTACCTTTCTCTCACAGTCATCTACCTTCCTCTCACAGTCATCTACCTTCCTCTCACAGTCATCCACCTTTCTCTCACAGTCATCTACCTTTCTCTCACAGTCATCTACCTTCCTCTCACAGTCATCCACCTTCCTCTCACAGTCATCTTCTCTACCTTTCTCTCACAGTCATCCACCTTTCTCTCACAGTCATCTACCTTTCTCTCACAGTCATCTACCTTCCTCTCACAGTCATCTACCTTTCTCTCGCAGTCCTCTACCTTTCTCTCACAGTCATCTACCTTCCTCTCACAGTCATCTACCTTCCTCTCACAGTCATCTACCTTCCTCTCACAGTCATCCACCTTTCTCTCACAGTCATCTACCTTTCTCTCACAGTCATCTACCTTCCTCTCACAGTCATCCACCTTCCTCTCACAGTCATTTACCTTCCTCTCACAGTCATCTACCTTCCTCTCACAGTCATCCACCTTCCTCTCACAGTCATCTACCTTCCTCTCACAGTCATCCACCTTCCTCTCACAGTCATCTACCTTCCTCTCACAGTCATCTACCTTTCTCTCACAGTCATCCACCTTTCTCTCACAGTCATCTACCTTTCTCTCACAGTCATCCACCTTTCTCTCACAGTCATCTACCTTTCTCTCACAGTCATCTACCTTCCTCTCACAGTCATCCACCTTCCTCTCACAGTCATCTACCTTCCTCTCACAGTCATCTACCTTGCTCTCACAGTCATCTACCTTTCTCTCACAGTCATCTACCTTCCTCTCACAGTCATCTACCTTCCTCTCACAGTCATCTTCCTTCCTCTCACAGTCATCCACCTTTCTCTCACAGTCATCTACATTTCTCTCACAGTCATCTTCCTTCCTCTCACAGTCATCCACCTTTCTCTCACAGTCATCTACCTTTCTCTCACAGTCATCTACCTTCCTCTTACAGTCATCCACCTTCCTCTCACAGTCATCTTCCTTTCTCTCACAGTCATCCACCTTTCTCTCACAGTCATCCACCTTTCTCTCACAGTCATCTACCTTTCTCACACAGCGCATTTCCATCCACCTTCCTCTCACAGTCATCTACCTTTCTCTCATAGTCATCTACCTTTCTCTCACAGTCATCCACCTTCCTCTCACAGTCATCTACCTTCCTCTCACAGTCATCTACCTTCCTCTCACAGTCATCCACCTTTCTCTCACAGTCATCCACCTTTCTCTCACAGTCATCTACCTTTCTCACACAGCGCATTTCCATCCACCTTCCTCTCACAGTCATCTACCTTTCTCTCACAGTCATCTACCTTTCTCTCACAGTCATCTACCTTTCTCTCACAGTCATCTACCTTCCTCTCACAGTCATCTACCTTCCTCTCACAGTCATCTACCTTCCTCTCACAGTCATCCACCTTTCTCTCACAGTCATCTACCTTTCTCTCACAGCGCATTTCCATCCACCTTCCTCTCACAGTCATCCACCTTTCTCTCACAGTCTACCTTTCTCACACAGCGCATTTCCATCTACCTTTCTCACAGTCATCTACCTTTCTCTATCGTCCTAGTGGATGCTGGGGTTCCTGAAAGGACCATGGGGAATAGCGGCTCCGCAGGAGACAGGGCACAAAAAGTAAAGCTTTAGTATCAGGTGGTGTGCACTGGCTCCTCCCCCTATGACCCTCCTCCAAGCCAGTTAGATTTTTGTGCCCGGCCGAGAAGGGTGCAATCTAGGTGGCTCTCCTAAAGAGCTGCTTAGAAAAGTTTAGCTTAGGTTTTTTATTTTACAGTGAGTCCTGCTGGCAACAGGATCACTGCAACGAGGGACTTAGGGGAGAAGAAGTGAACTCACCTGCGTGCAGGATGGATTGGCTTCTTGGCTACTGGACATCAGCTCCAGAGGGACGATCACAGGTACAGCCTGGATGGTCACCGGAGCCTTGCCGCCGGCCCCCTTGCAGATGCTGAAGTAAGAAGAGGTCCAGAATCGGCGGCAGAAGACTCCTCAGTCTTCTAAAGGTAGCGCACAGCACTGCAGCTGTGCGCCATTTTCCTCTCAGCACACTTCACACGGCAGTCACTGAGGGTGCAGGGCGCTGGGAGGGGGGCGCCCTGGGAGGCAAATGAAAACCTATTTTGGCTAAAAATACCTCACATATAGCCTCCGGAGGCTATATGGAGATATTTAACCCCTGCCAGAATCCGTTAAAAGCGGGAGACGAGGCCGCCGAAAAAGGGGCGGGGCCTATCTCCTCAGCACACAGCGCCATTTTCCCTCACAGAAAGGCTGGAGGGAAGGCTCCCAGGCTCTCCCCTGCACTGCACTACAGAAACAGGGTTAAAACAGAGAGGGGGGGCACTAATTTGGCGTTAGAAATATATAAAAAAGATGCTATAAGGGAAAACACTTATATAAGGTTGTCCCTATATAATTATAGCGTTTTTGGTGTGTGCTGGCAAACTCTCCCTCTGTCTCTCCAAAGGGCTAGTGGGTCCTGTCCTCTATCAGAGCATTCCCTGTGTGTGTGCTGTGTGTCGGTACGTGTGTGTCGACATGTATGAGGACGATGTTGGTGAGGAGGCGGAGCAATTGCCTGTAATGGTGATGTCACTCTCTAGGGAGTCGACACCGGAATGGATGGCTTATTTAGGGAATTACGTGATAATGTCAACACGCTGCAAGGTCGGTTGACGACATGAGACGGCCGACAAACAATTAGTACCGGTCCAGACGTCTCAAAAACACCGTCAGGGGTTTTAAAACGCCCGTTTACTTTAGTCGGTCGACACAGACACAGACAGGGACACTGAATCCAGTGTCGACGGTGAATAAACAAACGTATTCCTTATTAGGGCCACACGTTAAAGGCAATGAAGGAGGTGTTACATATTTCTGATACTACAAGTACCACAAAAGAGGGTATTATGTGGGATGTGAAAAAACTACAGTAGTTTTTCCTGAATCAGATAAATTAAATAAAGTGTGTGATGATGCGTGGGTTCCCCCCGATAGAAAATTATGGGCGGTATACCCTTTCCCGCCAGAAGTTAGGGCGCGTTGGGAAACACCCCTTAGGGTGGATAAGGCGCTCACACGCTTATCAAAACAAGTGGCGGTACCGTCTATAGATAGGGCCGTCCTCAAGGACCAGCTGACAGGAGGCTGGAAAATATCATAAAAAGTATATACACACATACTGGTGTTATACTGCGACCAGTGATCGCCTCAGCCTGGATGTGCAGAGCTGGGGTGGCTTGGTCGGTTTCCCTGACTAAAAATATTGATACCCTTGACAGGGACAGTATTTTATTGACTATAGAGCATTTAAAGGATGCATTTCTATATATGCGAGATGCACAGAGGGATATTTGCACTCTGGCATCAAGAGTAAATGCGATGTCCATATCTGCCAGAAGATGTTATGGACACGACAGTGGTCAGGTGATGCAGATTCCAAACGGCAAAAAGGTGTATTGCCGTATAAAGGAAGAGGAGTTTTTGGGGGTCGGTCCATCGGACCTGGTGGCCACGGCAACTGCTGGAAAATCCACCGTTTTTACCCTAAGTCACATCTCTGCAGAAAAAGACACCGTCTTTTCAACCTCAGTCTTTTCGTCCCTTTAAGATCATATCTGCCCAGGGATAGAGGAAAGGGAAGAAGACTGCAGCAGGCAGCCCATTCCCAGGAACAGAAGCGCTCCACCGCTTCTGACAAGTTCTCAGCATGGCGCTGAGACCGTACAGGACCCCTGGATCCTACAAGTAGTATCCCAGGGGTACAGATTGGAATGTAGAGACGTTTCCTCTTCGCAGGCTCCTGAAGTCTGCTTTACCAAGGTCTCCCTCCGACAAGGAGGCAGTATGGGAAAAAATTCACAAGCTGTATTCCCAGCAGGTGATAATTAAATTACCCCTCCTACTACAAGGAAAAGGGGTATTATTCCACACTATATTGTGGTACTGAAGCCAGAAGGCTAGGTGAGACTTATTCTAAAAAAAATTTTGAACACTTACAAAGGTTCAAATCAAGATGGAGTCACTCAGAGCAGTGATAACGAACCAGGAAGAAGGGGACTATATAGTGTCCGGGGACATCAGGGATGCTTACCTCTATGTCCCAAATTTGCCCTTCTCACTAAGGGTACCTCAGGTTCGTGGTGCAGAACTGTCACTATCAGTTTTAGACGCTGCCGTTTGGATTGTCCACGGCACCCCGGGTCTTTACCAAGGTAATGGCCGAAATGATGATTCTTCTTCGAAGAAAAGGCGTCTTAATTATCCCTTACTTGGACGATCTCCTGATAAGGGCATAGTCCAGGGAACAGTTGGAGGTCGGAGTAGCACTATCTCGGATACTGCTACAACAGCACGGGTGGATTCTAAATATTCCAAAATCGCAGCTGATCCCGACGACACGTCTGCTGTGCCTAGGGATGATTCTGGACACAGTCCAGAAAAAGGTGTTTCTCCCGGAAGAGAAAGCCAGGGAGTTATCCGAGCTAGTCAGGAACCTCCTAAAAACAGTGCATCATTGCACAAGGGTCCTGGTAAAAATGGTGGCTTCCTACGAAGCAATTCCATTCGGCAGATTTCACGCAAGAACTTTTCAGTGGGATCTGCTGGAAAAATGGTCCGGATCGCATCTTCAGATGCATCAGCGGATAACCCTATATCCAAGGACAAGGGTGTCTCTCCTGTGGTGGTTATAGAGTGCCCATCTTCTAGAGGGCCGCAGATTTGGCATTCAGGATTGGATGCTGGTGACCACGGAGCCCAGCCCGAGAGGCTGGGGAGCAGTCACACAAGGAAAAAATTTCCAGGGAGTGTGATCAAGTCTGGAGACTTTTCTCCACATAAATATACTGGAGCTAAGGGTAAAATTATAATACTCTAAGCTTAGCAAGACCTCTGCTTCAAGGTCAGCCGGTATTGATCCAGTGGGAAAAACATCACGGCAGTCGCCCACGTAAACTGACAGGGCGACACAAGAAGCAGGAGGGCAATGGCAAAAACTGCAAGGACTTTTCGCTGGGCGGAAAATCATGTGATAGCACTGTCAGCAGTGTTTCATCCCGGGAATGGAAACTGGGAAGCAGACTTCCTCAGCAGGCACGACCTCCACCCGGGAGAGTGGAAACTTCATCGGGAAGTTTTTTTTTTTCCACATGATTGTAAACCGTTGGGAAATACCAAAGGTGGACATGATGGCGTCCCGTCTGAACAAAAAACGGGACAGGTATTGCGCCAGGTCAAGAGACCCTCAGGCAATAGCTGTGGACGTTCTGGTAACACCGTGGGTGTACCAGTCGGTGTATGTGTTCCCTCCTCTGCTTCTCATACCTAAGGTGCTGAGAATTATAAGACGTAGAGGAGTAAGAACTATACTCATGGCTCCGGATTGGCCAAGAAGGACTTGGTACCCGGAACTTCAAGAGATGCTTACAGAGGTTTTATGGCCTCTACCGCTAAGAAGGGACTTGCTTCAGCAAGTACCATGTCTGTTCCAAGACTTACCGCAGCTGCGTTTGTCGGCATGGCGGTGGAACGCCGGATCCTAAGGGAAAAAGGCATTCCGGAAGAGGTCATTCCTACCCTGGTCAAAGCCAGAAAGGAGGTGACCGCACAACATTATCACCACATGTGGCGAAAATATGTTGCGTGGTGTGAGGCCAGGAAGGCCCCACAAAGAAATTTCAACTCGGTCGTTTCCTGCATTTCCTGAAAACAGGAGTGTCTATGGGCCTCAAATTGGGGTCCATTAAGGTTCAAATTTCGGCCCTGTCGATTTTCTTCCAGAAAGAATTGGCTTCAGTTCCTGAAGTCCAGAATTTTGTCAAGGGAGTATTGCATATACAACCCCCTTTTGTGCCTCCAGTGGCACTGTGGGATCTCAACGTAGTTCTGGGATTCCTCAAATCACATTGGTTTAAAACCAGTCAAATCTGTGGATTTGAAGCATCTCACATGAAAAGTGACCATGATCTTGGCCCTGGCCTGGACCAGGCGAGTGTCAAATTGGTGTTTTTTTCTCAAAAAAGCCCATATCTGTTTGTCCATTCGGACAGGGCAGAGCTGCGGACTCGTCCCCAGTTCTCTCCCTAAGGTGGTGTCAGTGTTTCACCTGAACCAGCTTATTGTGGTGCCTTGCACCTACTAGGGACTTGGAGGACTCCAAGTTGCTAGATGTTGTCAGGGCCCTGAAAATATGTTCCAGGACGGCTGGAGTCAGGAAAACTGACTTGCTGTTATCCTGTATGCACCCAACAAACTGGGTGCTTTTGCTTCTAAGCAGACTATTGCTAGTTGGATGTGTAATACAATTCAGCTTGCACATTCTGTGGCAGGCCTGCCACAGCCAAAATATGTAAATGCCCATTCCACAAGGAAGGTGGGCTCATCTTGGGCGGCTGCCCGAGGGGTCTCGGCTTTTACAACTTTGCCGAGCGGTTATTTAGTCAGGGGCAAACACGTTTGTAAAATCCTACAAATTTGATACCCTGGCTAAGGAGGACCTGGAGTTCTCTCATTCGGTGCTGCAGAGTCATCCGCACTCTCCCGCCCGTTTGGGAGCTTTGGTATTATCCCCATGGTCCTTTCAGGAACCCCAGCATCCACTAGGACGATAGAGAAAATAAGAATTTACTTACCGATAATTCTATTTCTCGGAGTCCGTAGTGGATGCTGGGCGCCCATCCCAAGTGCGGATTATCTGCAATACTTGTACATAGTTACAAAAATCGGGTTATTATTGTTGTGAGCCATCTTTTCAGAGGCTCCGCTGTTATCATACTGTTAACTGGGTTCAGATCACAGGTTGTACAGTGTGATTGGTGTGGCTGGTATGAGTCTTACCCGGGATTCAAAATCCTTCCTTATTATGTACGCTCGTCCGGGCACAGTATCTAACTGGCTTGGAGGAGGGTCATAGGGGGAGGAGCCAGTGCACACCACCTGATACTAAAGCTTTACTTTTTGTGCCCTGTCTCCTGCTGAGCCGCTATTCCCCATGGTCCTTTCAGGAACCCCAGCATCCACTACGGACTCCGAGAAATAGAATTATCGGTAAGTAAATTCTTATTTTTTCTCACAGTCATCCACCTTCCTCACAGTCACCTTTCTCTCACAGTCATCTACCTTTCTCTCACAGTCCTCTACCTTCTTCTCACAGTCGTCTACCTTCTTCTCACAGTCATCTACCTTCCTCTCACAGTCATCTTCCTTTCTCTCACAGTCTACCTTTCTCTCACAGTCATCTACCTTCCTCTCACAGTCATCTTCCTTTCTCTCACAGTCATCCACCTTTCTCTCACAGTCACCCACCTTTCTCTCAGAGTCACCCACCTTTCTCTCACAGTCACCTACCTTCCTCTCACAGTCATCTTCCTTTCTCTCACAGTCATCCACCTTTCTCTCACAGTCACCCACCTTTCTCTCAGAGTCACCCACCTTTCTCTCACAGTCACCTACCTTCCTCTCACAGTCATCTTCTTTTCTCTCACAGTCATCCACCTTTCTCTCACAGTCATCCACCTTTCTCTCACAGTCACCTACCTTCCTCTCACAGTCATCTTCTTTTCTCTCACAGTCATCTTCCTTTCTCTCACATTCATCTACCTTTCTCTCACATTCACCTACCTTCCTCTCACAGTCATCTTCTTTTCTCTCACAGTCATCTTCTTTCCTCTCACAGTCATCCACCTTTCTCTCACAGTCATCCACCTTTCTCTCACAGTCACCTACCTTCCTCTCACAGTCATCTTCTTTTCTCTCACAGTCATCTTCCTTTCTCTCACAGTCATCTTCCTTTCTCTCCACCTTTCTCTCACAGTCATCCACCTTTCTCTCACAGTCATCCACCTTTCTCTCACAGTCACCTACCTTCCTCTCACAGTCATCTTCTTTTCTCTCACAATCATCTTCCTTTCTCTCACAGTCATCTTCCTTTCTCTCACAGTCATCCACCTTCCTCTCACAGTCATCTTCCTTTCTCTCACAGTCATCCACCTTTCTCTCACAGTCACCTACCTTCCTCTCATAGTCATCTTCTTTTCTCTCACAGTCATCTTCCTTTCTCTCACAGTCATCCACCTTCCTCTCACAGTCATCTTCCTTTCTCTCACAGTCATCCACCTTCCTCTCACAGTCATCTACCTTTCTCTCACAGTCATCCACCTTTCTCTCACAGTCACCTACCTTCCTCTCACAGTCATCTACCTTTCTCTCACAGTCATCCACCTTTCTCTCACAGTCATCTACCTTCCTCTCACAGTCACCTACCTTCCTCTCACAGTCATCTTCCTTCCTCTCACAGTCATCTACCTTCCTCTCACAGTCTACCTTTCTCACACAGCGCATTTCCATCCACCTTCCTCTCACAGTCATCTACCTTTCTCTCACAGTCTACCTTTCTCACACAGCGCATTTCCATTCACCTTCCTCTCACAGTCATCTACCTTTCTCTCACAGTCATCTACCTTCCTCTCACAGTCATCTACCTTCCTCTCACAGTCATCCACCTTTCTCTCACAGTCATCTACCTTTCTCTCACAGGTCATTTCCATCCACCTTCCTCTCACAGTCATCCACCTTTCTCTCACAGTCTACCTTTCTCACACAGCGCATTTCCATCCACCTTTCTCACAGTCATCTACCTTTTTCTCACAGTCATCCACCTTCCTCACAGTCACCTTCCTCTCACAGTCATCTTCCTTTCTCTCACAGTCTACCTTTCTCTCACAGTCATCTACCTTCCTCTCACAGTCATCTTCCTTTCTCTCACAGTCATCTTCCTTTCTCTCACAGTCATCTTCCTTTCTCTCACAGTCATCTACCTTTCTCTCACAGCGCATTTCCATCCACCTTCCTCTCACAGTCATCTACCTTTCTTTCACAGTCATCCACCTTCCTCTCACAGTCATCTACCTTTCTCTCACAGTCATCCAACTTTCTCTCACAGTCACCCACCTTTCTCTCACAGTCATCCACCTTTCTCTCACAGTCACCCACCTTTCTCTCACAGTCACCTACCTTCCTCTCACAGTCATCTTCTTTTCTCTCACAGTCATCTTCCTTTCTCTCACAGTCATCCACCTTTCTCTCACAGTCACCTACCTTCCTCTCACAGTCATCTTCTTTTCTCTCACAATCATCTTCCTTTCTCTCACAGTCATCTACCTTTCTCTCACAGTCACCTACCTTCCTCTCACAGTCATCTTCTTTTCTCTCACAGTCATCTTCCTTCCTCTCACAGTCATCCACTTTTCTCTCACAGTCATCTTCCTTCCTCTCACAGTCATCCACCTTTCTCTCACAGTCATCCACCTTTCTCTCACAGTCACCTACCTTCCTCTCACAGTCATCTTCTTTTCTCTCACAGTCATCTTCCTTTCTCTCCACCTTTCTCTCACAGTCATCCACCTTTCTCTCACAGTCATCTTCCTTTCTCTCACAGTCACCTACCTTCCTCTCACAGTCATCTTCTTTTCTCTCAAAATCATCTTCCTTTCTCTCCACCTTCCTCTCACAGTCATCCACCTTCCTCTCACAGTCATCTACCTTTCTCTCACAGTCATCCACCTTTCTCTCACAGTCACCTACCTTCCTCTCATAGTCATCTTCTTTTCTCTCACAGTCATCTTCCTTTCTCTCACAGTCATCCACCTTTCTCTCACAGTCACCTACCTTCCTCTCACAGTCATCTTCTTTTCTCTCACAGTCATCTTCCTTTCTCTCACAGTCATCTACCTTTCTCTCACAGTCACCTACCTTCCTCTCACAGTCATCTTCTTTTCTCTCACAGTCATTTTCCTTCCTCTCACAGTCATCCACCTTTCTCTCAGTCATCCACCTTTCTCTCACAGTCATCCACTTTTCTCTCACAGTCACCTACCTTCCTCTCACAGTCATCTTCCTTTCTCTCACAGTCATCTTCCTTTCTCTCCACCTTTCTCTCACAGTCATCTTTTTTTCTCTCACAGTCATCTTCCTTTCTCTCCACCTTTCTCTCACAATCATCCACCTTTCTCTCACAATCATCCACCTTTCTCTCACAGTCATCCACCTTTCTCTCACAGTCACCTACCTTCCTCTCACAGTCATCTTCTTTTCTCTCACAGTCATCTTCCTTTCTCTCACAGTCACCGACCTTCCTCTCACAATCATCTTCCGTTCTCTCACAGTCACCTACCTTCCTCTCACAGTCATCTTCCTTTCTCTCACAGTAACCTTACCTTCCTCTCACAATCATCTTCTTTTCTCTCACAGTCATCTTCTTTTCTCTCACAGTCACCTACCTTCCTCTCACAGTCACCTACCTTCCTCTCACAGTCATCTTCTTTTCTCTCACAATCATCTTCTTTTCTCTCACAGTCATCTTCTTTTCTCTCAGTCACCTACCTTCCTCTCACAGTCACCTACCTTCCTCTCACAGTCATCTTCCTTCCTCTCACAGTCACCTACCTTCCTCTCACAGTCATCTTCCTTTCTCTCACAGTCATCCACCTTTCTCTCACAGTCACCTACCTTCCTCTCACAGTCATCTTCCTTTCTCTCACAGTCATCCACCTTTCTCTCACAGTCACCTACCTTTCTCTCACAGTCACCTACCTTTCTCTCACAGTCACCTACCTTCCTCTCACAGTCACCTACCTTCCTCTCACAGTCATCTTCCTTCCTCTCACAGTCACCTACCTTCCTCTCACAGTCATCCACCTTTCTCTCACAGTCACCTACCTTTCTCTCACAGTCATCTTCCTTCCTCTCACAGTCACCTACCTTTCTCTCACAGTGAGGACCACTACAGTAACGACAGATAAAACTGCTCTTTTACTGGACATAGTAGTAAATGTACCAAGATGGGAGCTCTGCTTAAGATCGGATGTTGCCCATAGCAACCAATCAGTTTCCAGGTATTATCTTCTAGAAAAGGGATGGTGAACCTTTGTCCCTCTAGCTGTTATTGAACTACACAATCCAGCATGCCTTGCTACCTTTTTGCTATTTGGCCATGTTAAAACTGTTGCAGGGCCTGCTGGGATGTATAGTTCAACAACAGCTGGAGTGCTAAAGGTTCCCCATCCCTGTTCTAGAAGGTGCTAGATAAATGAGAAGTAGAATGTGATTGGTTGCTAAGGACAACATCCCATCTTAAATGGAACTCCCGTCTTAGTAAATTTACCTCATAGTCTTTTTCTTAGCTTTCCTAAATAGACACCATATTGTTTTTTTTAAACGAAGAGATAAGTGTTAGGTCAGGAGGAGGCGTCACGTCGTCATTCTGCCAATGTCCAGAGCTGTTTCCTATATAACTGTGTGTGTATGCAGCTGAGCTGGTGGCTCGCTTCATCCGTCTCACTATTCCAAGTATGTCAGTGTTTGCACAACGCCGCCGAACCCTCTCTCTCGCTCTGAAAGCCTGAGGGAAGGCTGGGCAGGGGTGGGCGGACTGGTTCTCTGGATGTAAAGCGTCACGCACACTGCACTTTTATTACTAATGTGCCATTAAAGTCAAAATCAAAGCTGAATCTGTGCAAAATGCTTCTAATATTATTAACAACACACAGTACCTGTCATAGCATGGGTTATAATAGATCAGACTAAAGCATCTGTGCAAATCACCATTTTCTGTAGCTTCAGGGTAAAAACCATCAAGACATGAAACACCTGGGGGGAAGGTGGGATACCTTACAGACTGGTAATGCAACAAACTTTGTGTCATCACCTCTTATTACAGGCTAGGTGGCGCTAGTTTGCAAACTGTTCATGGCCAGGAGCCTGAGATCTGACAAGGCTGAAAGGGTGTGTATCCAGCGCCCCACTGTGGCCAGAGAGGGTGGTACTGCCCTGAATCAGATCCTCCAACATGACTCCTTCCACCAGGTACAAAACGCTCTGCTCCTGGGCTTCCCCATGAATGTATGATTGCCGTCACCTGTGCTGAACTAGGTAATATTCTCTATCCCGGGTACCACTGTTATGCTGGATGCTCAGTCCTACTTCTCATATTCTCTATCCCGGGTACCACTGTTATGCTGGATGCTCAGTCCTACTTCTCATATTCTCTATCCCGGGTACCACTGTTACGCTGGATGCTCAGTCCTACTTCTCATATTCTCTATGCTGGGTACCACTGTTATGCTGGATGCTCAGTCCTACTTCTCATATTCTCTATCCCGGGTACCACTGTTACGCTGGATGCTCAGTCCTACTTCTCATATTCTCTATGCTGGGTACCACTGTTATGCTGGATGCTCAGTCCTACTTCTCATATTCTCTTTGCCGGGTACCACTGTTATGCTGGATGCTCAGTCCTACTTCTCATATTCTCTATGCTGGGTACCACTGTTATGCTGGATGCTCAGTCCTACTTCTCATATTCTCTATCCCGGGTACCACTGTTATGCTGGATGCTCAGTCCTACTTCTCATATTCTGTATGCCGGGTACCACTGTTATGCTGGATGCTCAGTCCTACTTCTCATATTCTCTATGCTGGGTACCACTGTTATGCTGGATGCTCAGTCCTACTTCTCATATTCTCTATGCCGGGTACCACTGTTACGCTGGATGCTCAGTCCTACTTCTCATATTCTCTATGCCGGGTACCACTGTTATGCTGGATGCTCAGTCTTACTTCTCATATTCTCTATGCTGGGTACCACTGTTATGCTGGATGCTCAGTCCTACTTCTCATATTCTCTATGCCGGGTACCACTGTTATGCTGGATGCTCAGTCCTACTTCTCATATTCTCTATGCTGGGTACCACTGTTATGCTGGATGCTCAGTCCTACTTCTCATATTCTCTATGCCGGGTACCACTGTTATGCTGGATGCTCAGTCCTACTTCTCATATTCTGTATGCCGGGTACCACTGTTATGCTGGATGCTCAGTCCTACTTCTCATATTCTCTATGCTGGGTACCACTGTTATGCTGGATGCTCAGTCCTACTTCTCATATTCTCTATGCCGGGTACCACTGTTACGCTGGATGCTCAGTCCTACTTCTCATATTCTCTATGCCGGGTACCACTGTTATGCTGGATGCTCAGTCCTACTTCTCATATTCTCTATGCTGGGTACCACTGTTATGCTGGATGCCCAGTCCTACTTCTCATATTCTCTATGCCGGGTACCACTGTTATGCTGGATGCTCAGTTCTACTTCTCATATTCTCTATGCTGGGTACCACTGTTACGCTGGATGCCCAGTCCTACTTCTCATATTCTATATGCTGGGTACCACTGTTATGCTGGATGCTCAGTCCTACTTCTCATATTCTCTATGCCGGGTACCACTGTTATGCTGGATGCTCAGTCCTACTTCTCATATTCTGTATGCCGGGTACCACTGTTATGCTGGATGCTCAGTCCTACTTCTCATATTCTCTATGCTGGGTACCACTGTTATGCTGGATGCTCAGTCCTACTTCTCATATTCTCTATGCCGGGTACCACTGTTATGCTGGATGCTCAGTCCTACTTCTCATATTCTCTATGCTGGGTACCACTGTTACGCTGGATGCCCAGTCCTACTTCTCATATTCTATATGCTGGGTTTAATATTTACACTGGATGCACAGTCCTACTTCTTGTATTCTCTATGCGGGGTATATAATATTTACACTGGATGCACAGTCCTACTTCTTGTATTCTGTATGCTGGGTATAATATTTACACTGGATGCACAGTCCTACTTCTCGTATTCTGTATGCTGGGTATAATATTTACACTGGATGCACAGTCCTACTTCTCGTATTCTGTATGCTGGGTATAATATTTACACTGGATGCACAGTCCTACTTCTCGTATTCTGTATGCTGGGTATAATATTTACACTGGATGCACAGTCCTACTTCTCGTATTCTGTATGCTGGGTATAATATTTGCACTGGATGCACAGTCCTACTTCTCGTATTCTGTATGCTGGGTATAATATTTACACTGGATGCACAGTCCTACTTCTCGTATTCTGTATGCTGGGTATAATATTTACACTGGATGCACAGTCCTACTTCTCGTATTCTGTATGCTGGGTATAATATTTACACTGAATGCACAGTCCTACTTCTCATATTCTGTATGCTGGGTATAATATTTACACTGGATGCACAGTCCTACTTATTGTCTCATGTATGCTGGGTATAATATTTACACTGGATGCACAGTCCTACTTCTCGTATTCTGTATGCTGGGTATAATATTTACACTGAATGCACAGTCCTACTTCTCGTATTCTGTATGCTGGGTATAATATTTACACTGAATGCACAGTCCTACTTCTCGTATTCTGTATGCTGGGTATAATATTTACACTGGATGCACAGTCCTACTTATTGTCTCATGTATGCTGGGTATAATATTTACACTGGATGCACAGTCCTACTTATTGTCTCATGTATGCCTGGTATCACTGTTCTAGTGTCCCCGCTAGGATTTTAGGGCAGGTGCTGAGCATTGAGGCGGCACATTGTTGATGTGATGTTTTGCGCACAAAGCATAACACATACAGTATGTTTATAGTTTTGTACATATATTTTCCCCTTGTGTATCATATACCCATACATACATATATGACACCCATGTGACACCCGACATCTATACTGAGAAACATACTGTATGTGTCCCTGAAAGATCGGCTGCAGCATATACATAATAAGTAGATAATAAGAAATGTCTCCTCCAGACAACACCTAAATACAGTAGTTCTAATCCTTATGTGTTATACAACAGAAAAGCTAAGCAGAGGGTATAATGCACAGTATAGGTGCAAAATAATGCCCAGATTTATCAAGCCGTGGAGAGTGATAAATTGCACGGTGAGAAATGACCAACCAATCAGCTCCTAACTGTCATGTTACAGGCTGTGTTTGAAAAATGACAGGAGCAGATTGGTGGGTACTTTATCACCGCGCAGTTTATCACTCTCCAAGGCTTGATAAATCTGGGCAAGTCTGTTCTTCTATTAGGGAAATGGTGTAAGCAGCACATGCTCACTGCTTACCCTGTTCTTTCCCTCTTTATCAGACTGCTGTCGTGTCGGCAGCCACAGCAGTGATGTCACAGTGCCTGCTCTGCCATTCATTTCACTAAGGAGAGACGTTGTGTTCCAGTGTCAGAGGTGGGCAATCTGCACTGTGACTGCTGCCTTCTGTATACAAGGGGGCGGTTTATGATCCTGTAGGGTGCAGCACCCTGCTGAAACAGCCTAGACGGAACTCTACTGGCGTGCTAGATGCGTATACTGTATGGCAGGATCATTGTTAATGCTGTATGCACAGTCCTACTTCTCGTATACTGTATGGCAGGATCATTGTTAATGCTGTATGCACAGTCCTACTTCTCGTATACTATATGGCAGGATCATTGTTAATGCTGTATGCACAGTCCTACTTCTCGTATACTGTATGGCATGTACCATTGTTGGGATGCAGTGAATATGCCGGCTATCGGGATCCTGGCAGCTCGAATCCCGACGCCAGAATCCCGACACCTGTTGGATTCCCAACATCGGAACTCCAAAAGAGGCAGGAGTCCCACGCCGGAATCCCGATTATTAGACCAGCCGGAGGGTTAGGTTTAGGGACGGGAAGGGGGATTAGGTTTAGATGCCACCCGGGGGTTAGGGGTTAGGCTGCTGGGTGTGGTGGTGGTGGTGGTGGTGGGGGCGTAGAGACAGGGTTAGGCTGTGTGGAGGGAGGGTTAGGCACCCCTGGGGGAGGTTATGGTCAGACTGCGGGGGAAGATAGGGTTAGGTTTAGGCAGTGGAGATGAGAGGTTAGGTTTAGGCACCTCCAAGGGGTGGTTAGGTTCAGGCACTAATAGGGAGGTTAGGTTTAGGCTACAGGACCAAAGGGTCACCCCTGTTGGGATTTTGAACACTGGGATCCCGGCATCTGTATTATGAACGCCGGGACCCTGGACGACAGTCATCCATTCTGATTCCTTATTGTTAATGCTGGAGGCACAGTCTTACTTCTCGTATTCACTATGCTGGGTATCATTGTTACTCTGGATGCACAGTTCTACTTCTCGTATTCTGTATGCCATATATAATTTTTACTCTTGATGCACAGTGCCACTTCTCATATTCTGTATGCCGTGTATCATTGTTACCCTTGATGCACAGTGCTACTTCTCATATTCTGCATGCCGTGTATCATTGTTACTCTGGGTGCACAGTACTACTTCTTATATTATGTATGCCATGCAGCATTGTTACTCTTGGTGCACAGTACTACTTCTCATATTCTGTATGCTATGCATCATTGTTACTCTGGATGCACAGTACTACTTCTCATATTCTGTATGCCATGTATCATTATTACTCTTGATGCACAGTGATACTTCTCATATTCTGTATGATGTGTATCACTGTTACTCTGGATGCACAGTACTACTTCTCATATTCTGTATGCCATATATCATTGTTACTCTGGATGCACAGTGCCACTTCTCATATATTGTATGTCATGCAGCATTGTTACTCTTGATGCACAGTACTACTTCTCATATTCTGTATGCTATGCATCATTGTTACTCTGGATGTACAGTACCACTTCTCATATTCTGTATGCCATGCATCATTATTACTCTGGATGCACAGTACTACTTCTCATATTATGTATGCCATATATCATTGTTACTCTTGATGCACAGTGCTACTTCTCATATTCTGTATGCCGTGTATCACTGTTACTCTGGATGCACAGTACAACTTCTGTATGCCATGTATCATTGTTACTCTTGATGCATAGTGCTACTTCTCATATTCTGTATGCCGTGTATAATTGTTACTCTGGATGCACAGTACTACTTCTGTATGCCATGTATCATTGTTACTCTTGATGCACAGTACTACTTTTCATATTCTGTATGCCGTGTATCATTGTTACTCTGGATGCACAGTACTGCTTCTCATATTCTGTATGCCGTGTATCATTGTTACTCTGGATGCACAGTACTGCTTCTCATATTCTGTATGTCGTGTATCATTGTTACTCTGGGTGCACAGTACTGCTTCTCATATTCTGTATGCCGTGTATCATTGTTACGCTGGACGCACTCTGAGATTATGTGATATTGAATCAGGTGCATTGTGGTGGATTGGAACACCCTACTCTGGTGATAATAGGAGTGGCTGCCATTCCTGCGCTCACCCCTCCTCATGTGCGATCAAACACGTGGGGACGTTCTATAACAGAATGGGGTGGAGAATTTCCCTCAGTATGTCACTAGGATTAAACTCCTGTGTACTCCATATTCCACCAGCGCTTCCTCTTTCTGTGACAACAATACAGTAACACTGTAAAATGTTTTACATAGAAACATAGAAAGTGACCACAGATGAGAACCACATGGCCCAACTAGTCTGCTCCTTTTCTGTCTTTTTGTAATCTCAACCCAATTTGATCCTTGGTTCTTTGTAAAGATATCCGTATGTCTATCCCATGCATGTGTACATTCCTCTGCTGTGTTGGCCCCTACCACCTGTAAAGTCATTTTTATTCAAGTTTCCTTCCAGTTTTAGCAGGTGTCCTCGAGTTTTGCAGGAGATAAAACAACTATTAAAATCTATTAACTTGAATAAAATTGGTATAAAGCTTTTACAGACAAAGGGGGGGTATTCAATTAGCTCTGGCAATTTTGGGGTTATCGAAGTTTCCCTGCGGAGTATTCAATTGTGGGCCGTTTTTGCTTGTTTTCAAGACATTTTCGCCAATGTCTTTTCACTCCTTTTTTTTTTTTAGTGAAGAGGCATTGGCGAAAAATGTCTCAAAATCAGCGAATACGCGAGCTAGGTGAAAAAACAGCCCTGCGATTGCATAGGGTGAATCCCCATTCGCCCCAAAAATAGCAAAAACTGCAATTTTTTTCTTCTAGGTGAAAAAACAGCACTAATTGAATACCCCCCCCCCCCCAAGACATTTTAGGTCATAGGGTATAGGTACACAGTCAGGCATGTGAGATCACAAAGTACAGCGGGAACACGGTCACCTACAGTAGTATTGCCACTGTGTGTAATTGTATGAGATGGCAATACCAGTGTGTAACAGTAGAGGGCACCACTACCTCAAAAATCTACTCTCCTGTTTGACTAGAACACAAAAATGTGATCGTTAACATATAGTGGATTAGAATCACAATGCAGATTATGTACAGTAATTGCTGGGCTAATGCTCTCCTCATGTTACCTTCTGACCCTACAGGAATCCTAAGGAATTGCTATGAAAAGAAGAAAAAGTGAGTCACACAAGAAAGTGAATCTTAATTCTCATTTATTTGTAATTCCATGCTACACCAAACCTAAATGATCATAAATGATTTGGTCTAAATTCATAGTAAGTAAGCAGACGTTAATAACTGGCATGGAAAATTTCATTTAGCTATTTTTAATGCAAATAATTGTGTTATGGGAGATGTAAAACACTGCGGGCCGGATGTAATGGAGTGCGAGACAGCTGGAGCTCCGAGACTCCGTCCAAACTCGTTGGTTTTGCCTTGTAAATGATTACTGCTTTATAAAAACGTAATCTCAGAGCTCCGTCCGTCTGGCACTCCATTTACATCCGGCTCTGCGTCTTTTTTAATCACAACAGTTGCGGCAATATTGATATTGACAGCGGTCACATTGAGACTATGGTTGCAGAGTTTTTGACAGTCATTATCTGTGTGTGGGCTTTAATGGAGGACTCCACCTGTGTACACAGCTCAACTGCAGGGCCGTAACTAGCTGTGTGCCATCTGGCAGCACCACCTACATGGCCGCTCGCTCACTCACTCACTGCCGCCTGCCTCCCACTGCCGCAGAGCTGTCTTGTATGTAGTGGTGTGCGCTCAGCTCCTTCTCTGCTGCTGAGCGTACCACTTTCCAGGCTTGCAGCGCCACC
Source organism: Pseudophryne corroboree (assembly GCF_028390025.1). Taxonomy (NCBI): domain Eukaryota; kingdom Metazoa; phylum Chordata; class Amphibia; order Anura; family Myobatrachidae; genus Pseudophryne; species Pseudophryne corroboree. The sequence goes on along the minus strand of NC_086455.1, from coordinate 5,380,568 downwards.
TTCCCCCCGGATCGGATGCTCCGCACCCCCTGCAGTATCTCTTTGTGATGTCTCTACCTGCCCCAGCTGACTCCTACAGTGGCAGGGGGGGGGGGGGGGGGGGTTTTGGCTAGACGGGGAACCATTACAGATCACAGCCCAATGAGTTCAGAGACAGACCTCCGTTGACCTTTCCCCCACCTGCCCTTAGTCACAGAGCTTGAGGTGGTGAGTAGTGCTACTTTCTATTACTCTACCTGGCGCAATGTGTAAAAGGGGACTCGACCTGGCGTAATGTGTAGAAGAGTGCCATACTTGGCGTAATGTGGAAAAGGGGGCTCAACCTGACTTAACATGTATAAGGGCTCTACATGGCTCAATGTGTAAAAGGGGGCTTTACCAGGCGCAATGTGTAACAGGGGCTCTACATGGCATTGTAAAAGGGTGCTCTACCTGATGTAATATGTACAAGGGGACTCTACCTGGTGTAATGTGTAAAAGGGGGCTATATCTGGCGTAACGTGTAAAAGGGGACTCTACCTGGTGTAATGTGTAAAAGTGGGCTGGTACTGGCATAATGTGTAAAAGGGGACTCTACCTGGCATGTTTAAAAGGGGACTCTACCTGGCGTAATGTGTAAAGGGGGGCCACTACCTGATGTAATGTGTAAAAAGGGACTCTACCTGGTGTATTGTGTAAAAAGGGTCTCTACCTGACCTAATGTGTAAAGGGGAGCAATACCTGGCGTAATGTGTAAAAGGGGAATCTATCTGGCATAATGTGTAAAAGGGGAATCTACCTGGTGTACTGTATAAAAGGGGACTCTACCTGGCGTAATGAGTAAAAGGGATCTCTACCTGTTATAATGTGTATAAGTGGCACAACTGTGTGGCGTAATCTGACTAATGGAGACTACTGTGCGGCGTAATGTTACGTTCCTTCCCCATGAAGCCACGTCCCTATATTTTTTGATGCACGCCTTCGGTGCGCACTCTGCCTGTTTTACTTTTAGTAGGGGGAGGAGGCGACACCGATTCTATTTCTGGCACAGGTCACCAAAATGTCTAGTTACGGCTCTGTTCAACTGTACCCGGCAGCTTAGTTCTGATGGACATTCCCAGCAACCAGAGGGTTGCTCTGAAGTTTGATTATGCAATCTGGGTTGCCGATGCTGCGTGTTTGTACGCAAGGAGTGGATTAGATGGGTCAGTGGCTGCGGCATTAGCATATTTTCGCATTATGCCTGTGTCCAAATACTCAGATCTGTAAAGCTGTCAGGAGGTCTTCTGCAGCATTAGGATATTAGTTTGTGCGGTATTGTAAAGCTGCTTCTCTGCACTCATGGCTCCTCTGGACTCATGGCTTCTCATGACTTCTCTGCACTCATGGCTTCTCTGCACTCATGGCTTCTCATGACTTCTCTGCACTCATGGCTTCTCGTGGCTTCTCTGCACTCATGGCTTCTCATTACTTCTCTGCACTCATGGCTTCTCATGACTTCTCTGCACTCATGGCTTCTCGTGGCTTCTCTGCACTCATGGCTTCTCATTACTTCTCTGCACTCATGGCTTCTCATGACTTCTCTGCACTCATGGCTTCTCTGCACTCATGGCTTCTCATGGCTTCTCTGCACTCATGGCTTCTCATGACTTCTCTGCACTCATGGCTTCTCATGACTTCTCTGCACTCATGGCTTCTCGTGGCTTCTCTGCACTCATGGCTTCTCATTACTTATCTGCACTCATGGCTTCTCATGACTTCTCTGCACTCATGGCTTCTCTGCACTCATGGCTTCTCATGGCTTCTCTGCACTCATGGCTTCTCATGACTTTTCTGCACTCATGGCTTCTCATGACTTCTCTGGACTCATGGCTTCTCATGACTTCTCTGCACTCATAGCTTCTCTGCACTCGTGGCTTCTCATAACTTCTCTGCACTCATGGCTTCTCATGGCTTCTCTGCACTCATGGCTACTCCACTCATGGCTTCTCTGCGGCTATGCAATACCGTACAACTATGAATCAGGCCCTCTCTTACATTTGGCCACTTGTCTTTTTCTTTCACACAAGCAGCTTTAGATCCTCTGACAACTCACTGCCAGTGCGAGTAACCCTTGCAGACTGAATTTAACTTCTTATATTCCACCCAAAATGGAATTTTCAGTTGTAGTTTGTCTTATACTTGCAGCTTGATTCCACCACATGCTATCTTGCTGGACGCAGAAACCGTATGTACAATGTGTTTTTACAGTGTTGTGAAAGTAACTCATAGATATATTTAAAGTTGCATTTAGCTGGTAGGGATGCCATATTCTGCACTGGTGCTAAAGATCTCTTCAATATGAGCTACTATATGAATGATATGCCTGTGTTCCTCCAACTCACCCTAAGTCAGTCTAATAATGTGCACAGTCTGGACCTGACCCACAGGGGAAGGGAAGGGGCTCACAAGCAGTAAGGCCCACACAGGATTTATCCTGTCCTCTGGTGGGCCAGTACGAACCTGGTCTCTTACCCTACTGTTTCTCTGCACTCATGGCTCCTCTGGACTCATGGCTTCTCATGACTTCTCTGCACTCATGGCTTCTCTGCACTCATGGCTACTCCACTCATGGCTTCTCTGCACTCATGGCTTCTCTGCATTCATGGCTTCTCATGACTTCTCTGCACTCATGACTTCTCTGCACTCATGGCTTCTCATGACTTCTCTGCACTCATGGCTTCTCTGCACTCATGGCTTCTCATGACTTCTCTGCACTCATGGCTTCTCATGACTTCTCTGCACTCATGGATCTCTGCACTCATGGCTTCTCATGGCTTCTCTGCACTCATGGCTTCTCATGGCTTCTCTGCACTCATGGCTTCTCATGACTTCTCTGCACTCATGGCTTCTCTGCACTCATGGCTTCTCATGGCTTCTCTGCACTCATGACTTCTCTGCACTCATAGCTTCTCTGCACTCATAGCTTCTCTGCACTCATGGCTTCTCTGCACTCATGACTACTCCACTCATGGCTTCTCTTCAGCTATGCAATACCGTACAACTATGAATCAGGCCCTCTCTGGACTCATGGCTTCTCATGAATTCTCTGCACTCATGGCTTCTCTGGACTCATGGCTACTCCACTCATGGCTTCTCTGCACTCATGGCTTCTCATGACTTCTCTGTACTGATGGCTTCTCATGACTTCTCTGTACTCATGGCTTCTCGTGGCTTCTCTGCACTCATGGCTTCTCATGACTTCTCTGCACTCATGGCTTCTCATGACTTCTCTGCACTCATGGCTTCTCTGCACTCAAGGCTTCTCATGACTTCTCTGCACTCATGACTTCTCTGCACTCAAGGCTTCTCATGACTTCTCTGCACTCATGGCTTCTCATGGCTTCTCTGCACTCATGGCTTCTCAGGACTCATGGCTTCTCTGCACTCATGGCTTCTCTGCACTCATGGCTTATCTGCACTCATGGCTACTCCACTCATGGCTTCTCTGCGGCTATGCAATACCGTACAACTATGAATCAGACCCTCTCTTACATTTGGCCACTTGTCTTTTTCTTTCAGACAAGCAGCTTTAGATCCTCTGACAACTCACTGCCAGTGAGAGTAACCCTTGCAGACTGAATTTAACTTCTTATATTCCACCCAAAATGGAATTTTCAGTTGTAGTTTGTCTTATACTTGCAGCTTGATTCCACCACATGCTATCTTGCTGGATGCAGAAACCATATGTACAATGTGTTTTTACAGTGTTGTGAAAGTAACTCATAGATATATTTACAGTTGCATTTGGCTGGCAGGGATGCCATATTCTGCACTGGTGCTAAAGATCTCTTCAATATGAGCTACTATATGAATGATATGCCTGTGTTCCTCCAACTCACCCTAAGTCAGTCTAATAATGTGCACAGTCTGGACCTGACCCACAGGGGAAGGGAAGGGGCCCTCAAGCAGTAAGGCCCACACAGGATTTATCCTGTCCTCCGGTGGGCCAGTACGAACCTGGTCTCTTACCCTACTGTTTTTACATGAGCCCAAAAACGAATAATCTTAATGGGCCACTAATACAATATTTGCATCAGAACCTCTATTTCTGTAACCTAACAAGGACAGATCTTAATGTGCTTTTCACATACAGACTGTATAATATAAAAACATAAAACACAACACAAAATGCCATTTAGAATTACATTTTATTGCTTTCTCTTGTTACTACAGGGAAATATAGACTAATTCATGATTAGGACAATCATTAGAGAGGAAGATAAGCATTCGATATAGACAACTTCTCAAAACAGGATGCAGAGCAGAATACTTTTTGTAGATCTGACAGTGAAACACACCTTGATTTTGTGTTTTTCTTAATAGTAATAATAATAGTATCCATAGGGTGACCATAATCCAGACCCAGCATTAAATCCATACTGGTCACATGGACCTTGAATTGGTATTTGTGCTGAAATCTGATATTCTGATACTTGTTGAGGGACAGCTGGATAGATTGACTGAGATGGCACTTGCTGAGGGACAGCCTGATAAGTTGGCTGATGTGCAACTTGTTGAGGGACAGCCTGATAAGTTGGCTGAGGTGCCACTTGTTGTGGGGCAGCCTGATAAATTGGGTGAGGTACAACTTGTTGTGGGGCAGCCTGATAAGTTGGGTGAGGTACAACTTGTTGTGGGACAGCCTGAGAAGTTGGGTGAGGTACAACTTGTTGTGGGATAACCTGATAAGTTGGCTGAGGTGCAACTTGTTGAGGCACAGCCTGATAAATTGGCTGAGGTCCCGCTTGTTGAGGGATAGCCTGAGAAGTTGGCTGAGGTGCCACTTGTTGAGGAACAGCCTGAGAAGTTGGCTGAGATGCCACTTGTTGAGGGACAGCCTGAGAAGTTGGCTGAGGTGCCACTTGTTGAGAGACAACCTGAGAAGTTGGCTGAGGAGCCACTTGTTGAGGGACAGCATGAGGTGTTGGCTGAGGTGCAGCTTGTTGAGGGACAGCCTGATAAGTTGGCTGAGGTGCAACTTGTTGAGGGACAGCCTGAGAAGTTGGCTGAGGTGCCACTTGTTGAGGGACAGCCTGGGAAGTTGGCTGAGGTGCCACTTGTTGAGGGACAGCCTGATAACTTGGCTGAGGTGCCATTTGTTGAGGGACAGCCTGATAAGTTGGCTGAGGTGCCACTTGTTGAGGGACAGCCTGAGAAGTTGGCTGAGGAGCCACTTGTTGAGGGACAGCCAGGGAAGTTGGGTGAGGTGCCACTTGTTGAGGGACAGCCTGGTAAAATGGGTGAGGTACAACTTGTTGTGGGACAGCCTGATAAGTTGAGTGAGGTACAACTTGTTGTGGGACAGCCTGGTAAGTTGACTGAGGTACAACTTGCTGTGGAACACCATGAGAAGTTGGCTGAGGTGCCACTTGTTGAGGCACAGCCTGAGAAGTTGGCTGAGGTGCCACTTGTTGAGGGACAGCCTGATAAGTTAACTGAGGTGCCACTTGTGGGACAGCCTGATAAGTTGGTTGAGGTACAACTTGTTGTGGGGCAGCCTGATAAGTTGGGTGAGGTATAACTTGTTGTGGGGAAGCCTGATAAGTTGGGTGAGGTACAACTTGTTGTGGGACAGCCTGAGAAGTTGGGTGAGGTACAACTTGTTGTGGGATAACCTGATAAGTTGGCTGAGGTGCAACTTGTTGAGGCACAGCCTGATAAATTGGCTGAGGTCCCGCTTGTTGAGGGATAGCCTGAGAAGTTGGCTGAGGTGCCACATGTTGAGGAACAGCCTGAGAAGTTGGCTGAGGTGCCACTTGTTGAGGGACAGCCTGAGAAGTTGGCTGAGGTGCCACTTGTTGTGGGACAGCCTGAGAAGTTGGGTGAGGTACAACTTGTTGTGGGACAACCTGATAAGTTGGCATATGTGCAACTTGTTGAGGGACAGCCTGATAAATTGGCTGAGGTCCCGCTTGTTGAGGGATAGCCTGAGAAGTTGGCTGAGGAGCCACTTGTTGAGGGACAACCTGAGAAGTTGGCTGAGGAGCCACTTGTTGAGGGACAGCCTGATAAGTTGGCTGAGGTGCCACTTGTTGTGGGGCAGCCTGATAAGTTGGGTGAGGTACAACTTGTTGTGGGGCAGCCTGATAAGTTGGGTGAGGTACAACTTGTTGTGGGACAGCCTGAGAAGTTGGGTGAGGTACAACTTGTTGTGGGATAACCTGATAAGTTGGCTGAGGTGCAACTTGTTGAGGGGCAGCCTGATAAATTGGCTGAGGTCCCGCTTGTTGAGGGACAGCTTGAGAAGTTGGCTGAGGTGCCACTTGTTGAGAGACAGCCTGAGAAGTTGGCTGAGGTGCTACTTGGGGGACAGCCTGAGAAGGTGCCAGTTGTTGAGGGACAGCCTGGGATGTTGGCTGAGCAGCAACTTGTTGAGGGGCAGCTTGGGGAGTTACCTGAGGTGTGACTTGACCTTGAGCTAGACCTTGGCTTTGCACTATTGTTTGAGATGGAACTTGAACTGCTGGTTGAATTTGACCTGGTGATGGAACCTGAGCTGGTGTATGTTGCCCTTGAACTGGTAGTTGAGCAGGAACTTGAGGAACTTGAGGTGACACAACTGTTTGTACTGGTAACCAAGGGTATAATCCATATGGTATGTATGGCAACACATATTGTTGTGACTGAGTTGGTCCTTGGACAGGTGTCTGAGCTGGCACTTGCTGAGCTTCAGTTGGCAACACTTGTTGACCCTGAGCTGGTTGTTGAGCTGTTAATTGACCTGGAGCCTGAGCTGGACTATGCACTACTGTTTGAGCTGGCACTTGAGCTGGTGGTTGCACTTGACTTTGGGATGGAACTTGAGCTAATGGTTGCTGAGCTGGCACTTGCTGAACTTGAGCTGGTACTGCTTGTTGACTCTGAGCAGGTTGTGGAGCTGATACTTGACCTGGAGCCTGAGCTGGAACTTGGCTTTGCACTACTGTTTGAGCTGGTACCTGAGCTTGTAGTTGAGCTTGACTTTGAGATGGAATTTGAGCTGGTGGTTGCTGAGCTGGTACTTGCTGAACTTGAGCTGGTACTGCTTGTTGACCCAGAAGTTGGGATGGAACTTGAGCTGGTGTTTGCTGAGCTGGTAGTTGATGAACTTGAGCTGGTACTGCTTGTTGACCCTGAGCTGGTACTTGACTTGGAGCCTGAGCTGGACTTTGGTTTTGTACAATTGTTTGAGCTGGGACTTGAGCCGGTGGCTGAACTTGACTTTGGGAAGGAATTTGAGCTGGTGGTTGCTGAGCTGGCACTTGTGGAACTTGAGCTGGTACTGCTTGTTGACCCTGAGATGGTTGTTGAGCTGGTGCTTGACTTGGAGCCTGCGTTGGTCCATGGCTTTGCACTACTGTTTGAGGAGGAGCTTGAGCTACTGGTTGAGCTTGACCTGGTGATGAAACCTGAGCTGATGTTTGTTGCCCTTGATTTGGTAGTTGAGCAGGAATTTGCTGAATTTGAGGTGGCACAGCTGTTTGCATGGGCACCCATTGACATCCATATGCTATATATGGCAGAACATTTTGTTGTGGTACAGTTGGTACTTGTACATGTGTCTGAGCTGGCACTTGCTGAACATGTGGTGGCACCACTTGTTGACCCTGTGCTGGTTGTTGGGCTGGTGTTTGACCTGGAGCCTGAGCTGGACCTTGACTTTGGACTACTGTTTGAGCTGGCTGAACTTGACTTTGAGATGGAACTTGAGCTGGTGGTTGCTGAGCTGGCACTTGCTGAACCTGAGCTGGTTGTTGAGGTGGTGCTTGACCTGGAGCCTGAACTGGACCTTGGCTTTGTCCTACTGTTTGAGCTGGAACTTGAGCTGGTGGCTGAACTCGACTTTGAGATGGAACTTGAGCTGGTGGTTGCTGAGCTGGCACTTGCTGAACCTGAGCTGGTTGTTGAGGTGCTGCTTGACCTGGAGCCAGAACTGGACTTTGGCTTTGTCCTACTGTTTGAGCTGGAACTTGAGCTGGTGGCTGAACTTGACTTTGATATGGAACTTGAGCTGGTGGTTGTTGAGCTGGCACTTGCTGAACCTGAGCTGGTTGTTGAGGTGCTGCTTGACCTGGAGCCTGAACTGGACTTTGGCTTTGTCCTACAGTTTGAGCTGGAACTTGAGCTGGTGGTTGCTGAGCTGGAACTTGCTGAAGTTGTGGTGGAACCACTTGTTGACCCTGAGGTGGCTGTTGAGCTGGTACTTGGCTTTGCATTACTGTCTGAGCTGGCACTTGTGCTGGTATTTGCTGCCCTTGAGCTGGTGCTTGCTGTCCTTGAGCTGGGAGTTGAGCAGGCCCTTGCTGAACTTGGGTTGACACTACTTGCTGTCCCTGAGGTGGTTGTTGAGCTGGTACTTCAGCTGGAGCCTGAGCTGGACCTTGGCTTTGCACTACTGTTTGAGGAGGAACTTGAGTTGCTGGTTGAACTTGACCTGGTGATGGAACTTGACCTGGTGTTTGCTGTCCTTGAACTGGTAGTTGAGCAGGCATTTGCTGTACTTGAGGTGGCAAAACTGTTTGCATGGGTACCCAAGGACATAATCCATATGGCATATATGGAAACACATATTGTTGTGACTGAGCTGGTAATTGGACAGGTATCTGAGTGGGCACTTGCTGAACTTGAGCTGGTACTGCTTGTTGATCCTGTGTTGGTTGTTGTGCTGGTGCTTGACCTGGAGCCTGAGCTTGACTTTGGGATGGACCTTGAGCTGGAAGTTGCTGAGCTGCTGGCTGAACTTGACTTTGGAATGGACCTTGAGCTGGAAGTTGCTGAGCTGGCACTTGAGCTGGTGGTTGAGCTTGACTTTGGGATGGAACTTGAGCTGATGGTTGCTGAGCAGGCACTTGCTGAACTTGTGCTGGTACTGCTTGTTGACCCAGGGCTGGTTGTTGAGCTGGTGCTTGACCTGGAGCTTGAGTTGGACCTTGGTTTTGCACTACTGTTTGAGCTGGCACTTGAACTGGTGGTTGACCTTGACTTTGGGATAGAATTTGGGCTGATGGTTGCTGAGCTGGCAGTTGCTGAAATTGAGCTAGTGCTGCTTGTTGACCATGAGCTGGTTGTTGAGGTGGTACTTGACCTGGAGCCTGAGATGGAATTTGGCTTTGCACTGTTGTTTGAGTTGCAGTAGTGGGTGCCTGAGACTGTACTTGGGAAGGCACCTGGGATGTTGACTGATGGATATTACACTGCTGAGAGGTCTTTTCTTTAAGCTCATTTTTGTAATAAGCCTTGGCAACGACACAAACTAGGGTAACGTATTCTTTAAAGCTAATTTCACCATCACGATTTCTGTCCACTGCCTTCATAACCAAGTTGATGGTTTCTGCGTCTCCTGTATTCTATGATTTCAATGAAAATAAATGATTCATGCATTAATTTTTTTTACATTTTTTGGAAGTATATAGGCAATGTTAGACATTTTAAGTCTTGACTTGAATGTGAGAATTGGGATGTGACTTTATGTAGCTCTAACAAGTAATCGCTTTCAAAACACCAAACCACATTTTCCATTCAGGTTAATTTTTTAAGCATACAGATTTTACACCTAGTGCTTTTGCACTATATGGTGTGAGATGTTTAGCATGACCTAGATGTCGCACCACATATAGGGGGATATTCAATTAGTGCCAAATTTTCCGACAGTCGGAAAATCGGCACTAATTTGACCTATGTGTATTCAATAGTGGGCAGTTTCACTCGTTTTTGGATCCATTTTCGCCCTTGCCTTTTCGGTTTTTTTTTTGTCAAATCGGCATTGGTGAAAACGGACCTAAAAACAGGTGAAAACGCCCGCAAATTTGACAAAACACGTGTATCTGTGGCAAATTAGCCGATCTACGTGGTTTTTGGACCATGACGGATTTTATGCAAATTCGACCTAAAAATGGTTGAAAAGTGCAATTTTTTCGACTGGTCGAAAAAACTGCACTAATTGAATACCCCCATAGTGGGTTTTGTACGGTCATAGTTTATTGTTTGGGGACTAGGTGTATACAGGGTCCACATTGTGCTTCTATCACATAAACAGTGTGTAAAATGCGCAAATTAAATGAAAAAAAAAAGACGCATAAGGTTTTTTTGGGGGGGCCCGCCAATCAGGACTATTTGGTGCGATTTGGGGATAGGTGTATGTGGATACATCTGTAAGGTAATTTGATTGAAAAAATATAGATTTTTTTTGGTGCTAGTTACTAAAATACAGTAATACTGTATTAGTATATCTGTATAACTAAAGCTGGTTTTCAAGCTAACATCTATTCAGTCCATCTACAGTCCGCTTCCCCAGCTCAAGCCTCATTTTAATCAGACATTAATGGGTGGGAAATTGTTATATCATCTGCTCCATTGTTTTAAAGCTAACACATAGTTAACCATTAGTTTTGCTAAGAAGCAGATTGAAGTATCAAACGTAAGTGCTGTATTTCCACCTCAAGGCATCAGAAACAATAAACCACTGATTTACACAAGATTTGGAGCTGAAATGGGGAGACATTACTATTTTCTGTCACTTGACTTGAATTTAGAATGACATTTCTCATACTCACTTTGATGGCATCCGACAGCTCAGCCTGTATGAGCTGCTCCATTTCTGCTGGCTTTAGATTTTGCCCGGGACATGCACTCTGGGAATATTTCTCGTACACCTCCATGATGTTGTGGATGGCTTGCATGAGTTCCGACATTTTTGATGTTGCTGTTTAAACCTATAATGACATGAATATAAAGACACGCGGCCCGATATAAAATTAGAAGTAGATTGGGCATATGTTGCTCCAAAACCGGGCACACAGAAAAAAATTATATATTCTGCGGAATGAGCAGTGATGCCCATCATATGGTGTTCTTTGTGTACCCCTGGCTTGCTGCTAGACATCATCATCCACGTGCGCTTATGCTGGGCGCACAAAATGTGGCCTAAAAGGTGGCATATTTACGCTAACGTCTAACTCTGCATAGCCCAAAGTGCCCTCGCTTAACCTTTTCCTAGGCAAGAAAGCCATGTTGCACTTGCAATACAGCTAAGTCTCCTTAGTGACAAGTGTAGATTTGGCCAAAATGCGCTACAACGCCACATCTGACTTGCAGAACACGCACAGTGAAAGAACACGCAAGCTACGCCACGCAAACAGGTGTACATTCATATCCGCATCAGCCTCCACACCCCAGGGTGCAAAATGAGGTTATACTGTAGCTTTTTCATCCCTGTATAACATTTCTTTGAAAAATTCTTGAATAGAGAAGAAACGCGTCAGGTCTCAGAAATGAGAACTGCTAAGTACCGCCGATTACTAAAGAATAACGGGTTTATAGAGGAAGAAATACGTCAGTGGACACAAGTCTGGAAATTAGCTTATGGACGTGTAATAATGAAAGATTGCTGCAAGTGATACCTATAGTATAGAATAAAATACAGTGAGTTGGCTGCAAAAACTGACCCATCTTTCTAGCTCTGTTAGGAGGAATACAGGAATTATGCTGAACTGCATACTGTATGTAGTGGTAATTATCAAGGCATTCAAAGGGACTGGTGTAGTTTATATGTGGGTTTTGGAATAAAGTCCCTTAGCAGTAGGTTTATCATAGAGCGCTGTCATTTTAGGGTTTTATTTATTATTTTGCTAAGTGCTGACGTGATAAGGAAACTGCCTGTCCAATCAGATTCACTTTCTCTGTTTTCATGAAAATACTGTTGCTGTTAATATAGTGTTTAGGATTTTATGTACATTAGCCGGAGTCAGCTCCCAATTAAATTTAAATGTACATTATTATGGTAACTTTACACTTAAAGTGATGAAGGCTACACGTAATCACAGACTAGTGTGAATTAGGTAAGCAGGGACTGGCGCAGTTTAGGAATCAGGGGCTGGAGCAGTCTGGTAATGAGGTAATGGAACAATGAAGACAGCATAGGACCTACCAGAGAAGATGGCAAAGGTTGTACAGAAAAAAAGTAACAAAAAAGGAATTGAGGCATTCATAATAGGAGTTGTAAGAGCAGTTAGTAGAGCATGTGTAGGGGCAAATAGGTCTAGAGATGCAAAAGTGGTCAAGAGATAAAGTCCAGGATTAGTCATGGAAAGAGGGTTGAGGAGCAGTCATGGAAAGAGGCCAAGGAGCAGCCATGAAAAGAATCCCAGAAGTAGTCATGGAAAGAGGGTCCAGGAGGAGTCATGGAAAGAGGTCCAGGAGCAGTCATGGAAAGAGGTAAAGAGAAGAGGCCCAGGAGCAGTCATGGAAAGAGGCCAAGGAGCAGTCATGGAAAGAATCCCAGAAGCAGTCATGGAAAGAGGATCCAGAAGGAATCATGGAAAGAGGCCCAGGTACAGTGATGGAAAGAGGTAAAAAAAAGAGGGTCCAGGAGGAGTCATGGAAAAAGGGTCCAAGAGCAGCCATGGAAAGAGGGTTCAGGAGCAGTCATGGCAAAAGGGTCCAGGAGGAGTAATGAAAAGAGGGTCCAGGAGTAGTCATGTAAAGAGAGTGCAGGAGCAGTAATGGAAAGAGTCCTAGTAGGAACTGTTATGGAAAGAGGGTCCAGGAGTTGGCATGGAAAGAGGTTCAGGAGCAGTCATGGAAAGAGGACGAGGAGCACTCATGGAAAGAGGCCCAGGAGAAATAATGGAAAGAGGGTCCAGGTGTAGTCTGTTACAGAAGAATGTGCTGGAGAATTCATGAAAGATGCAATTTGTGCAGTTGTAATTACATGTCTGTTCTGATGGAAACTCTGTGACATTGATGCAGAATCTAGCATGTGTTTACATGAGCTTTATCTAGACATGTTCACCAGAAGTATAGCATGTGTTTACATGAGATTTATCTAGACATGTTCACCAGAAGTATAGCATGTGTTTACATGAGATTTATCTAGACATGTTCACCAGAAGTATAGCATGTGTTTACATGAGCTTTATCTAGACATGTTCACCAGAAGTATAGCATGTGTTTACATGAGCTTTATCTAGACATGTTCACCAGAAGTATAGCATGTGTTTACATGAGCTTTATCTAGACATGTTCACCAGAAGTATAGCATGTGTTTGTAGGTCAACTGACAAAAGATAGGTTTGCTGTATAAGCATGAAGCAATGACCACACTAACACACACTATGGTGCTGGGTAAATATGACTAATACACAGCGAAAGTTGACCTGTACCCAGCCCATAGTACACAAAAGAATGATGTGTTATGGAGAGACCATAGCATCAACCTCCTTCCCTGAGTTATACAGATAGAACTTTGTTTTCTCTCCTCCAGGCTGCTTCTGTCTTCCACATCTTACCTGTTTCATTAGGTTTAACGTTCTAAAGCTAAATGATGTTACCAACTGCCATCCATTCCTGCCCCTTCCTTCACCCCGGTCATTAGATCACTTCATTGTTCTATCACCACCCTCAGCCCTGACATACATGTCTCTGTGTACTTGTCCAGTTTGACACATCACCCTTGTCTCAGCCTTTCTTTAAGCTGTTTATAAAATGTTCCAGCAGAAAATTCTAATAAAATTGTTAGGAGAAGTGAAACCTAATTTTTGGTCTAGAGTAGGGGCAGGCAACATGTTGCACTCCACCTGCTGTTCGAACTACACATCCCAGCATACCCTGCCACAGTTTTACCATGCCCTAAGAGCAAAACTGTGCAGGGCATGCTGTGATGTGTAGTTCTGCAATAGCTGGAGGGCCACACAATGCCTACACCTGATCTAGATCAGACCTCAGTCTTACTGCATACAAGTGATAGGCACACGGCTGCTGGCACATAAAATGCCATTAGAGGGCACCCAAGTAATGCATAACATACAGTAAGGGGAGAATAGATATATTGAAGGGCTACTGGAAAAGACTAAGAGACAGGAAAGGACTCTGTAGATGAAGCCATCACCACCATATAGGTTCCTCTGCCCCAGTAAGCAGTGAGGAGAGTGCAGACATCCACTTACCTGTGTGTGGATGGACGTACAGCAGAGAGCAGTGAACCATACAGTACAGATTCCAGGCACCTGCCTCTATTTATACTCCTTGGCTGGCCTAATACATGCACGCTGACACACTCATACGATGATGTCACTATTACTGTACAGCATTGATTATACCCTCAGGTAGTTGCTTAAGTGACACTGGTAATCTTCACCACTAGTTCAGGCACCATAAAAATAATTTTTAAGCTGCATTCCATACTTGCAGCCTCCCTTCTCTCTGACAACCTGTGCTCAGGTGAATTGCGCAGGAAGTTTGCAAAGGCAGACACCCCCTCTGGCCTAGTTACAGTGCAGCATTTATGGTGGATGTTTCAGCAGACAAAAAATAATTTTCAATAAAATATTTTTTCTTTAATCTTTACCTTCTTCCTCTGTCCCTTATCTTCCTTTTTTTCCTACCCCTCTCTCCTACTTCCCCCCTTTTCCTTATTACACCTCTTCCCACTACCAGCTCTTCCTTCCTTCCCTTTCCTACACACTGGCCGATTTTTTGAAAGATATGAACGATCTCGTTCATAAATGAACGAGAACTCGTTCATATCTTTGAGTGTGGAGGCTCCAGCGATGAACGATGCGCAGTCCCGCGCTCGTTCATCGCTGGTCCCCCGTCGGCTGTGCATGCAGGCCAATATGGACGATCTCGTCCATATTTGCCTGCACTTCAATGGAGCCGCGTGACGGGGGGAGTGAAGAAACTTCACTCCCCCGTCACTGCCCCCCCGCCGCCGGGTCGCTCGTCGGCCGTATCCGCCATCGGGCAGCTCGGCGGCGGATCGTCATGTATGTAGGGCCCTTAGTCCTTCTCCCTCTCTTTTTGTCCCATCTTCCTCCTTTTCTCCTCTACCTACGTCTATACTTTTTTGTGCCACTGTTTTACAACTTATCACTATTATTATTATTATTGTTATTATTATTATTATCATTTGTAACTGGAGATCAGTGAAACTTGCTGTGTAGTTTTGGGTTGTTGTTTTTTACGTTGATACTTGTGGCTAGTTTGTACCCTGTACATTTGGCCCCATCAGAGTATTTAGCTCAATTATAGCCATACGTGGCCAAAAACGGTCATTCCAAGGTAGTGTGTAATGTAATCAGCACACATCCTATCCAGGGTGACCTCTCTGGACAGCGACTCCCCACTCCTGACTAGTTTCCCATCCTGTTATCATGTGTGGAATTAGTGCGCTCTGGCTAATTCTCGGTCTCACAGCGCAGCGATTGGGTCAGAACTGCGCATGCCATCTGTCGTTGCCTAGCAATCGCCTTTGAGGCAGAGGCAGTCGCTGGGCAGGAGGAAGCTGGACGGCGGTGTTAAGCCGCCGTTTAGGGAGCGCTGTCCGGCCAACACGGGCGTTGCCGGACCGTTGGGGGGGCGGGCCGCGGTGGCTCCGTGACGTCACACGCAGCCGCTGCAGGCTGGGGAGAGACGAGTAGCTCCCTGCCAGCACGCTAAAGCTGTGCTGGCTGGGAGCTACTCTTGAAGTGCAAAGTCATCGCCGCTCTGCGATGCCTTTGCACTTCTGCTGGGGGGGCCGGCACTAACATGCGGGGCGGACTAGCCGCGTGCTGGGCATCCCCCCGCATGTCAGTGTGAATGATCGTAGCTGTGCTAAATTTAGCACAGCTACGATCAACTCGGAATGACCCCCTATATCCCAGGGAATAAGAAATGGCTGAAAGCTTGTGTGTAGGTGTACGTGACATAGGTCCAGTGGCATCCTAGTGCGCGCGCTCCTTCTGATGACCTGACGTTATATTGTTTGCTTTTTCATTTTCCTTATTTTTGTATTTCTTTCATTTATTATATTTTTAATAAAGCGAACACGATAAAAGAAACAGGGGGAGATGTATCAAGCCGTGGTGGTAAATTTAATAAAGCACAACGGAATATGCTACGCTATATAAGAAACTGTTAATAAATAATAATAATAAAGCTTCTAAAACAGCAACCAATCAGATGATATCATTTTCTAGAATGCAATATGGAGAGGATAGCTAAAATCTAATTTGTTGCTGTGGGCAACACCCCTACTTTTCCATTTCAGATGCTGCAGTATTTTTGCTTTGAGCAACTTGTCCCCAAGGCTTGATACATCCCATCCCCAGTCTCCAGGTGTCTTACGGTTGATACTATGTTGCATTGCTTCATCAGATGCTCCTACACTCTATATCTATATGGAAGCCCCTTCTCCGCTCGCGTCCATCCAGCTCCGCCGACCGTTAGGTGCTAGAATAAGCTTCACTTTCACTTGATGCCTTGTTACAGCCCTGGGGCGTGTTGGGGTCACCGCCGAATCAGGTACATGGGGTCACACAGCAGGAGTGAACCTCTCTGCCCCATGTTATTATTAGTACTGTAATTGATCTCCCATTACTATTAATGTACTCTGCACTGAATGCAATGTTCCACTTGTAACAAGAAAAGTAAATGTGACTTTTCAGAATAATAGCTATACATAGATCCTGTCACCGGTAAGTATAACTAATGCTTTTTAATGCCTAATCCCCAATCATAGTCTGATGTGTGCCGGCATTGCCAATGTACTTAGTGCCCTGATAATGCATCTGGGGCGGCAGAGCAGGAATGCTGCTTTCATTACCGCCCCTGGGCCATTATATATAATCACACAATGTCAATTTGGAATATGACAATTATAAAATGCAGCTTGAACCCCAGCCACACAATGTCACTTATCCCAAACCATTCATTACATTAATAAGTATAATCAGGAGGAGGCACCGCTGCAGAACCTTGGCAGACGATAAAGATTAGCAGCAGGAAAAGTAACTACAGGTTGAGTCTCCCTTATCCAAAATGCTTGGGACCAGAGGTATTTTGGATATGGGATTTTTCCGTATGTTGGAATAACTGCATACCATAATGAGATATCATGGTGATGGGACCTAAATCTAAGCACAGAATGTATTTATGTTTCATATACACCTTATACACACAGCCTGGAGGTCATTTTAGCCAATATTTTTAATAACTTTGTGCATTAAACAAAGTGTCTACATTCACACAATTCATTTATGTTTCATATACACCTTGGCCCTCATTCTGAGTTGTTCGCTCGGTAAAAATCTTCGCATCGCAGCGATTTTCCGCTTAATGCGCATGCGCAATGTCCGCACTGCGACTGCGCCAAGTAAATTTGCTATGTAGTTAGGAATTTTACTCACGGCTTTTTCATCGTTCTGGCGATCGTAATGTGATTGACAGGAAATGGGTGTTACTGGGCGGAAACAGGCCGTTTTAAGGGCGTGTGGGAAAAACGCTACCGTTTCCGGAAAAAACGCAGGAGTGGCCGGAGAAACGGGGGAGTGTCTGGGCGAACGCTGGGTGTGTTTGTGACGTCAAACCAGGAACGACAAGCACTGAACTGATCGCAGATGCCGAGTAAGTCTGAAGCTACTCTGAAACTGCTACGAGGTGTGTAATCGCAATATTGCGAATACATCGTTCGCAATTTTAAGATGCTAAGATTCACTCCCAGTAGGCGGCGGCTTAGCGTGAGCAAATCTGCTAAAATCTGCTTGCGAGCGAACAACTTGGAATGACCTCCCTTATACACACAGCCTGAAGGTCCTTTAATACAATATTTTTAATAACTTTGTGTATTAAATAAAGTTTGTGTACATTGAGCCATCAGAAAAAAAAGTTTTCACTATCTCACTCTCACTCAAAAAAGTCCGTATTTCGGAATATTTGGATATGGGATACTCTACCTGTATTACGTATAAACAGGGGAGCATACAGGCTGCTTCCTGCAACACAAGCCCTGGTGACATTTACTAATACTGGTGTAAAACTGTCAGGAAGGTGATAAAAGTGAAAGAGATTGGCATAAGTGCGAGGGTACGGACGTCCTGTTGTTGGCAAGATGGTAACAGAGCATAATAGTTGGCGTCAGGGCGATAACAATGCAGTATCACATATATATGCAATGTAAGCCGCTTGTAATGAGGGGACCATTCATTCCAGTTACATGTATGCAGTGGTATGTGAGTGCATGCAGATCTGGTGCACGTTTTCTAACACAATTCAGATTCTGTCGGATCTGTTGCACATAGCGCAAAGTATCGCTGTTCTGTACTTTGGGCATGCGCCGGACCCACACTGCCCATGTGCAGCACGAGTCCTGCGTCATTGGATGCACTATGGCCGCAGATATTACAAGATTGACAGTCTGGAGCCGCTTGGCGGCAGGGAGGGGGCTGCGATGGTCTCCATTTCCCACAACAGTGGCGTGCCGCTTGCGTTTTGAGTAAGTACCGAATCCAGGATCTCCTTCAGAAGATAGAGATTTCCTGGCCTCTTTGTAGGAACTGCGGTGGCAGGCTTGCGTGACTGCATGGGTCGCACAGCTGGCCGATGGTGTCGCAGGTGATCGGATCACTACTGCATGCCACGTCTACTTATACCAGACACCTCCTAATACATGACCATACTGCTTCCGAGTTACCAGCAGCGATGCACCCTCCAGCCACATCTGAATTAGGTCCATAGTCTGGAATCTGACTTATCTGTATATACAGGAGCTTTGTAAATATGTAATGCTGGCCATACATTAGTACAACCAGCATAAGATTCCATTCCACAGCTGATTTCCCTTAAATCTCCCTGGGAGCCCCGGCACACGATTTGGTTTTTATTTTGCATACGATGAGGCATAGCATACGATCTATTGTACGATCGTGCTGGGTTCAGGTGACCGGCGGTTGGGAGACCGCCCGTCACCATACTGATGCAGGGACCCCGGCTTTTAGATGGCCAGCGGGGAAGGGGGGGGGGGAATTAGCTCAACAAAGCTCCAGCGAGCTGTCACCACAGGTTCTATCCCCAGTTTATGGGTGTTGTGGACACCCAGGAGCGGAAATAGTCCCCGACCGGCAGGCTATTTAGCGTTCGGGATCCCGGTGTCGGTCTCATAACCGCATCTCATGCGATCATATGCCTCACCTAAGCACGTGATAACTAACAAAATAAGTAATTTAAAAGGACGCTGATCATATGCACCATCGTACAATGCATCGTATGTGCATACGATGTGCATACGATTACGACAGATAATATGGCCTGCACATATGATCTGAGGATGCGACATTCGACCCACGGGGCCACGCATCACATCGTAATCGTATCCAAAACACGTACGAGGTGCATACGATGCATCATACGATGCAGTGAACTCGTATATTCTTATACGAGATTGCTCTAGTGTATGGCCAGCATTAGTGTGGTGAGGGGGAGGGGTGTTTCCAGTTGTCCAGGTTCACACAGCCCCTTCCCCATTTGGGACTGCAATAGCAGTAGTATATAATACAATTTTACTAGCACTACAGCTACAACTTGCATTACAGGGGTCAAAATGGAGCTGCTGCGCATGCCCAGTGTCAGCAGCTTCTCCTATCAAGCCTGCTGTGTGCACGAAACTGAGCAATCACTCAGGGAATCAGACCAGAGAGCAACTGCCAGCAAGGAGAGACTGGTGTCTTACGTTGAGGAGGGAGAGTGTGTGCTTAGGAAGCTCAGTTCTGTCTCCTACTGGTTATACTATATGTGTATATTTTCTATGTGGTGTTTCATCTTTTCCTTAACACTTATGTTATTATATCAGATAAATGTGTATGACATGGAATGTTTGTTTTTTTAGACTCCCCTACAGCCTATACTATAGACAATTTATAATGCCAATTACGAACACTGTATTACATGCATTATATAGTGTATAAGGATACAAATGTGTGTATATATATATATATATATATATATATATATATATATATGTCTGTGTAATATGAATATTGGATAAAGTATCACATACTGTAAGGTGTATGACCTCTTGAATAGAGTGTCAGGTAGGTGTAAGAGATGTTATAGTGGCATGTAGGGTGTATGAGGTATTTGGTAGAGTGGCATGTAGCAGGTATTGGATAGAGTGGCAAACAAATTGAATGAGTTGTTTTGATAGAGTTGTATGTAGGGTGATAAATAGATGGTTTGTAAAGTGATGGATAGATGGTTTGTAGGGTAATGGAAGTATGGTATGTAGAGTGATGGATAGATGGTATGTAAGGTAATGGATAGATGGTATGTAGAGTGATGGATAGATGGTATGTAGAGTGATGGATAGATGGTATGTAAGGTTATGGATAGATGGTATGTAGAGTGATGGATAGATGGTATGTAGGTTGATGGATAGATGATATGTAGAGTGATGGATAGATGGTATGTAGAGTGATGGATAGATGGTATGTAGGGTGATGGATAGATGGTATGTAGAGTGATGGATAGATGGTATGTAGGTTGATGGATAGATGGTATGTAGGGTGATGGATAGATGGTATGTAGAGTGATGGATAGATGGTATGTAAAGTGATGGATAGATGGTTTGTAGGGTAATGGAAGTATGGTATGTAGAGTGCTGGATAGATGGTATGTAGGGTGATGGATAGATGGTATGTAGAGTGATGGATAGATGGTATGTAGGTTGATGGATAGATTGTATGTAGGGTGATGGATAGATGGTATGTAAAGTGATGGACAGATGGTTTGTAGGGTAATGGAAGTATGGTATGTAGAGTGATGGATAGATGGTATGTAAGGTGATGGATAGATGCAGGGCCGGTTCTACACCTTGCGGCGCCCAGTGCGAAAGTTTCCACTGGCGGCGCCCCCCCCCCCCTCCCGTGGCAAAAGTTAGTTTGCAAAAAATAGGGGCGTGGCTTCCTAGGGGAGGGTCGTGTCCACAGTTATGCCCCCAGTAGCTGTGCCCCCAGATTTGCCCCAAGTAGTTGTGCCCCCTTTTCCCCTGTAGCTGTGCCCCCCTGTAGATTTGCACCCAGTAGCTGTGCCACCAGTTAATTTGCCCCCAGTAGCTGGTCCCCCTGTAGTTGTTCCCCCTGTAGCAGTGCCCCAAGTAGCTGTTCCCCCTGTAGCAGGGCCCCCAGTAGCTGTGCCCCCTGTAGTAGTGCCCCCTGTAGTAGTGCCCCCAGTAGCTGTTCCCCCTGTAGTAGTGCCCCCAGTATGTGCCCTCTGTAGCTGTTCCCCCTGTAGTAGTGCCCCCAGTAGCTGTGCCCTTTGTAGCTGTGCCCCCTGTAGTAGTGCCCCCAGAATGTGCCCCCAGTATGTGCCCCCTGCAGTAGTGCCCCCAGTAGCTGTTCCCCCTGTTGCAGTGCCCCCAGTATGTGCCCTCTGTAGTTGTGCCCCTTATAGCTGTGCCCCCTGTGATAGGGCCCCTTGTAGCTGTACCCCCTATATGTGCCCCCAGTAGTAGCGACGCTTTCAAAACCTAAAAGAAAAAAAGAAAATACTTACCAGCCTCGCTCCTGTTTCCGGACCGCTGTTGCCGCTGCTGCTGTCTTCGGGCGCCAGCTCCGCTCTATGGGAGAGACGTAATGACGTCTCTCCCATAGCAGCGCCGCACTGACACTAGGGGTCAATTTTGACCTCTAGTGTCAGTCAGTGACGCCGGCTGCAGCGGGCGCACACAGCGCTCGCTGCAGCCGCGGAGCAGGGAGGGAAGGAGGAGCAGTAGCGGCTCTTGCCACGGCGGCGCCCTCAGGGTAGCGGCGCCCCGGGCAAAAAGCCTGCTTGCCCGTGGCAAGAGCCGCTACTGGATAGATGGTATGTAAGGTTATGGATAGATGGTATGTAGAGTGATGGATAGATGGTATGTAGGTTGATGGATAGATGGTATGTAGAGTGATGGATAGATGGTATGTAGAGTGATGGATAGATGGTATGTAGAGTGATGGATAGATGGTATGTAAGGTTATGGATAGATGGGTTGTAGAGTGATGGATAGCTGGTATGTAGGTTGATGGATAGATGGTATGTAGAATGATGAATAGATGGTATGGAGAGTGATGGCTAGATGGTCTAGATGGTATGTAAGGTGATGGATAGCTGGTATATAGGGTGATGGATAGATGGTATGTAGGGTGATGGATAGAGGGGTGTGTAGGGTGTAGGGGGTGATGGATAGATGGTATGGAGAGTGATGGATAGATGGTATGTAGGGTGATGAATAGATGGTATGTAGAGTGATGGATAGATGGTATGGAGAGTGAGTGATGGATAGCTGTGATGAATAGATGGTATGTAAGGTGATGGATAGATGGTATGGAGAGTGATGGATAGATGGTATGTAGGGAGATGGATAGATGGTATGTAGAGTGATGGATAGATGGTATTTTAAGATGATGAATAGATGGTATGGAGAGTGATGGATAGATGGTATGTAAGGAGATGGATAGATGGTATGGAAAGTGAAAGATAGATGTCTGTAGGGAGATGGATTGATGGTATGTAGGGAGATGGATTGATGGTATGTAGGGTGATGGATAGATGGTATGGAGAGTGATGGATAGATGGTATGGAGAGTGATAGATAGATAGATAGATAGATAGATAGATAGATAGATAGATAGATGGTATGTAAGGTGATGGATAGATGGTATAGAGAGTGATGGATAGATGGTATGTAGGGTGATGGATAGATGGTATGTAGGGTGATGGATAGATGGTATGGAGAGTGATGGATAGATGGTATGTAGGGTGATGGATAGATGGTATGTAGAGTGATGGATATATGGTATGTAGGTTGATGGATAGATGGTATGTAAGATGATAAATAGATGGTATGGAGATTGATGGATAGATAGATAGATGGTATGTAAGGTGATGGATAGATGGTATAGAGAGTGATGGATAGATGGTATGTAAGGTGATGGATAGATGGTATGTAGGGTGATGGATAGATGGTATGGAGAGTGATGGATAGATGGTATGGAGAGTGATAGATAGATAGATAGATGGTATGTAAGGTGATGGATAGATGGTATGGAGAGTGATGGATAGATGGTATGTAGGGTGATGGATAGATGGTATGTAGGGTGATGGATAGATGGTATGGAGAGTGATGGATAGATGGTATGTAAGGTTATGGATAGATGGTATGTAGAGTGATGGATATATGGTATGTAGGTTGATGGATAGATGGTATGTAAGATGATAAATAGATGGTATGGAGATTGATGGATAGATGTGATGGATAGATGGTATGTAAGGTTATGGATAGATGGTATGTAGAGTGATGGATAGATGGTATGTAGGTTGATGGATAGATGGTATGTAAGATGATAAATAGATGGTATGGAGATTGATGGATAGATGTGATGGATAGATGGTATGTAAGGTTATGGATAGAGGAGTGTGTAGGGTGTAGAAGGAGATGGATAACTTGGCATGTTGGAAGCGTGTGCAGTTATACAGTATGTGGGTGTAGGGTAAATGATCCTTTAGGGTATATGAGGTGTTTGGTATAGTAGTGTGTAGGCTGTAGGACATGTTGGATAGAGTGGCATGCATGAGTAGGATAGATTATCACGTTAGGTGTGTACACTGTATGCTGTCCATGTGCAGTCACCCTTCAGCTAATATCTGAACCACTGGTGATACCTTATGGTGCTTTCAAATATGTCTAGTAACACATTTACAGTGTGAACCGTTTTTTTTGCCTAACATTTTAGGAATTCATTCAATGAAAGTAGAGCTATTGTCCTTATGCCAGGAATTAACTCATTTACCTTCCTAACGTGGATCTCTTGCTAACAGAGGTAGTATGCAGAGTATGCATCCATACTCTGGCTGTGTTCCAACATAAGCCTCTTCCAATTTCTATGGGCCTAAGAGACTATGACTAAATTAATTTATGAGGCATCCCAACTCTTACATGTTACTAGATACCCCTGCAAACCTCGGTGTGGGAAGGGGCAGCTAAGCTCCGGAGGCTCACGACTTCCTACCACATTATTGCCATCCCGACATTAAACAGGCAATGGGACTGGATTTCCTTTCTGTATTCCTACTTTGTAATCCCAAAATACCAGATGCAGTCACTGTGTGGAACATCTCTCCACCGTGCCTACTATTTTTTCAAATGGCGCCATCTGTTTCCACAAACCCAAGCGCTTTGCCGTGAATCTAGGCTCAATTGCGTGAACTGACCCAATCCATTGTTGTGCTGTGTCTTGGCCAATTTGTGCTTTGTTAATGTCCTCCAAAAAGGTCAGCGCTGATGTTAGTAATGTGAATTTTTATAAGAACCCCGTAAAACACTTATTATTATTATTCATTATACATTTGTTTTTTAGCAATTTTTTGTACATTTCTGTAGTACAGGATGCACCCAATACAGGATAATTTCCAACTAACAAGTGGTTGTTCTCTGTGTATTTTCTGCCGTCCACCTCATTGTATGTTTCATTTTTATTTTATTCAAGTTTTTCTAGTAGCTGCTTTCCATACGCTTCAGCAAATTGAAAGTGTTTCACATGTTTAGACTATAAGTCCACAAAATAATTCTGACCCTTCCTTTTATGCTTGTTATAATGATGCCCTTGCTATAATAGTCAGTATAACACTTCTCTCTCTGTTATGCTTATTGTAATGCTGGTCTTGCTATATACACATTATAATGCTGATCTTGCTATATACACAATATAATGATGGACTTGCTATAATACAGAATGTAATGCTAGTCTTGCTATATACACAATATAATGCTGGCCTTGCTATAATAGTATAATAATGCTTGCTATAGTGCTGCCCCTGGTGTGATGCTCAGTATACCCCTTCCCTCTCTGATATGCTGGTTATAATGCTGGCCTTACTGTAATACTTAGTAATAATGCAGATTATGCTATTATGCTATATACTGCTCACATTCACATGTTTTTCTATCTAACGAAGACATATAAATAGGGAAATATGTGGTTTAGAGAAAAAAATAAGGAATTATAAGTTAAAGGACCTCTTTATTGGACTGTTTATAAAGGTTTAATAGAGATGTGACATTTCTTTATCCAAAATTTGCTGGTTTTTGGATGTTTGTGAAGTGATTTTGCTTGAAACGAACGGCCAGACAAGTATCTATGTTCTGTGATGATCCATGGATGAAGGATCTGCTAAAATTGTGGGCGCTGTAGTTGGTTTTGTCATGAAGAAGCTTCTGTTTTTAGTGCTGTTCCAGGGAAAATGATTTGGATTCTGGGCACACAAAATGGTAAAACCCAACACTTGCTCATTATGCTTCTCATGGCAACAGATAGCCACATGAGTAATGGGGAACATGTCAGCTGGCAAACTGGAGTTTTGCTGTCAATGCCCATTGGATCATTGGAACAACTCACAGGATGTGTGGAATATAGGTTTCTGTGTAGATGTGGTGAAATATTTAATGCCATAACTTCATTGTAAAGAGTCCAGCATAGACCATATTGCTTGCAACCTGGGGGACCCATAACCTGACCTATTCTGAGACAGTCTGAAGGTGAGCATCTCTGCTACTCTACCACATGTTGTCCACCATAGACCATATCCCCTACCAGCCATCGGAACCATGGACTGACCTGATAAAACCTGAGTGCAAGCATTTCTGCCACTCTATCACGTTATCCAGCAAAGACCATATCACCTGCCAGCCAGCGGAACCATGGACTGACCTGACCTGATAAAACCTGAGTGCAAGCATTTCTGCCACTCTACTACAGCTTGTCCAGCATAGATCATATCTCCTGCCAGCCAGGGGACCCATAACCTGACCTAACCTTAGACAGTCTGAGGGCATGAATCTCTGCCACTCTACTACAGCTTGTCCAGCATAGACCGTATCTCCTGCCACACAGGGGAACCATAGACTGACCTGACCTGAGACATCCCGAGGACAAGCATCTCTGCTACTCTACTACAGCTTGTCCAGCATAGATTATGTGCCCTGCCACCCAGGGGAAACGTAACCTGACCTAAAACATCCTAAGGGCGAGAAGCTCTGATACACTACTGCAGCTTGTCCAGCATAGACCATATCCCCTGCCAGCCAAGGGAAAACTGATTTCATTATGTGACAGTAAAATATATGAATTTTAAACATATTTTGTGTTATTTTGTGTTCTTTATGAAAAAGGGTGTCCAGATTCATTCTGATTGTGATAAAAGTGACAATGATTTGAGCTTTGCCACCAAATAATAAAACAAATATATGAGCAAAATGCAGCAATATGCATTTATAATATTCTTCTGCTTATTTTCAGTTATATTTCGGGGGCTGAATGAAATATTTTAAAAGTGACGCATTTAACCATAATTATTTTATTCAGCCACATTACAGAAAACAGAGAATCACGTGCTAATGCCCACTGCAGGCTCCACCAAGAGCACAGAGGGCCCCAGTATCATACCTCCCAACATGACCCACTCCAGGAGGGACACAAGGCTCTGCTTCTGGACTTTTCTCTTCATTTATGATTGCCGACAACTGTGTGGAACAGGTGAATGGATAAGAAAGGCGTTTAAGCACAGGTGATGGCAATCATACATTAAGAGGGAAGTCCAGGAACAGAGCATTCTGTCCCTCCTGGAGAGGTCATGTTGGGAGGTGTGCAGTATGCCCCAGAGGCAGGTGGGAAGGAGGCCCAACCTAAACTTGCCTAGTTCCCCATGGAGTATTGCAACTTACATAGGGAAGGATACTTGGTTGCACTGTAAAAATAGGGACGATTGACATCTTTAAAGAAAGGCCATAAATGCTACATCCTCTGGTGACATTCTCTCCGTGGGAGCTTGAAAAGAGTTTACGTGTAAAATATCTAATAACAAATGCCCGGTGCGAATAAGTTTTAAATTAAGATTCTGATTAATTAAACCTCCAAGTCCTGGTGTTCATCTTTATGCAATGCAGAGATTCAGCTGTGGGAGAGGATGCAACGTGGCAGAAAGCCCTTCCCAGCAGACGAATGGTTAAACCGGCTCAGCACCAACTGGTTAACAGAGGGAGCGCCATCAAATTAAGGAGCAATTACAGAAATTACCAGCTGTCAATCTATAAAGATCCTAAATATTAATATTAATGTTCACATTCCTACTGCGCAATTAACCCTTTCCCCACCCGGTGGGTTCCACGCAGGAGAGAGCGCAGGCGGGCTTGGGGCATATTATCCACTCTTTCAAGTGGTCTAACTTGGTACATTGATATTTGTTTGCGTGATTAATTATGCTTCTGGCTAATGTGCGGGTTGTGAGGTGTCCTCACCCAAATGACTTCAGGCAAAGTACTCCTCCGAGTCCCTTAATTATATGGAAAATGCACTTGTAAGTGAACTTAGGTTAAAGGATCAGAGGGAGGGACAAAGTAAGAGAATTGAGGAGATTACACTCTGCTGCTTAAGTACAGGCCGTCCCGATAGATAAAGCCAAGTCCCTTGTAACACGCTATTTAGATTGTAAGCTGTTTTTGTTAGTGTCATTTGTCTGCAAAGCCTCTCGGATATTTGTCATTGTATTAGTCCTTTAAATATTGCAAAATCTTTACCTTTAAGTACTTTGTCAAAAATCTTATTAAAATGTGTTACATTGTCACCATCCAAAAATGTCACACCTGTCATCGAGTTCCACAATCTCTCCCTAATCTAGAATCCAAGCTGACTGCATCCTGTGAAAAGTACAGGAGCAACCGATCGTATCAGGAGATGGGATATGTGACATTATATATGTGATAGCCGGGCAGCGGCCGATCCTTCAGTGATTTTAAAAAGCATTGCACACCAGGCTGTTTCATCACATAAGCAAGCAGTTTATTCACAGTTCAGACAGGGTTATCACGACAGTAACATTTAACTTCTTTTTCTTCTCTCCAGCACAATATTCATATGGGTTACATCAGGTTACATCTCCTTTCATTAGCTTCACTGGCAATAACAGCATTAACAGTGATGTGACAGCATTACAGTACAGTACATACCAGCGCAGTCTCTGGGAATCAGTAGTGCGGCTTCCGCAAACTGAGATTCATTTCAGTGTGCTCTCCCCCATTCTCTAGGGGCTCCATCTAAACGGGATCTCTCATGGACACGTTACTGGGGGCCTTCCGCCACACGTGATTTCCTATCACTCACCCAGCTCGTCCTCTCCCGCAGACTCACACCTCCCGTCCTGCTTCTTGGGTACCCCTGAAGATGAGAATCCCCTTTATTTCTTCCACTGATTGCTCATGCTGTAGCTGGTTTCACACTGCAAATCTGGATATCTCTTGCTCTTCCTAGCAGCACCTACATGCTGTTCCATAATGCCAGGGACTGTGGAGTTATAGATGCTTGTTCCACAGTCCCCAGACTGCGTTTCTCCTGGACACTAGCCTGTGCCCTCCATCTCAGTCCTCAGCTCATACTGCATTCTCCTGTGCTTTGTTCCTTCTACTAAAACCCCCTACACTTCCTGTCCTTACTCTTTACATGTCACAGGGTCTGCAAGTAACTGGTTTTGGGGCCATAAACCCCCCCACTCAATGATAAGAATCAAAAGGCTTTTGGAACTTTCTAAAATCTGTTGTCTCCTAACATTCCAGTATGCCACATATAGGCTTTTAACAAACATTATTAACAACCGTCAGTGTGTTATGGAGTATGTTATAGGGAATGTATAACCAGTCACATCAGCCCCCACCATGTTGTATCTTAGTTTGTTATTGGATCCTTAGATGCGGTGATTCCAATCTCCCAGTGCAAAATTAAAAAAATATTGGGGCAGATGTATTAACCTGGAGAAGGGATAAAGAAGTGATAAAGCAGTGATAAGTGCAAGGTGATAACGCACCAGCCAATCAGCTCCTAACTGTCATTTACATATTGGAGCTGATTGGCTGTTGTGTTTATCACCTTCCACTTATCACTGCTTTATCACTTCTTTATCCCTTCTCCAGGTTAATACATCTCCCACATGGTAGCCAGGGATTTGGTACTTTGTGCTGTCTCTAAGAGCAAATGGGCCTTGTTCCCGCATCACCAGGAGCCAAAAAGCCCCCTTTAACAAAGATAGGGTTGCCCCTTTACCCGTGAACTTATGGGGTTAGGGTCTTCATACTGTATCCACATTTTCCGCAAGGCTGGCAAGGACCTTTTTTTCCCCTAGTGTTGACAGAAGCTTCCCTTGGGCACAGGAGGGGGACCTCCAGCTGGGAGGATGGTGGCCTATAACATTCCTATCTAATGCTAAGCATTGTGCCAGCTTTATCCAATATATTCCAGTTGAAGCTATTGTTCTCTATTATAAGCCATCTTAGGCTCAGAGGAGCTGAGTGCAATGAGAGTCAGTGATCTGACTGGCAGCAACTCAGCCGTCCCAACAATACCAGCCCTAAGTGGTATGTGTGTCACTGTGCCAGTCTCTAGATACCCACCTGCGATGGTTAGAACAGAACAGATATTGCACCAGTACGGGTAATGCTGCAATACTTGAGATATAAGCTTCCTATGAATTTGAACCCTTTGTTACATGGAATGAGAAAAAGTTATAATGCCAACAAGTACAGTATGGCTAGGGCTCTTTGCATTTCTTTAATTTGGACACTAGTACTGTAAACTCCAATGTGGTTAATCTTTAATTCAATCTCTTATCGTCTCCCACCTGGACTATTGCAGCCCTTCTATCTAGTTTCCCCTCACCTGCATCTCCCCTCTTCCATCGCTCCTTATATCTGCGGTAAGATTGATCTTCCTCCTAGTTTGCTTTCCGGGCAGTGGGCGCTGTCGTGTCACTGCTGGGAACTCTGACCCAGATTAGAATGCGCTACTGCACATGTGTGCTATACTCGTGCGTCGTTTTCTCCTTGATCCTGCTTAGAGACAGGAGTGTATTTCTATGAAGGAAAGTGTCTACCTATGTAAGTGGCTCTATACCACCATTGCTGGGCGGTATATACGTAATTACCACTGCCACCATTGTGTACCTGCATTAACCCTGCATATTCCCTGTATGCTCATGGCTGCTTCTGTATGTGCCTGCTGTGTACATCTATTGCACCGTCATTTACCCTCTGTTACCCTGCAATATGTTCAAGACAGTTAATAAACCTTCACCCTGGTTAAGAGTAACTTTGTGTGCACTCACATCCATCACACATCTGCTGACACCTATCGAGGTTCTACCTATACCTCCATGCTGCTCTGCTTCTGCCCCGCTGCCGATAACTACATTGGTTCCCTCAGGAATCCAAATCAAATGCCTCACCATCACCTACAAAGCTCCCTCCACACAACCTCCCATCCCCTGCCCTTGGCCAGCTGTTGCAGCCTCACCTCTCCTCTGATAACCACTTCTCCCTCCTGCCTCCAAGTCTTCTTCTGCTATGCACCCGATCAGTAAATCACTCTTCCCTGCTCTCTCAGACTCTCTCCCAGCTACTAATGTCTCAAACGCTCCCTGTTCACCTGTTCATTTAAGTCTACCAGGCTTCCGCCTATCCCCTCTCCGCCACTCTCCTCCGCGGCTAATTGAATTCCCCAGTAACTGGAACTGCGGGGTAAAGACCGTGGAAAAAAACCACAAAATAAGGGTTTCCGCACCTGAGTCATGACTTATTTGCGCAGGAAAATTGCTATTTAATTGAATAGCCTATCCCCGCACCGTTGGGGGATTTTTGCCCTTGACTAATTGCCCTAGGTGTCACCCCATTGACCTCCCACTCCAACTTCTTCCCTCTCCTCTATTGCCTTCTCTCCCCGTCTTCCTTCCTGGTTTCTTTCGCTGCCTTTTCCCCGCCCCCCCGTCACCCATTGGTGCTGTATCATGCTCCTTGTATCTTCTCCGCCTTTTCTATACCCAATGACATTTAGTGTCTTCAGATACCCTTTATATCAGTATAATTGCCAATGTAATACTTCTTGCACTATGGCTCCCCCCATGCACACACACACTTTGGAACCATGTCAAAAACAAAGTAATAAACAGTTGGCAAAGTGACAACCAGCACCGTCAGGGTGCATCCAGCACACATTCCCTAGGAAAATGGATAGGAACACAAGAAAACTAACATGCACCTCAGATACATTATTGTGGGGGACGATGACTGGCCAACTGCTGTAGAACTACAAAGCCCAGTATGTCAGTTAGGACCTAGAACAAATTAAAGAGGAGGAGTCCCAACTTTCTGGGGAGAGGACACACACAATGTGGGTTATCCTGGCTGCAGATAGGAGTCCCTAGGACTAGCTGGTCTTATATACCTGATATAAGCGGTCTTATATACCTGATATAAGCCATGCAATCACTGTATCACAGACACTGGGGGGAGGACGCCAACTGACCAACTGCTGTAGGACTACAAAGCCCAGCATGCAGGTTGGACCTAGGTCCACACTTTTGGGAGGCAGCAGCTGTCCTGGCGTATAGAGACTTCATCTCAGTGCCCAGACTAATTATCAGCTGCTGCTGCTTCCTCTCGCCCTGTCCTCCTCTGGTGGAGCTCACGTGCGGGAAGGGGGAGGCGCTGGGGAACAGGCCTGGGGCAGACATCGCTTACACAGGCACAGGAGTGTGTGAGCGGCCATGGACCAGCGCTTGGGAAATTAAAGGGGGCAGTTGGAGAGTCCTTGGTCACCGCCCCTGCCGCATTCATTAGTGTTCTAGTTGCCGGGGAAGGGGGAGTTTCATTGGTGGTGCTGTAGAATGGGTACCTGCAGTGAGGGTTCTTGGACCCGACAGAAGGTAGCCCCTTAGGGCTGAGAGGAAGGAGGAGAGGCAGAGTACCCATCTCTGCGCCCTCTCATATTCTGCACCTGGGGTGCATGCCCCCTTAGCTCCCCCTAGTTGCAGCCATGTTGTATCCCTACTTGTATTATGTTACCCCGTCTCTTCTGTATTGCTCGTCGTGCTACTGTACATTAGTTTACCAGAACTGAGTTTACCCTGTTTGTGCTTCTCTGAGTGTCGTAGAAGAATTACACTGGGGAACAAGAACAATATTTTTACGTGGTGCCTGGAATTTTAGACCTGATTCTGGGTATTTGTGTGTCGCTGATTCTGAAAATCCCGTCCATTTCATTCTAGGAGCTCTAGGTTTTGAGATATTGCTGACATCATTACCTGTTGTTCTTATTATGATTACTTATATACATATGATTTTGCTGATGTTGTGTGGAGTACTTGTGTACTTAACATGTTCAGACTTTTCTTGGGAACTATAAGGTTGTTCACTAAACTGAACTTGTGGAGAATACGCTCACTTCTTCCCGTACACTTGGTTGTAACATGAGCATCAAAGTGCATTACCTCCACAGTCCTTTGGATTGATTTCCACATGGTCTCGGTGGTGCAAGGGAGGAGCAGGTTGAGCGATTTTACCAGGAAATAAGGACTATGGAAGAACGGTACCGTGGTCGATGGGACACGCATGATGGCGGACTACTGTTGGAGCATCCAACGGATATACGGATACTGTATATGTCATATATTGATAAGCAGACCTGATGGAAAAAAAACTGATGTCATTTACGGAATCTATGACCCCAAAAAGCGTCTAACACCTCCATCACCAAAAGTTGTGTTCCCCAGTGTTGTCTGGCGCCCTTTAATAATGGGCATGGACTAAATACATTCTTCTGTTCCAAATTTCCTGAATAGTATTATTTAGTTTTAGTGTTTTGTAAGGAAATATGTTTGTACAGGAATGTTGGCTTGGTATTCCGAGCGTTCCTCCCAAATTAGTGTGTTGGAATTGTCTGTGAAGTATGTATGAGATGGATGTTTGTACACAAGTGATTCACACTTAAGCCTATTGTGCTGCTTTGTATCGGAATTTTTCCCTTTTTGGACACTTAAAGGGAAACAACGTCCTATTTATAGACAGGTTTGTCCATTAGCAGAAGAAGCACAAGCTACAGGTATTTGTGTGGTGGAAACTATGACAGACATGAGGGCAGGGGGAGAATGATGCCACCTTGCGCAGCGTAAATGACGTACAATCTGCCATGACCAGGGATAATAGTTGTAACTGTGTGTGACATATGCTTGGTGTAAACTGGGCACACACTGCACCAGGTGCAAAGGCGTAGGAATCCTGCGACATCTGCAAGCAGGCATACAGTATGCCCGCAGATTTTGTTATTGAATGCATTTTACGTATGGGATTTGGGGTGTCATAGCAGCCGTTTCTGCATGTGTTCCACGGTTCTTTTGAGTCTGAAACAAAAACGGCAAACTGAGCTCTTGTTTGTGTACAGACTTGACAGTTCCGTGCTGTAGTTCTAGCAGTAAGGCTACATTTTTGAATCTCATAAAACTAATCATAGGCTGTGTTACATGCAGCAGGTTCTGTGAGTCTGTAGGTTTTCAGGACATTACCCAGAGCATGCAAAATAAAATCTTTTTCTTCACTTCAGTACATACCAATTCATCCTCAAATACCTAATCCATGCTTGCCGACATCTATTATTCCTCCTCCGAGAAATAGAGGTGGCCACTGAGGTGGGAGTGGTTGGTGGGGGTCAGAAAAATACCGTCGTTTGGCCCTGTTCCTAAAATACAATGCACAAGTCACATTCACAGCATTCTTCCACATTCAGGGACTGATTCTCTGTGCACGGGCGCAAACAGCGAATGTAACCGAATGCATCTCTCTGCCTGCGCCAAGTGATCACAGATTGGTTTGGGGTCTCACGGGACCTGGCCAATAGGAGATTCCCTCTTGCCGTCAGTAACCACCTGTACTGACTCCACCCATTGTGCAGTGGGCGGGTATTTTGCTGCCGCCACCAGGCTCCCCCACAGGTACCTGGAACCACTTGCTGCTGCCACACCTCCTGACTGGCGCCGGTTAACCCCCACTGGTCAGTTACCTGGACCAGGCCCTGCACAGTATCTGACGTAGGGCTGAGCTTGGAGATGCTGATCTCAGCTCAGAACAGGCAGAGAACGAGACTGCATGTGTTGCATTCCTGCTGGCTGCAAGATGAATGCAGTCGTCTTGAAGGCAAGATGTTTATTGCTCAAATAGTCTTTAAAAAGACTCCCTTTACAACATACAGCAGTTCGAAACTTCTTGATGTCACAGAAATATATATATATACTCAGGGCTCATTGCCCTCCTTTTTATGTTACTCCAACACACAATATCACAGGGCATAGTTTGGCCCTGTTGTCTTTACACAAACAATTTTAGTGCATGTTCACATTTAACATTGTCCCCTATGGACAGTGGGGAGTGGTCACTCCTCTGTACCTACGACCGCCTGTAGCGTTAGTCGTGCCCTGGTGCTGACACGTCTGGGTTGAGGAAAAAGTTCTCTCCAAAACTACTTCCAGGAATCTGCTAAAGGACCAGGCCTGCCACCTCCAGCCTGAATCCAAGCTCCAGAGATGGGCAACAAGGGTCCCCATGCAGAGTCTCCAGGCTCCTGATCCCCATGCAGCCAGCACGTAGCTCTGGCTCTTAGTGCACCGCATTGCAGTGGCAGGGAGCTGTGAGGTAAGCTCCCCAGCAGTCGGCAAACACACAGCGGCCGCTGCAGCCCCGTTGCATAGCCGCAGCCTCCGGAGGTGATCACACAGTCCAGCACTGCCGCACTCAGTATGGGATGCAGTTAAGTTCCTGACAGTCGGGATCCCAGCAGTTGAAATACAGATGCCGGGATCCCGACAGCATTCAAAATGCCGGTGGTCAGGATTTTGCCTGGAATTCCCACTAGGGTGGTTGTCCATGGCACCACCCGAGGGAGGATATAATAGTGTTGCAAGCAAAGCTTGCCACTGAGCCCAAAACTTGGTGAGCGCAGGGAGCCCGTGAGGGGACACGCTGTGCTTGATGTCGGGATTTTGACTGGCGGGAAATGAAACTGAATCCCTCAACACAGGTGGCACGGGGAGCTGGCTCTTCCAGTCTTCCCAGCCTTGTCGCCTGAGAGACGACTTTCCCGGTCCCTCAGCAGGCAGCTCTGCTCCTCCTCATAGCCTGCAGCTCGGGACTACGACATGGCTTCAGCAGGTGGTATTCGGCGTGCCGGCTGTTGGGATCCTGGCGCTCAGTATACCGGCACTGCAATCCCGACACCCGGCATACCAACAACTATTCTCCCTCTTGGGGGTCCACGTCCATGACCCCCCTGGAGGAAGAATAAATAGTAGCACGCCACTGTGCCCGCAGCGAGCCCACAAGGGGCTCATTTGCGCTCGCCCAGCTGCCGGTATGCCAGCTGCCAGTATGCCAGCAGTCGGGACCCCGCTGCTGGCATACCATTTTACACCCTATCAAACACATTTAAATAAACATTCTTTTATACACCCAGTGCCTAGCGCTGGTCATTCATTCAAAATTGGCACCTACTGTAGCTCTCCATTGTCCTTTTAAAAATGTCGCCGTAGCACGAGGCACTCCTTCAGTGGCATGGCGGCTATCTTCTCCACGTGGGTCGGGGTCTCCGGCCACAGCGAGTTTTTACATATAGTGGGGGAAATTCAATTGTCTGAAAAGTGGGTTGGGTGTCCTGTCTATTAGATAGGAAAAAACAGACTCCCAACTGACTTTTCAAACAATTGAATCTCCCCCAGTGAATGCACAGATGTGAAATGATCATTCCTGCTTATGGGGGTCATTCCAAGTAGGTCGCTAGCTGAAAATGTTCACTACGCTGCGATGATGCAAAAAAAAATGGCACTTCTGCGTATGCGGCGCAATGCGCACGCGCATTGTACTTTCACAACAGCCGAAGTAGTTTTACACAAGGTCTAGCGAAGCTTTTCAGTCGCACTGCTGGCCGCAGAGTGATTGACATGAAGTGGGCGTTTCTGGGTGTCAACTGACCGTTTTCAGGGAGTGATCGAAAAAACGCAGGCGTGGCTGGCCGAACGCAGGGCAAGCGCTGAGTAGATCTGGAGCTACTCTGAAACTGCACAAAATTATTTTGCTACCGCTCTGCGATCCTTTCATTCGCACTTCTGCTAAGCTAAAATACACTCCCAGTGGGAGGCGGCTTAGCGTTTGCACGGCTGCTAAAAACTGATAGCGAGTAACTTGAAATGACCCCCCTATGTCTCTCCTATTTAGTCAGATGGAAATTGTCTGGATCTGTCTTTTCGTGAAATTAGGTGTTTCAAGATGGAAACTGAACAGCGACACTGTAACTACGCAGAACCGCTCTGACCTGTGGGCGTGTTGTGGATGTAATGTCCCTTGTGTAGAGGGAAGGGAAGCCTGCGTCTGCCGGATCTCTTGCTTCTAGTATGGGGCTGGTTCCAGGGTCCATACTAGTGATGTCAGTGAGCGGCACCAGGGCTACAGCTATCCCGTGCCCGAATCAGGTTTCGGGGGAGGGGCATGGCCCTTAGAGAAAAAATGCCGACAAAATATTTGCCACACACTGAAAAGGGAAAATCCAGGGGTATCCTCTATGGCCTCATAGTGGCCCAGCATACAGCAGTGTGGGCTGGAGGAGAGGCCGCTGTTGCTGCTGACAGGTAAGGGCGGGAACGGGGGAGGGGGGGCCCTCCTACAAGCCCCCCCCCCCCACATTGGTGATCCTGAGTGGCACTGGTTTCTGTTTGCAGATGCCCGGACCCTCACATTAGCCCTAGGTATGTCCCGGGCACAGCTGATCTGCACAGCACTGGGTGCTGTTACTCGGCAGGATTGGGCCAGACTGACAATGGGGCAGATGGGACGACAACCCCAGGCCTCCCCATTCACATAGGCCCATCATCATGACAGAATGCTGGTGACCCATTGCCGGCCACCATAAATCATAATATTACTATATGTCTATTTGCAGCTCTGGCTGTTTATGTGAGTGTGCGGGAGGCATTACATATAAGTAAATGGAGAAATCTTTTATTTAGTGCCTGTCACACAAGATGAAAGATGTGAGTGAAGTGTCTGTGACTGCAGGATGACACATGGCGGCTCCGGCCACCAGCGCTGTCATTGTGTCTGTTTCATCCTTTCTACAGAGGTCAGGGGATGGTCACAGCACTGATTGGACCTTTGAAGTCCCCTGTGAACACTCTCACCTGGCGCCTTAATAGGTATATAATGATTATCCATTATATTTGTCATAAGGGATAGCTGGTGTGGCCGGGACGTCCCTCCGGTGATTGATCTGTCATCAGTCTTGGGAACCATTACTCTTCTGTGAGACAGTTGCTGTTAGTGGGCAAAAATAGTCAGATGTTTAATTCCAACATTGGGGGTCATTCCGAATTGATCGCTAGCTGCCATTGTTCGTAGCGCAGTGATCAGGCTAAAAATCAGCATATCTGCGCATGCGTATGGGCCGCAGGGCGCACGCGCAAAGTCTTTTCACAAAAAACTATGCAGTTTTACACAAGGTCGAGCGACGCTTTTCAGTCACTCTGACGATCGGTGAGTGATTGGCAGGAAGTGGGTGTTTCTGGGTGGTAACGGAGCGTTTTCCGGGAGTGTGCTAAAAAACGCAGGCGTGTCAGGTAAAAACGCAGGAGTGGCTGGGGAAACGGGGGAGTGGCTGGCCGAACGCAGGGCGTGTTTGTGACGTCAAACCAGGAACTAAACGGACTGAGGTGATCACAAGGTAAGAGTAGGTCTGGAGCTGCTCAGAAACTGCATGAAAATTTTTCCGACCAGTTCTGCTAATGTTCCGTTCGTACTTCTGCTAAGCTAAGATACACTCCCAGAGGGCGGCGGCCTAGCGTGTGCAATGCTGCTAAAAGCAGCTAGCGAGCGATCAACTCGGAATGAGGGCCAATGTCAATTAGACAACATGATCTTTAGGCCTATCGGAATATTCTCCTCACCAACCAATCAGCTGCAGCATTTAGCCCTTGTCACTGGTGCAATTTCACCTTACGTCCCTGATTCTGAGTTGGGCACATGTGGAACCCTCCCTATTATGTCTTCTCTGTGGCATTCTCCCTGTCATTCCTGTGCTGTGCAGAATTCCCCCCATGATTGTTGTTCTGGGCGCCACTCTCTCTTATGTATGTTTTCGGCAATGCTATTATTTTTCTTCCACAGTGATCAGGGCCGGTGCAAGGTTTCGGTGCACCCTAGGCAAAACGTAAGCCTACTCCCCCTCTCCCCCTTATTCATGTTACGTTACAGTAGTGCCTCTTATTGATGTTACATTACACAGTAGTGCCCCTTATTTATGTTACACCACAGAAGAGCCATTTATGTTACACCACACAGTAGAGTCCATTCACGTCCTGCCACACAGTAGTACTCCATATACACATTATGCCACACAGTAGTACTCCTTATACACATTATGCCACACAGTAGTACTCCATATACACATTATGCCACACAGTAGTACTCCTTATACACATTATGCCACACAGTAGTACTCCATATACACATTATGCCACACAGTAGTACTCCATATACACATTATGCCACACAGTAGTACTCCTTATACACATTAAGCCACACAGTAGTACTCCATATACACATTATGCCACACAGTAGTACTCCTTATACACATTATGCCACACAGTAGTACTCCATATACACATTATGCCACACAGTAGTACTCCTTATACACATGATGCCACACAGTAGTACTCCATATACACATTATGCCACACAGTAGTACTCCTTATACACATTATGCCACACAGTAATAGTGCCCCTTATAACACAATATGCCATACAGTAATGCCCCCTATACATTATGCCACACAGTAATGCCACCTATATATTATGCAACACAGTAATGCCCCTTATACATTTTGCCACACAGTAATGCCACTTACATATTATGACACACACAGTCAGGGCCGGATCTAGCCCTTGTGGCGCCCCCAGCTAAAAAATAGGGGCGTGGCTTCATGAAGGAGCATGGTCAGTTATGCCCCCAGTAGAGTTGTTTTTCCCCATAGTTTGTGCCCCCAGTAGTATTGCCCCCAGTAGAGCTATGCCCCCTAGTTTGTGCCCTCAGTATTGCCCCCAGTAGAGTTGCAGCACTTAAAATAAAAAAATGAATACTTACAATCCCCGCTCCTAATTCCCGACCGCTGCTGCCCTCCGTCTCTGGCCGCCGGCGCCGCTCCTCTGGTCTATGGGAGATACGTCATGACGTCTCTCCCATAGCACCGCATAATCACTAGAGGTAAATCTTGACCTCTAGTGTCTATGTGCCGCTCCCACAATTCAGTGTGTTGCACGATGACTTCATTGTGCACCTCACAGTCAGCACCGGAGGGCACCACCAGTAGCAGATCTTGCCACGACGGCGGCACCCTCCGGAAGGCGGTGCCCCGTGCAAAAATCCTGCGTGCCTGTAGCAAGATCTGCTACTGCACACAGTAATACCCCTTATAGCATTATGCCACACAATAGTAATGCCCCTTACACATTATGCCACATTATGATTGGCTGCCGCTCCATGATCTCAGATTGGCTCGCGGACGGCTCCAGATTTAAAATGATGGTGTCGTTGTCTCTCACGTGGCTGTGTGCACTGGCCAGTGCTCCACCTGTAAACAGTTGGCGCGTAAAACCCCAAAAATGTGTGCCTGTACTGGAGCACAACTGCAAATAGTATGTATATAATGTATAATATGTATAGTAACTTATAGTATTTATAAATTAATTTATAGTATGAGTTTGTGGACCCCCTTATATATTTTCTGTTAATCACCTCCACCCCTTATATACGTTGTGCCTATACCACTCCCCCTTTATATAAATTATACCTATTAACCCTAACGTAGTATAAGATCAAGATGCCATACACAATTTCACATACTTTTTTTGCTGACTCTGGCTGGGACTGTTTGTCATATATGTGCAGTTCCATGGCAGCACTCCTCTCTGTACACTGAGCATGCAGCCGCAGGAGATGGAGCCAGCCGGGGAGTCAGGAGCAGGCAGCCAGCCAGCAGCTGGTGTCAGCTGAGGGAGAATGGAAGGCTGGGGGCAGCGATCGGACCTCCCTGCCTACGGCTGCAGGGGGAGGAGGGAGAGGACGATGCTGCTGCCTGCTCGGACTGTAGGACATTGTGCTGCTGTTCCTGCTGGTTGCCGGGGTCCGTCAGCAGAGGGGTCATGGCAGACGAAGTTCACCCTGGCCGGGGGTGAGGATGACTGATAGTGGTGGCTGCGGCTGGCTAGACCCGCACTGCGGCCGCCGCTAGACAGCCCAGCACAACATGATTTTTAAGTAAAACAAATTCAGAAGAAGTGTGCCACCCTCCAGTGTCCGGTGCCCATAGGCAGCTGCCTAAAGCTGACTAATGGTAGCGCCGGCCCTGACAGTGACCTTTTCTTTATAATACCCCCAATCATGATGAAGAGACGCCATCATTGCTCCAGTTCCACCTATAGGCTATACATTAGGTGAAACGCGTGTTGCAGAGTACAGTCCACAGGGCCATTCTGTGGAGCGGTGACTAACATTGCATCTCGTTCTAGACCTAACCTTCCCTGTAATTTCACTCATCTCTCATCCAAATAATTAAGATCTCCCACGTTTTAGGAAGACATTGAAACGCGTTAGTGGATTTTCATTGTGTGTGTGTGTGTGTGTGTGTGTGTGTGTGTGTGAGTGTATGAGTGTTTGTGTAATGTTTGGTAGATGTATATGTGGGGGATGGCGGGAGTTGTGCTATGTGCATATAGTGGGGAGGACTGTGCAGCAATTGCACTCTATTGTTCTCTGTTATCATGCACTTTCTAGCTATAGGAAGCTGACTTCTGTAAGGTGAGTAACATGAAGTCTTCGGATTACATTCATAAAATATAGAATTTACAAGGATGCTGAAACCTTTTTGCGTACTTGAACAAACCACTTTTTACCTTGAGCAGTGCTGTAATAAATTCACACACAAGCAGTAGCTATTGGCTGGTTACAGGGCTGGCTGCTGGGAGGCTTTAGGGACTTGTACTAGGAATCCGGCGGTATTGTGAGAGTGCAGCGCCCACAGGCTGTAAGACGCCTCTAATCTACCTTTATCCCTTCACATCCTCTGTGATCTCTGTGCAAATACTCCACGCACCATAAACATGATCCTCTCTTATATGGGAACATTATAGCGTAGGGAGGTTATTGTACATTCACCACACTCTGAAAACAAAATTACACAACACAATTAAAGCATGCATTGTTGTGTGTTTGTGTGCGGTTCTATCTGCACCGTGAGCCTGATATAGGGATGTGGACTCAAGCGGCTGATGCTTTCAGTCTGTACATGCATCCATTTGCAGGCGTCCCATTGGCTACTGCTCCATGATGCAGTTGCACTGACAGTGGCTGCCATGTTCAGACAGAGAATCTGCGCCTCCTTACGGCTGGTGCAGTCCTCAACGGTGTGTCGTAAGGCCTAATTCAGACCTGATCGTAGATGTGCACAGACATGCGGGGGGACGCCCGGCACAGAGCTAGTCCGCCCCGCGTGTCAGGCCCTACACCCTCCCTTCCCCCCGCACAAGTACAAAAGCATTGCAGTTCAGACCTGATCGCCCGCTGTGCGAAAACGCAGAGCACCGATCAGATCTGAATTAGGCCATTACTACATACAGCCGCGGGGCTCTCAGTAGGAAAACCATTGGCCGCGGCTTTGTAATCCACCGCTGAATCAGGCCCTGTATGTACTTTATATTTGCAGTGTAGCCATGTCGGCCTGACCTGGGAACACAAATGTAAGTGGTCTTATCTTTGGTTTACGAGGGGTGTGTAATAAGTTTATGCTGTGCAGTACATAGCTGGAGCAGACACAATCTGTCTGGTTGTGACCTGTAATCTCTATATAACGTTCCTGTGAAATGTCAGAGCACAGAACCGTATATAAGCAACGCTGCACACTGAAGAAGTCAGCATGTTCCCTTCCTTTGACAGACTTGTTATGGATCTCAGCAGAGGCCATCAGAGAACCATGATCTTCTACCACTACAAGAGTGGTCTGCGACAGCAGGACACTTTTGAGTAACTGCAACCTGGTTTCAGAATTTCAGCGCGGGAGATGATGCTTGGAAAGGAGGAGTGTTGCGGCCGACCTGCGTCCACCATCACTGAGGACAACGTTACTGATGTGAGGGCCATAGTTGAGGTGGATGCCAGGGTGACTGTGGCCCAGTTAGAGAAGGAGATAGGCATCCCAATGGGATCCATTGGGACGCTTGATACTTCATGAAAAGCTTGGCCTGAGCAATGTTTCTGCACGTTGGGTGCCCCATCAGCTGACTCGAGTGCAGAAGGAGGCTCTGGGTGATTTGGTGCCGCAACATGTTGGCCAGGTTTGATGGCAGTCACTCAAACTCTTGTCTAGGAGACCATCTGTGGCAATGCATCCTGGATCTACAGTTTTGACCCCAAGACCAAACAAAAGTCAGCCCAGTGGAGCCCAGTTGGAGGTGCGCCATCATTTCCAGGCACTGTCCTATGAACCATTCCAGCAGGAACTTGGCCCCCTGCAACTTCTTCATGTTCCCACAAGTTAAGTGAAAGATGCATGGGATCTATTTTGAGTCACAGAAGCTGCGGTGGAGACCTTCATCCAGCATGTAGAAGACATACCTGCTTCGGACTCGTCCGGCTGCTTCACCAAGTGGTGTGAGCGCGTGAGACTTTGCATAAACTCCTCTGGCAAATACTTTGAAAAAATGTAACATTCACTCTGTTTGTAAATAGAATTTGGTTTGTGCATCCGGGAACTTATTGCACACCCCTGGTATAAATGTACGCTTCAAAGGAATGACCTTTGTAACTCCATTTTTTATTTGGTTTACTGTGTGTTTACATCCAATCTGAAATAAACGCCACTTCAGTGATGATTTATAAAGACATATTGTTTCCTGAGATTGGCAGCCTGCAATAACTATTTATCTTGCTAGTGACACATGACACTTATAGCATGGATGTGATATGTAATAAATGGCCGCAGCATATTATAATAACTTTATGAGTCAGTGACACCGCCATGACACCATGCCACATTTTTCAGCACCTGGAATGCGGCTGGAATTCTGTAAAACAGGCTCCTGTTGGGGCTTTCTGCAAAGGGCGATAAGAGCTCAGCAATATGCTTTATATTACACCTCACAAATGAGGAACCGCAGGACATGCCTCAGTGACACGGTCTGTGCCCCCTCTAGCAGTCCCGCATGTGTACCTGGATGAACCATGCTGCAATGCACGGGGTCTATATATTATTTTGTTGCATGCAAGGTATATAGGGGGTAATTCCAAGTTGATCGCAGCAGGAAATTTTTTAGCAGTTGGGCAAAACCATGTGCACTGCAGGGGGGGCAGATATAACATGTGCAGAGAGAGTTAGATTTGGGTGGGGTGTGTTCAATCTGCATTCTAAATTGCAGTGTAAAAATAAAGCAGCCAGTATTTACCCTGCACAGAAATAAAATAACCCACCCAAATCTAACTCTCTCTGCACATTTTATATCTGCCTCCCCTGCAGTGCACATGGTTTTGCCCAATTGCTATCAAAAATCCTGCTGCGATCAACTTGGAATTACCCCCATAGTCCATGCTTTCCTGCTATGCTATGATGCTATCACGGAACGGGGTACTCCTGTCTGCAGGGCGATGGGACAGAGCCAGAAATGGGGTCTGTCTCCCCTAAATTGGGACAGTTGAGAGGTGTGCATCTGCTCCCTTTAGCCTGATTTATCCTAACAGACTATTTATCAACGTTCGCAGCCCCGATAATAATGCAGGAACAGCGCTTTCCTCGCCATTTACACAATTCTATCAAATGCAATAATTATGGATAAATAAGGATTGCTGTACGACTTTGTCCCCACACTCTGTTGTTATTATTATCCTATTACTCAAGCTCCAAAACCAAAATGTTTTCCCAGCTTTCCTGCTTTAGCTAGCGCCGTCTCTGGATGATGCTAGCAGGCTTCATGTCTCGTTATTTGTGGAACAGCTCAGGAGGCAGCGGGATCTCTCCAGATCCATCCCCCAAGTGAGTCCCACAGCAATAGAGACTCATTTTCCCCAGGCCCCTTAAGTGCACATCACATGCCAACAATTCTTCATTCAAGTATAAAAATAGTATTTCTAAGTACGGGTTGTTATGCTGGTATTAGTGCAATGTTCTGCAGTACTTACGGCAATGTCCTGCAGTACGTGTTGTTATGCTGGTATTAGTGCAATGTCCTGCAGTATGTG
Source organism: Pseudophryne corroboree (assembly GCF_028390025.1). Classification (NCBI taxonomy): domain Eukaryota; kingdom Metazoa; phylum Chordata; class Amphibia; order Anura; family Myobatrachidae; genus Pseudophryne; species Pseudophryne corroboree. The sequence goes on along the minus strand of NC_086455.1, from coordinate 5,336,650 downwards.
TTGTTATGCTGGTATCAGTGCAATGTTCTGCAGTACTTACGGCAATGTCCTGCATTGTGTTGTTATGCTTTTATTAGTGCAATGGCCTGCAGTACTTACACCAATGTCCTGCAGTATGTGTTGTTATGCTGGTATCAGTGCAATGTCCTGCAGTATGTGTTATTATGCTGGTATCAGTGCAATGTCCTGCAGTATGTGTTGTTCTGCTGGTATCAGTGCAATGTCCTGCAGTATGTGTTATTATGCTGGTATTAGTGCAATGTCCTGCATTATGTGTTGTTATGCTGGTATCAGTGCAATGTTCTGCAGTACTTACGGCAATGTCCTGCATTGTGTTGTTATGCTTTTATTAGTGCAATGGCCTGCAGTACTTACACCAATGTCCTGCAGTATGTGTTGTTATGCTGGTATCAGTGCAATGTCCTGCAGTATGTGTTATTATGCTGGTATCAGTGCAATGCCCTGCAGTATGTGTTGTTCTGCTGGTATCAGTGCAATGTCCTGCAGTATGTGTTGTTATGCTGGTATCAGTGCAATGTTCTGCAGTATGTGTTGTTATGCTGGTATCAGTGCAATGTTCTGCAGTACTTACGGCAATGTCCTGCATTATGTGTTGTTATGCTGGTATTAGTGCAATGTCCTGCAGTACTTACGGCAATGTCCTGCAGTATGTGTTGTTATGCTGGTATTAGTGCAATGTCCTGCAGTACTTACGGCAATGTCCTGCAGTATGTGTTGTTATGCTGGTATTAGTGCAATGTCCTGCAGAATGTGTTGTTATGCTTTTATTAGTGCAATGTCCTGCATTATGGGGGTCATTCAGAGTTGTTCGCTCGTTATTTTTTTCTTGCAACGGAGCGATTAGTTACTAATGCGCATGCGCAATGTCCGCAGTGCGACTGCGCCAAGTAAATTTGCTATGCAGTTAGGAATTTTACTCACGGCATTACGAGGTTTTTTCTTCGTTCTGGTGATCGTAATGTGATTGACAGGAAATGGGTGTTACTGGGCGGAAACAGGCCGTTTTATGGGAGTGTGTGAAAAAACGCTACCGTTTCTGGGAAAAACGCGGGAGTGGCTGGAGAAACGGAGGAGTGTCTGGGCGAACGCTGGATGTGTTTGTGACGTCAAACCAGGAACGACAAGCACTGAACTGATCGCACTGGCAGAGTAAGTCTCGAGCTACTCAGAAACTGCACAGAGAAGTCTTTTCGCAATATTGCGAATCTTTCGTTCGCAATTTTACTATGCTAAGATTCACTCCCAGTAGGTGGCGGCTTAGCGTGTGCAAAGCTGCTAAAAGCAGCCTGCGAGCGAACAACTCAGAATGACCCCCTATGTGTTGTTAGGCTTTTATTAGTGCAATGTCCTGCAGTACTTACACCAATGTCCTGCAGTACGTGTTGTTCTGCTGGTATCAGTGCAATGTCCTGCAGTATGTGTTGTTATGCTGGTATCAGTGCAATGTCCTGCAGTATGTGTTGTTATGCTGGTATCAGTGCAATGTCCTGCAGTATGTGTTGTTCTGCTGGTATCAGTGCAATGTCCTGCAGTATGTGTTGTTATGCTGGTATTAGTGCAATGTCCTGCAGTATGTGTTGTTATGCTGGTATCAGTGCAATGTCCTGCAGTATGTGTTGTTATGCTGGTATCAGTGCAATGTCCTGCAGTATGTGTTGTTATGCTGGTATTAGTGCAATGTCCTGCAGTATGTGTTGTTATGCTGGTATTAGTTCAGTGTCCTGCATTATGTGTTGTTATGCTGGTATTAGTGCAGTGTCCTGCAGTATGTGTTGTTATGCTGGTATTAGTGCAGTGTCCTGCATTATGTGTTATGCTGGTATTAGTGCAATGTCCTGCATTATGTGTTGTTATGCTGGTATTAGTGCAATGTCCTGCAGTATGTGTTGTTATGCTGGTATTAGTGCAGTGTCCTGCATTATGTGTTGTTATGCTGGTATTAGTACAGTGTCCTGCAGTATGTGTTGTTATGCTGGTATTAGTGCAGTGTCCTGCATTATGTGTTGTTATGCTGGTATTAGTGCAGTGTCCTGCAGTATGTGTTGTTATGCTGGTATTAGTGCAGTGTCCTGCATTATGTGTTGTTATGCTGGTATTAGTGCAGTGTCCTGCAGTATGTGTTGTTATGCTGGTATTAGTGCAGTGTCCTGCATTATGTGTTGTTATGCTGGTATTAGTGCAGTGTCCTGCAGTATGTGTTGTTATGCTGGTATCAGTGCAATGTCCTGCAGTATGTGTTGTTATGCTGGTATTAGTGCAATGTCCTGCATTATGTGTTGTTATGCTGGTATTAGTGCAGTGTCCTGCATTATGTGTTGTTATGCTGGTATTAGTGCAGTGTCCTGCAGTATGTGTTGTTATGCTGGTATTAGTGCAATGTCCTGCAGTATGTGTTGTTATGCTGGTATTAGTGCAATGTCCTGCATTATGTGTTGTTATGCTGGTATTAGTGCAGTGTCCTGCATTATGTGTTGTTATGCTGGTATTAGTGCAGTGTCCTGCATTATGTGTTGTTATGCTGGTATTAGTGCAATGTCCTGCAGTATGTGTTGTTATGCTGGTATTAGTGCAGTGTCCTGCAGTATGTGTTGTTATGCTGGCATTACAGCTCCCTAGAGACTGGGCGCTTGCCAGGCTGGTGCAGTTAGCTATATATGCTCTGCTTGATTTGGTTCATGCTTAAATACAGGGGAATTGGGAAGCCTGTTGCATATGATAAAGACAGATGAGAGAGCTATCGGAAGGGAAGCTTCATAGGTTTTCAGAAGCGCTCTCAAGTCTTTAGAAAAAGGACAAATCGCGTAAAGACAAAATGTGTTTTATGGTGAAATGCGTCTATATGGGCTGATCATTATCCTGGGCATTGGTGCTATTGATAAATAGGCCACTACATGAGTCTGCTTCTATATTAGAGAGGGATCCAACTGGGATCCCGGCAGTCTAAATACCGACGCCAGAATCTTGACACTACTCAGAATGCTGGCGCCGGGATCCAGACTTTTAACACTATCCTGGCGCCAGGATCCCAAATGATGCTTACATGGGCGGTCGGATAGGTAAGCCGCGTGGGGAAGGGGGGTAGGTTTAGGCTGCAGGGGGAGAGCGTTAGGGTTAGGCTGCGGGAAGGGAGGATTAGGGTTAGGCACCCTCGGGGAGGGTTAGGGTTAGGCTGCGGGGAGGGAGGGTTAGGGTTAGGCACCCCCGGGGAGGGTTAGGCACCCCTGGGGAGGGTTAGGGTTAGGCTGTGGGGAAGGGAGGGTTAGGGTTAGGCTGCGGGGAGGGAGGTTTAGGGTTAGGCTGCGGGGAGGGATAGGGTTAGGCTGTAGGGAAGGGAGGGTTAGGCTTGGCGGAAGGGAGGGTTAGGGTTAGGCTGTGGGGAGGGAGGGTTAGGGTTAGGCTGTGGGGAAGGGAGGGTTAGGCTGCGGGGAGGGAGGGTTAGGGTTAGGCTGTGGGGAAGGGAGAGTTAGGGTTAGGCTGCGGGGAGGGAGGGTTAGGGTTAGGCTGCGGGGAGAAAGGTTAGGGTTAGGCTGTGGGGAGGGAGGGTTAGGGTTAGGCTGTGGGGAAGGGAGGGTTAGGGTTAGGCTGTGGGGAGGGAGGGTTAGGGTTAGGCTGTGGAGAAGGGAGGGCTATGCTGCGGGGAGGGAGGGTTAGGGTTAGGCTGCGGGGACGGAGGGTTAGGGTTAGGCTGCGGGGGAGTTAGGGTTAGGCTGCGGGGGAGGGAGGGTTAGGGTGTGGGGAGGGAGGGTTAGGGTTAGGCTGCGGGGAGGGAGGGTAAGGGTTAGGCTGCGGGGAGAAAAGGTTAGGTTTAGGCTGCGGGGAGGGAGGGTTAGGGTTAGGCTGTGGGGAAGGGAGGGTTAGGGTTAGGCTGCGGGGAGAAAGGGTTAGGGTTAGGCTGTGGGGAGGGAGGGTTAGGGTTAGGCTGTGGGGAAGGGAGGGTTAGGCTGTGGGGAGGGAGGGTTAGGGTTAGGCTGTGGGGAAGGGAGGGCTATGCTGCGGGGAGGGAGGGTTAGGGTTAGGCTGCGGGGAGGGAGGGTTAGGGTTAGGCTGTGGGGGGGAGGGTTAGGGTTAGGCTGTGGGGAGGGAGGGTTAGGGTTAGGCTGCGGGGAGGGAGGGTTAGGGTTAGGCTGCGGGGAGGGAGGGTTAGGGTTAGGCTGTCGGGAGCTAGGGTTAGGGTTAGGCTGTGGGGAAGGGAGGGTTAGGGTTAGGCTGCGGGGAGGGAGGGTTAGGGTTAGGCTGTGGGGAAGGGAGGGTTAGGGTTAGGCTGCGGGGAGGGAGGGTTAGGGTTAGGCTGTGGGGAGGGAGGGTTAGGGTTAGGCTGCGGGGAGGGAAGGGTTAGGCTGTGGGGAGGGAGGGTTAGGGTTAGGCTGCGGGGAGGGAGGGTTAGGGTTAGGCTGCGGGGAGGGAGGGTTAGGGTTAGGCTGTGGGGAGGGAGGGTTAGGGTTAGGCTGCGAGGAGGGAGGGTTAGGGTTAGGCTGTGGGGAGGGATAGTTAGGGTTAGGCTGCGGGGAGGGAGGGTTAGGGTTAGGCTGTGGGAATGGAGGGTTAGGGTTAGGCTGCGGGAAGGGAGGGTTAGGATTAGGCTGCGGGGAGGGGAGAGTTAGGGTTAGGCTGCGGGAAGGGAGGGTTAGGGTTAGGCTGTGGGGAAGGGAGGGTTAGGGTTAGGCTGTGGGAATGGAGGGTTAGGGTTAGGCTGCGGGGAGGGAGGGTTAGGGTTAGGCTGTGGGGAGGGAGGGTTAGGGTTAGGCTGCGGGGAGGGAGGGTTAGGGTTAGGCTGTGGGGAGGGATAGTTAGGGTTAGGCTGCGGGGAGGGAAGGTTAGGGTTAGGCTGTGGGGAGGGAGGGTTAGGGTTAGGCTGCGGGGAGGGAGGGTTAGGGTTAGGCTGCGGGGAGGGAGGGTTAGGGATCAGGGTTAGCTTTCAAAATGAAGCTATGTCAGGATTTGAATCTTCGGGATGCCACTGTCGATATTTTGACAGCCGACATCCCAACTGCCGAGAACCCGTTATCAACCCGTTACAGATATGCAAACACCATCGTACTGTGTAATTCCATAATAATCAGTGCCACAATGTTGGAAGCGCATACACACGGCTTGGATATTCCATAAATTCCTGTCTCCGGACTAAGGGCCTAATTCACACCTGATCGCTGCTGTGCGTTTTTGCAGCGGTCTGCGGTCAGATAGCCGCCACCCATAGAGAGTGAAAACCTGCCCCATGCAAGTGTGCGAATGCACGTGTATGCCGTGCGAAAATTCCACCTGACAGCGGCGGCTGCAAATCCGTTCACAACTCACTCACCATGGATTATTTTATCCATACTGTGCAGTGTGTGCAGTGTGTGCGCAGCCCAGGACTGACTCCTCCAGTGCGATACACACAGGCGTATAGGGTCCAGAGCTGACGTCACACACCCTCCCTGGGAACGCTCGGGCACGCCTGCGTTATTCCTGACAGTCCCAGAAAACGGCCACTTACCACCCACAAACGTCCACTTCCTGTCAATCACCTTGCAATCGCCCGTGCAGGTGTATACGCATGCGCAGTCATCCGATAATCGGCCACTGCGATTCCGCACAGCAGCAATCAGGTCTGAATCGGGCCCTAAGGTATAAGTGTGCCAATAAATACAATAAATACACGTTATAGAGAATCAAAATGATATCCCAGCTGCCGAGATCTCGGCGCTCAGAAGACCGACGCCGGCATTCCGACAGCTGGAATACCGGCAGTGAGCACAGCATGTCCCCTTGTGGACTTGCTGCGCTCACCATGCTTCAGGCCCGGTGCACACTATTCTATTCCCCCTCGGGTGGTGGCGTTGACCACCACCCAAGTAGGTATTCCAAGCAGCGGGCGGGTTTCCAGGTGTCGGGATTCTGGCGTCGGTATCCTGACTGCCGGGATCTCGACAGCAGGCAAATTGTCTGCGTTCCCGTGGTAGGGTCATTTGCATAGGATCACTTGGCGTATAGCGATAAATGTATTATAGCGGCAAAGCGAAGCAGGAAGGGACATCGACAAGATGTACTAACATCTTGTCTGCCGAAGCGTTGCTCCCCCCTCCGGCAATGCCCCCCTAAGAGCATAGCGCTTCAGCTCAGTGTTGATGCGCTGTGTCTCCTTCCCGGCTGGCTCCGGTGCACATGTGCGGGATCTCGCTAATTACACGGGATCCCCTGCGCACTCTGGAGCCAGCACCCGCCACAGGCAAGTGCTGGCTGAAATGAACAGCTGCTGTTGGAACGGTCAGCATCGTACATTGGCCCTCATTCCGAGTTGATCGCTCGCTAGCTGCTTTTAGCAGCATTGCACACACTAGGCCGCCGCCCTCTGGGAGTGTATCTTAGTTTAGCAGAATTGCAAACGAAAGATTAGCAGAACTGCTACTAAATAATTCCTTGCAGTTTCTGAGTAGCTCCAGACCTACTCCTAGATTGCGATCAGCTCAGTTCCTGGTTTGACGTCACATACACGCCCTGCGCTCGGCCAGCCACTCCCCCGTTTTTCCAGACACTCCCGCGTTTTTCCCTGACAAGCCTGCGTTTTTTAGCACACTCCCGGAAAACGCTCAGTTACCACCCAGAAACGCCCCTTTCCTGTCAATCATTCACCGATCAGCAGTGCGACTGAAAATTGTCGCTCGAACACCAGCAAATCTACTAAGTTTTGTGTTAATAACCATGCGCATGCGCAGTTGGCAACAAATCGCAGCATAGCGAAAATCGGCAACGAGCGGACAACTCGGAATGACCCCCATTGCCCGCGCATATCAGCCTGCTATCTATTATTTAGCAGTGCCGATATAGACGGGCACATAGCGCCCGCACCGCCAGTATCTTACATGGGGGAGAAGCTGTATCAGCGCACATAACGTGCGCTGATACTGCTTCTACCCCATATCGCAGGGTAAAACCTTTATCCCATAGAGTGTAAGCTTGCAAGCAGGACCTTCCTACCTCTATGACTGTTTCTCATTACCCAGTTTTGTTTTAACACTGCTGTTTCCAATTGTAAAGCGCAACGGAATTTGCTGCATTATACAAGAAACTGTTAATAAATAAATAAAATAAATGTGATGGACCATATAACGGGAAGTTACTATTTTCAGTTTCTGCAATCCTGCTAGACGAATGCCAGCTCTCAGGTACTTCCCTGTAATCAGATGCGTATATGTGCAGCTTCTGCCCATTGCTTCTTATGTTTACTGCCACTCACTGTAGTATATTAAATCAAGAAGGGGTGAAGGGAGTGGAATTTAAAATTAAATTATACGCAATTTAGGTCGTGTAATTATGGCATGCCGCCCAACATTAATGAATAAACATCAGGAGCACAATTAGCCAGGACCTCATCCAACAAGGCCACAACCCTAATCCACCTTGTCATAAAAAGATAGAATTTGATATCAGATAAGAACCATTTGGCCCAGCTAGTCTGCCCATGTACACACCCTACCAATATGTTAGTATGTATACCAGTCCCCAATCAGGGTCGGACTGGCCCACAGGGGTGCAGGGGAAACCACCGGTAGGCCCAACTGCCAGGGGGGCCCTCCTCCTCTAGGGATCAGGTTCTAGACTGTGCACTTGAATGATATATTATACATATGTTACCTTATACTGCACAGGATTATGATGTATTCTCTATAGTACATTGCTGTCATTAATCTGGCACATTATCATGCATGCACTAGCATTAATTTATATATAAATTATCAAGGAGTCCAGACCAGGTACTCTATAATGGTTAGCCAATCATCTGTGGTGGCTGGCCACACCCCCTTTGAAGGCTGGCCACACCTCTAAACATGGCCCCCTACACTGTATACCCCCGGTGGGCCCATCATGCTCCAGTCCGACACTGTCCCCAATTGTTGCACAGTAACTAAGGCTAAGGCCAACATTTCATAGGTGTTGTCCTCTTTTTCCTGCAGTAACCTGGCACTCATTCTTTGAAAGAAAAGGACTGTTAAGGAAAAGTGCAGAGAGGAAGTGGAGAAAAAAGGAAGTGGAAATGTCTAGTGCGGGTAGAGTAGAAAGGAAGTGGTAATGTCTAGTGCGGGTAGAGTAGAAAGGAAGTGGCAATGTCTAATGCGGGTAGAGTAGAAAGGAAGTGGAAATGTCTAGTGTGGATAGAATAGATAGGAAGTGGAAATGCCTAGTGCGGGTAGAGTACAAAGTAAGTGGAAATGTCTAGTGCCGGTAAAGTAGAAAGGAAGTGGAAATGCCAAGTGCCGGTAGAGTAGAAAGGAAGTGGAAATGCCTAGTGCGGGTAGAGTAGAAAGGAAGTGGAGATGTCTAGTGCCGGTAGAGTAGAAAGGAAGTGGAAATGCCTACTGCGGGTATAGTACAAAGTAAGTGGAAATGTCTAGTGCCGGTAAAGTAGAAAGGAAGTGGAGATGTCTAGTGCCGGTAGAGTAAAAAGGAAGTGGAAATGCCTAGTGCGGGTAGAGTAGAAAGGAAGTGGAGATGTCTAGTGCCGGTAGAGTAGAAAGGAAGTGGAAATGCCTAGTGCGGGTAGAGTAGAAAGGAAGTGGAGATGTCTAGTGCTGGCAGGGACGGATCTAGACTTTTCTTTTAGGGGGGGCGGTTTACTGTTTAATATTGATCCCTCCCCTCTCCTGTCTGACTCCTCCCCTTTCCAGTATTGACCCCTTCCCTCTCCAGTCCGAAATCCTCCATAACACAAATACATTACATACCAGAGCCAGATTTACACAATATATGAGGCGAAGGGTTCATTTGGCCATTATACACATATATCGGGCTATCCTATTACAGCGCGTTTTTATTGTGCGGTAACTCACCCGCTATCGGCTGATGGGATCCGTGATAACATTGCGGACCCATGTGTTCGGGTCCGATAACGGATCTCCAGGGGCTGGTTATCGGCGATTCTGCTTTGCGTGCCTCACAGAATTCCCGATAAGTGCTGACTTACAGGGCTAATAGAATAGCCCTGTTGGAATTCTTTAGCTGTGGTAATGCACAGCAGCTAATAGGATATCGGCATATATCTTTTACTGATATTATTAATTTAAAGTGATGAGGACAGAGTATTTAAACATTAAAATTGTTTTTGTAATTGAACAGCCTCTTGCAATTCAGAGTAAGTAAATAAAAGTGTGGGTGTAGTCCTGCGTATAATGAAGGTAAACACATATCCAGTGGGTTGATAAGAAGTGTGTTAAGTGACAAGTATTGACAATACCAAATACAATGACCTATAAACATTGAATTGTAATGTCTCCTGTTCAATAAACAAAGTCCCTTGCACAGTATGTTATATTTAATATAATATTCTCCTTGATAACCCTAAGCTTGCACAGGTTACTATATAAATCACAGCCTCTATATATAATTTTTTCTCAGTCGGCAACGCATTCTCAAGACACCCAAGTATTGCTGCAGAGAAAGTTAATGCCTGCATACCCCCTTTATTCCCCTTATATTCCATACTGGATAGTCATTATTTTAGGCAGAGCCGGCCCTAACCAAATTGATGCCCTAGGCAAGATTTTGACTGATGCCCCCTAGCACCACCGCTGGTTCCGCCTCTGACCTTGCACCTCTTTCCCAGCACCATCACCCCTCACCCATAGCAGTCCTTATTTTGGTGTTTGTACCCCCTATATTTTAAATAGGAACAGTTCGCACATTTGGCGCTCAGCCCAAAAAGGGGTGTGTTTTTGCTGACAAAGGGCATGGCACACAATAGTACCCCCAATTCCAATTACGCCACACAGAAACTGCAACTTTATTCACATTTTATCATGCGATAGTGTCCATAATTCATATTACATCCCACAGTAGTATTACTTTACCTTATAAACATTACTCCTCACAGTAGAGCCCCTTATTCACATTACATCACACTGAATTGCTCCTTATTCACATTACACCACACCCTATTGCTCTTTATTCATATTAGACGACACCGTAGTGCCCTTTCTATACGCAACGCCACAGTAGAGCACCTTATACACATAATGCCACAGAGTAATGCCTCTTACACATATGAGACACATTATTAATGTCCTTATAAACATAGTACGCCTTACACATTATGACAACCTTTATTAATGCCCTTTTACACATACTGTAATGTCCCTTACACATATGTTGCACATTATTAATGCATTTTTACATGACACACATAATGCTCCTAACTCATATTCCGAACACTACTGCACAACCAACCCACTCACATGCACACAGCACTCACACTTCCACTAACACTGTGACCTCTGCCTCTGCTTGGATACAGATGTGTCCTCATAAATATTGCCTCAATGCTAACATCGGGCACCTTTTTTTTATGAAAATGCATCTTATTTGCATTGCTATGTGGCTAGGATGCACAAGCAGCTTCTGCTGATTAAACTGATATGCAGCATGCCTATATACAGAGCCGGCCTTAGGCATAGGCAAATTAGGCAAATGCCTAGGGCATTTGGAATGCTTAGGGGCACCAGCAGCTTCTGCTGATTAAAATGATATGCGGCATGCCTATATTCTGTGTGTGACTAGCCACATAGTAATGCAAATAAGGTGCATTTTCATAAACAAAATGCACCCGACGTTAGCAGAGCTGCCAGCTGACTCATGCCAGGCATCTCTTGCAGAACTAGCGGCGGTGCTAGGGGGCACCAGCCAAAATTTTGCCTAGGGCATCATATTGGTTAGGGCCGGCTCTGCCTATATACTGTGTGTGACTGTGGCTGTATCTGCATATGAAATGCTACACACAGAATATAGGCATGCCGCATATCATTTTAATCAGCAGAAGCTGCTGATGCCCCTAGGCATATCAAATGCCCTAGGCAATTGCCTAGTTTGCCTATGCCTAGGGCCGGCTCTGATTTTAGGCATGGTAATATTTTGTGATATACAATTCCACAAAAAAAAAAAAAAAAAGGAATCTTCAAACCTCTTTTTGTCAAACAAAAAAAAAAAAAGTATTTTTATAACCACAGTAAACGTACTTTGCTTTTACCTGTAAAAGCTGAAAAATGTTCAGTGTATCAGATTTTCAGTGCCGGGTTTTACTTTTAACTTTTCTCTGCAACCCCCACTGCTATTTCACCTCCATGGAGTAAGTCTGAGGAGGTGATGAAAGGTGAAAGCAGTCTTAATCAACAAACTATGTTGATTAAGTGCAGTATAGGTCAAAGGGGTGAATAGGGAGGATGGGGCACCTGCTGTGAGATGCTGCGTCTGGGAGCTCGGCTCGACACCACTGAGAAAAGCTGACAGCCAGCTGAGCTAGGAGGGGAGGAGGGAGCAGGACTTCAGAGACAGTTTGTCCCGTTGGAAGGAGTGTGCTAGGGGGGGCGAATGCCCCCCTCGCCCCCCTCTGTATCCGTCCCTGAGTGCCGGTAGAGTAGAAAGTAAGTGGAAATGTCTAGAGCAGGTACTTCATCAGGGACCACACGCAACGTTTCAGGTAAATAAATGAAATTACGCTTTAGTGGCAGCATAAATTAAACAGAAAATTATATATATATATATATATATATATATACACACAGTACTGTGCAAATGTTTTACGCAGGTGTGGAAAAAATGATGCAAAGTAAGGACGCTTGAAAAAATAAAAGTGTTCATAATTTATTTTTATCAATTAACAAAATGCAAAGTGAATGCACAGGAGAGAAATCTAAATCAAATCAATATTTGGTGTGACCACCATTTGCCTTCAAGTCTTTAAAAAAGGACAGATAGGGTAAAGAAACAGTATTAACTCTTCTAGGTACACTTGCACACAGTTTTTGAAAGAATTCTGCAGGGAGAGTGTTCCAAACATCTTTGAGAACTCATCAAATATCTTCTGTGGATGTAGACTTGCTCAAATCCTTCAGTCTTTTCATGTAATCTCAGACAGATGTTGAGATCAAGGCTCTCTGGGGTCCATATCATAACTTCCAGGACTCCTTGTTCTTGTTTATGCTGAAGATAATCCCCAATTCCATTTGCTGAAATGAAGCCCCAAACTTGCAAGGAACCTCCACCATGCTTCACTGTTGCCTGCAGCCACTTATTATTGTACCGCTTTGGCAAACTGCCTTCTGTTACAGCCATATATTTCACAATCAGCCCAGAGCATGTGCTGACATTTTTCTTCACCCCAGTTCCAATGTTTTTGTGCATATGGCTTTTTGCAATTAAAACAAAGACCACTTCTGGCCAGCAGGGCTGCCATCAGAAAGTACGGGGCCCGGTACCGGCAAAATAGCCAGGCCCCAGGCCCTCCTCCCTACCCCCCCCCCCCCTAATAAATAAATAAATAATGATAATTAAATAAATTATATATATATATATATATATATATATATATATATATATATGTGAACAAAGGATGAGGTAGTAAAGGCGACCGCTGGTGTCAATCAGATGCAGAGGATAGGCAGTTGCAATAAAATTTAAAATTTATTTAAACTGTGGTGCACTAAAACAAAAATAGAGTAAAAAAGTGGGATTTTTTGTACAGTAAAAATAATAAGCACAGGGAGGTAAATAAAAAATGCTTAAAAAATTACAATTGACATAAAAATTGGTACATGGGACATAAAAATACATCGGATTAAAAAAGTCAAAAACAAAAATATAAAGTTCAAAAGAAAGGAGTAAGATAGCTTAACTTAGTAGTTGAGGTATAGATCAAAGCAGCACCCAACGCGTTTCGTCCTGTCTGGACTTCATCAAGGGGTAGTTTGGGACTAGAGACAGGTCATCTATATATACTAATCCTATAAAGGAAGTGGTGCTTACATCACTTCCTGTGGTTAATTGATTATAGTGATAAAGAGCAGCAAAAAGGGAGTCAAAATGTCACAGATAGGTGTACTTATTTAAAACTGTATGTCAGGTGTTAAGGATATGGTATTAATATGCAGTATAACATGTTTAAAATGTTAAAGTAACACGGAGCCGCGGACTTCCTGTCCGGGTCCCGTGTGACCTCATATCCGCCCCACATCCGGCGTCCTGTTTCGCAAAGTGCGCATGCGCCGACTCCGTATGCCGGAAGACTTCCGTGCCTCTGCTGGGGATCCTTGATGCGGCGGACGAGTTCCTGTGTGCGTATGGGAACACCGTCCTCCGGAGGCCATTCCCTTATCATAACTGTTCCTCAATGTCCTATTAGTTGCGGCGGCCATGTTTTTGGAGTCAGATACACATATAGAGGTTCCCAAAGTTCAATTTCTGGTCTGGAATATTGTCCTCAAGCCAGCACTTCGTACTTCTCCATATGCAGTCATATATAAAAGAAAGAATTGGGTCAGGGATTTGTAGTGGCACCGTTTTAATGTGAGCCACACCACACAGTAATAATAAAATGTATACAATAAATATATAGCAAAACAGGTGTACTGCATACCTGTATTTAGTGGTATTACTATGAATGACAAGGTGGAGAATTTATATAAAAGAGGCACAGTTGCCATAGCCGAATGTAGTAAAATATGCATACGCTTTAAATAGTGTCACTTTGGTGTGAAAACATAGTTATACGAAAAAGAAGAAAAAATAGTAGTAAGAGCATTAGAATTTAGGACACAGTGATTTAAAAATAATAATATGCAGTCCTTTGTGGGAGTGGGAGAACCCCAAAAGGACTTAGTTAGAGAGATGGAGAGATGGTATTATATCAAAGTATTAAGTAGTACTGGAGCAGGTGGCGAGATGTATATACATATAATTAGTAGAGCATTCCTGCAGAATTTCTCCCGGCCTCTCCAAAGTTACAACACCCGGTCTTCTAGGGAGGTCTCCCATCCTTATACTAGCCGGGCCCAGCCTTGCTTAGCTTCCAAGATCAGACGGTATTGGGCGTCCCCAGGGTGGTATGGTTGTACTGATAATGTGGGAGCACTATGCATAAGCTCAAAATTAGCCGTATATACAGAAAATATCCAGGCCTACATGCTAGGGTCTGAAAAGTGTAAACAAGTTACAAGAAGGACCACAAAGGACTGCATATTATTATTTTTAAATCACTGTGTCCTAAATTCTAATGCTCTTACTACTATTTTTTCTTCTTTTTCGTATAACTATGTTTTCACACCAAAGTGACACTATTTAAAGCGTATGCATATTTTACTACATTCGGCTATGGCAACTGTGCCTCTTTTATATAAATTCTCCACCTTGTCATTCATAGTAATACCACTAAATACAGGTATGCAGTACACCTGTTTTGCTATATATTTATTGTATACATTTTATTATTACTGTGTGGTGTGGCTCACATTAAAACGGTGCCACTACAAATCCCTGACCCAATTCTTTCTTTTATATATGACTGCATATGGAGAAGTACGAAGTGCTGGCTTGAGGACAATATTCCAGACCAGAAATTGAACTTTGGGAACCTCTATATGTGTATCTGACTCCAAAAACATGGCCGCCGCAACTAATAGGACATTGAGGAACAGTTATGATAAGGGAATGGCCTCCGGAGGACGGTGTTCCCATACGCACACAGGAACTCGTCCGCCGCATCAAGGATCCCCAGCAGAGGCACGGAAGTCTTCCGGCATACGGAGTCGGCGCATGCGCACTTTGCGAAACAGGACGCCGGATGTGGGGCGGATATGAGGTCACACGGGACCCGGACAGGAAGTCCGCGGCTCCGTGTTACTTTAACATTTTAAACATGTTATACTGCATATTAATACCATATCCTTAACACCTGACATACAGTTTTAAATAAGTACACCTATCTGTGACATTTTGACTCCCTTTTTGCTGCTCTTTATCACTATAATCAATTAACCACAGGAAGTGATGTAAGCACCACTTCCTTTATAGGATTAGTATATATAGATGACCTGTCTCTAGTCCCAAACTACCCCTTGATGAAGTCCAGACAGGACGAAACGCGTTGGGTGCTGCTTTGATCTATACCTCAACTACTAAGTTAAGCTATCTTACTCCTTTCTTTTGAACTTTATATTTTTGTTTTTGACTTTTTTAATCCGATGTATTTTTATGTCCCATGTACCAATTTTTATGTCAATTGTAATTTTTTAAGCATTTTTTATTTACCTCCCTGTGCTTATTATTTTTACTGTACAAAAAATCCCACTTTTTTACTCTATTTTTGTTTTAGTGCACCACAGTTTAAATAAATTTTAAATTTTATTGCAACTGCCTATCCTCTGCATCTGATTGACACCAGCGGTCGCCTTTACTACCTCATCCTTTGTTCACAAGTGTTCACCACAGGCACCTATACCAGTGCCTAATTCTATTTGAGGTAACAGGCTGACGCCCCAAATCTAGAGGGGAGTGTCTAATAGGCAGATATCTTTTAATATATATTTATATATTTTTTAATGATCTCACTGTGGGGGTTCCATTACTAGTGTTGATATTTTGAATACTGCATCTGTGGCGCTGATAGCTTCCCTGGTACATATATATATATATATATATATACATGTGTGTGTGTATGTATGTGTTTTAAAAAAGCATATAGAGGGGGCGTTCCATAGTGCATAAAACTCTTAATAAAATACATTAAAATGTACAAACAATAAACTTGTCTCATACCAACAGGCAACCAGTGTGGCCTGGTTACCACGATTCCACAAATAATCTCACGACAGAAGCTGGAACAAGGGCTGCTCGGCTGTGCTGGAGTCCTCAAACCCGCCGTCAATCACCGCTCCCAATGGGCCGCGAGTAGGATCACATACACCGTCAGCCTCTAGATTCAACAGCCCCAGTGGTCCTTAGCGTTGCCCGTTTCTTTGTGCTTCAATGTTGAGAAATACAGGCAGATACTTATCCATCATGCAATATCATCAGGGAAGTGTCTGATTGGCTCCAAATTTATTCTGCAGCAGGACAACGACCCCAAACATACAGCCAATGTCATTGAGAACTATCTTCAGCATAAAGAAGAACAAGGAGTCCTTGAAGTGATGACATGGCCCCCACAGAGCCTT
Source organism: Pseudophryne corroboree (assembly GCF_028390025.1). Taxonomy (NCBI): domain Eukaryota; kingdom Metazoa; phylum Chordata; class Amphibia; order Anura; family Myobatrachidae; genus Pseudophryne; species Pseudophryne corroboree. Next base: position 5,320,673 of record NC_086455.1, on the reverse strand, counting down.
GATCTCATAATTGAGTTTGTCTGGGATTACATGAAAAGATAGAAAGATATGAGCAAGCCTACATCCACAGAAGATCTCTGGTTAGTTCTCCAAGATGTTTGGAACCAGCTTCCTGCCGAGTTCCTTCAAAAACCGTGTTCAAGTGTACCTAGAAGAATTGATGCTGTTTTGAAGGCAAAGGCTGGTCACACCAAATATTCATTTGATTTAAATATATCTTCTGTTCATTCACTTTGCATTCTATAAACTGATAAAAATAAACTATTAACACTTATATCTTTTGAAAGCATTCTTACTTTGCAGCATTTTTCCACATCTGCCTAAAACATTTGCACAGTATTTATATATATATATATATATATATATATATATAGAGAGAGAGAGAGAGAGAGAGAGAGGGGGGGGGGGGAGAGAGAGACAAAGAGGGTGTCTGGGAGAGGGGGGATAGGGACAGAGGACCTAATTTAGCATGTATCACAATAGCAAAATCTTTCTCTAATTGGCAAAACCATGGGGGTAATTCCAAGTTGATCGCAGCAGGAATATTTTTAGCAGTTGGGCAAAACCATGTGCACTGCAGGGGAGGCAGATATAACATGTGCAGAAAGAGTTAGATTTGGGTGTGGTGTGTTCAATCTGCAATCTAATTTGCAGTGTAAAAATAAAGCAGCCAGTATTTACCCTGCACAGAAACAAAATAACCCACCCAAATCTAACTCTCTCTGCACATGTTACATCTGCCCCCCCTGCAGTGCACATGGTTTTGCCCAACTGCTAACAAAATTCCTGCTGCGATCAGCTTGGAATTATCCCCCATGTGCAGTGCAGGTGGGGCAGATGTAACATGTGCAAAGAGAGTTAGATTTGGGTGGGTTATATTGTTTCTGTGCAGGGTAAATACTGGCTGCTTTATTTTTACACTGCAATTTAGACATTAGTTTGAACACACCCCACCCAAATCTAACTCTCTCTGCACATGTTATATCTGCCCCACCTGCACTGCACATGGTTTTGCCCATTAGAGATATATTTTGCTTTTGCGATCAGGTCTGAATTAGGCCCAGAGAGAGGTAGAGAGAGAGAGAGAGAGAGAGAGAGCGGGATGGAGGGCGAGAGAGAGAGAGAGAGAGCGGGAGGGAGGGGGAGAGAGAGAGAGAGAGAGAGAGAGAGAGAGAGAGAGAGAGAGGGAGGGGGTGAGAGAAAGAGAATGTTTATCAGATGGGGAACACACGTTCTGCATTTAGTGCTGGATCCGTGACAATTAATGTTTATTGCAGTAATTATTGTTCATGTCTTACTCTGACAAGTCATTGATGTGGTTAGTTAATTACAGCTTTTGTATTTCAAGTTCTGCTGCAGAGATTATTCTGTGTTGCAGCATGATAGATGCAGATAAAGAAATGCCTGTTTCAGTATACAAACTGACTAACTAAAAGCAATGTGGAAAAGACACCTAAACACAGGAAAGTAACTGATAAACAGACGCTACTTTAACCTAGATTTGACTTGAGCAGCTGAAAAATAGAATGAAAAGTAACATCGTATTACATATTATTGATAACTTGTGTGGGCCCCTAACAACAAAATTGTCATTATGATCTGCTGGCGATGTCATTACAAAGTATAATACAAACATACTTACAGCACCACACTGTAGTGCGCCCAGCTCACATTATGTCACAGTGCGGCAGTGCGCCCCGTGCTGGTCGCTTCCCTAAACCTGTGACATCACACTGGCCTGCAAATGAATCTCAGATTTCTTCATACAAACTGGAGAAGCGGGAATAAACTATTTTTTTTGGGTGGAAAATGCTGGAAACACATCATTTATTATTACTATAATAATAATAATAATAATAATAATAATAATTATTATTATTATTATTGTTATTATCACACATTCATCCCTTTCTTTCCCATTGCAATCTTTTTCTTTCTTATTTTCCCACTGTCACCACTCTCCACGCTATGCGAGCCAGGCCGTCCATTTATTGGGGATGTCCGACCATGGTCTTGGTATCTGCACTGATACTTCCAGCAGATTTCTATCAAGGATTTCTTGGGGCTAATTCAGACCCGATCGCTGTTGTGCGAAATCGCAAGGCTGATAGTAATAAACACAGATGATATGAAAATGTAACAATGCACTGGATGATATAAGCAATTTAACTGAATATACATGCAACAATGCACAAGGTGGTAACAATAATAAATAAATGCAAAGGCAAGAATCTGTGTGGAGTTCCACACAAAACCTGAATTCTAGGAGAGCTGGTTCCAATAAGGTAAATGAACAAGGCAAGGTATCTAAATTTCAGAAGTTCACAGAGCTGACAGGTTCACCATGTAGCAGGAACTATCACCAGCGCTTGAGTCAAGCACAGGAAGAGGATTTAACAGAACTCTTCACCAATCCATGCTGAGAATCTAAATTAACACTATGCAGCTGCCCTGCTGCATGTCCCTAAACTGACAGCTGAGTTACTAATTACCCAACAATAGGAAATGCTGTCTTCCTCTGTCGTCCACGTTGCTAGAAGTCCGGCAGCTACCAGCGCCCGGCGTCAGCCTGTTGCTAGGTGCAGGGCGGGGACCAGGAGACCTTGCGCTCGGCATCCGCCTGTTTCTAGGCATCGGACAGGGGTCAGCAGGAGGCGCGTGTCCCGGCTTCTAGGCAACGGCCAGGACGCGCGCCTCTTGACGCGAACACCATGGCGGGGACCAGAAGGCTTTGTGCCCGGCGTCGGCTCGTTACTAGGTGTTGGGCGGGAACCAGAAGACCTTGCGCCTGGCATCCACCTGTTGCTAGGTGCGGGGCGGGGGTAAGTGGGAGGCGCGGCGTCCCAGCTCCTAGGCAAAGGCCGGACGCGCCTACTGGTACTAACACCATGGAATAGAACTATGGGGTCTATTCATGAAGCAGTGAAAACTTTGGAGAAGTGAGCCAGTGGAGAAGAACCAATCAGCATTGAAGTAACATTTACAATTTGCAGACTGTAAAATTAAACAGAGCAGCTGATTGGTTGCCATAGACAACTTCTCCACTAGCTCACTTCTACACTCATTTCACTGCTTCATGAATAGACCCCATTATCACACAGAATCGGTGCTGACAGCCAAGTCCAAACCATCCATGTAAGACCAGGCAGGAAGAGTCACTGGAACAAGGACTAGGGTGCACAGTAATTAGGCGTGGGTGGCAGCTATTGTACTGCATTATGTAATGTTGGAGATGGGAATTTGTTGTGAAACGTTTGCAAGTTCCTTTTAGAAATATTGGGGTCATTCCGAGTTGTTCGCTCGTTGCTGATTTTCGCAACGGAACGATTAAGGCAAAAATGCGCATGCGCATGGTACGCAGTGCACATGCGCTAAGTATTTTAGCACAAAACTTAGTAGATTTACTCGCATCCGAACGAAGAATTTCCATCGTTGAAGTGATTGGAGTGTAATTGACAGAAAGTGGGTGTTTCTGGGCGGAAACTGACCGTTTTCTGGGAGTGTGCGGAAAAACGCAGGCGTGCCAGGATAAAACGCGGGAGTGGCTGGCCGAACGCAGGGCGTGTTTGTGACGTCAAACCAGGAACGAAACGGGCTGAGCTGATTGCAGTGTAGGAGTAAGTCTCGAGCTACTCAGAAACTGCTAAGAATTATTTATTGGCAATTCTGCTAAGCTAAGGTACACTCCCAGAGGGCGGCGGCCTAGCGTGTGCAATGCTGCTAAAAGCAGCTAGCGAGCGATCAACTCGGAATGAGGGCCATTGTGTGCAGATTTCTTGTGTAAATTTGGAAATAGACCATCATGCCTCGTTCAGGGGCATATTTTATAAAAGGTGTGGCCCCGCCCCAAACATGACCATTCCAATTCCACATTCTGTATGGTGGCAATAAGGAATACAGTACTTTTTGGCGGCTATGTATTAAGTGACAGTTGCCTGTACCTGGGATCCAAAAAGAACCTGCTGCAGTAATCCTTTCCCCTATTACTGTCCATACTAAAGTATGTGCTCAGCTTCTGCAATGGATGCTCATCCAAAAACAGGAGGTATCTTTGACATTGCGCTGATGTTACATACTGGCGACACTTAATTATGTCCTTGGACATGTGGAGTCAGGCACGCTTAAGGGGGATCATTCCAAGTTGATCGCTAGCTGCCGTTGTTCGCTGCGTAGCAATCAGTGAAAAAAAAGGCTAATCTGCGCATGCGTATGCACCGCAATGAAGTCCATTGTGGTTTTGCACTGGTTCTAGCGATTCCAATTGTACAGCCGAACGTAAGGAGATTGACAGAAAGAGGGCGTTTATGGGTGTCAACTGACCGTTTTCTGGGAGTGTTTGGAAAAACGCAGGCGTGGCCGGGCGTTTGCTGGGCGGGTATCTGATGTCATTATCGTGTCACTCGTCGCAACAATCATCGCACAGGATAAGTAACTACAGGGCTGGTCTTGTTTTGCACAAAATGTGTTTGCAGGCGCTCGGCTGCACAGGCGTTCGCACTCCTGCAAAGCGAAAATACACTCTCCCGTGGGCGGCGACTATGCGTTTGCACGGCTGCTAAAAACTGCTAGCGAGCGATCAACTCGGAATGACCCCCAAGGTCAGAAGTGAACTAGCACTGTCTATTTAGAGCCTCTGCAGTTGCTGGAGAGAATGCACAGTCCCCTGTCATACACTGCAGGGAGCAGTCCAGGAGCCGGAAGATGGGCGAGTTCTGAGGCTGCAGCTGGCTCCGCTACAGGCAGGTGCTGCAGATGACGGACGCAGGTGCTGCTAGGGGTGCATGAGGCTTATACCACCCCACGTATGGCCTTGGTGATCTTATTGCGATGCACATTATTACAATAATCCGCACAGGAAAGAGACTGTTGTATGTCATTTCTGGCAGCACTTGTTTGGAAATGTAAATACAGATAATAAGATCAAACAGAATGCCTCTTGGGCGATTTGGGTGTCAATCATAAGAAAATGGAATATCATTACCCGCTATTGCACAATATGCGTACAGGGTGTAATATTAATATACACCAGCTACAGGGCTGGTGTGAATACACCATGAAGATAAGGATTAGGAATAGCAACATGCCCTCATACTGATACTCCTTCCATATTTCATACTCCTTTCAAAACTTTAACTTTATTTATTATTAGCATTTTAACAAAAACATTTTTATATAATAAAAATAATATTCTAACCCCCCCTTTCCCCCCAGAGGGCATGTTATTTCTCTCTCTCCACAGGGGGCACTGGGGGGCTGTAGTTGCTGAGCCAAGTGGTGAGACCTCGGTTCGCTGTATGGACAGAAGCGCGGCCAGCCTCTGGGTCCATCAGAATCAGCTGATTAGGGATGGTTGCCAAAGTGATGCCGACCTCTCTCCTGCAGATGGTCCTGTTGGCCTGTTGCCTCTTCCTCTCCGGTAGGGTGCAGCTGAGGACCCTCCTGCAGCCTTTCCGGTGCTAGCCGTGGGGTGTCTCTTACCTGTAGTAGGAATGTTGGTGATTGTGCTGGAGGAGGATGGTGTGTGGAAACAGCGATAGCGCTAGAATACAGGGTGAAAAAATAATCACAATGTATCGCTTAATATAATACATTTGTTTTTATTTTACACAAAACCAGGTATAGAAAATATTAATTTAAACAACTCTAAAATATACCCTTTCAATCATACAATATTCAATATCTAGGTTTTTATACAGTACATACCTAAAGAAAATATTGGTGACAAAACCATTTGGCTGCAATTAAAGATACAGTACATACAGCAGCAGTGTCACTCACACAGTACAATGGAAGTAAAAGTATTGACAGTGGCCCTCATTCCGAGTTGATCGGTCGCAAGGCGAATGTAGCAGAGTTACACACGCTAAGCCGCCGCCTACTGGGAGTGAATCTTAGCTTCTTAAAATTGCGACCGATGTATTCGCAATATTGCGATTACTAACTACTTAGCAGTTTCAGAGTAGCTCCAGACTTACTCTGCCTGTGCGATCAGTTCAGTGCTTGTCGTTCCTGGTTTGACGTCACAAACACACCCAGCGTTCGCCCAGGCACTCCTCCGTTTCTCCAGCCACTCCTGCGTTTTTTTCCGGAAACGGTAGCGTTTTCAGCCACACGCCCCTGAAACGCCGTGTTTCCGCCCAGTAACACCCATTTCCTGTCAATCACATTACGATCGCCGGAGCGAAGAAAAAGCCGTGAGTAAAAATACTTTCTTCAAAGTAAAGTTACTTGGCGCAGTCGCAGTGCGAACATTGCGCATGCGTACTAAGCGGATTTTCACTGCGATGCGATGAAAAAGAACGAGCGAACAACTCGGAATGAGGGCCAGTATTATGTGCAAGTATCGATGTTCTTACCACATGGGGATATCGGGGGTCATTCAGACCTGATTGCTCGCTAGCTAGTTTTTGCAGCTCTGCGATCAGATAGTCGCCGCCTATAGGGGAGTGTATTTTCGCTTTGCAAGTTTGCGATCGCCTGTACAGCTGACGGCACAAAATAGTTTGTGCAGTTTCTGAGTTGCTCAGAACTTACTCAGCCGCTGCGATCACATCAGCCTGTCTGGTCCCGGAATTGACGTCAGACACCCGCCCTGCAAACGCTTGGACACGCCTGCATTTTTCCAACCACTCCCAGAAAATGGTCAGTTGCCACCCACAAACGCCCTCTTCCTGTCAATCTCCTTGCGATCGGCTGTGCGAATGGATTCTTCATTAAATTCATTGCTCAGCAACGATCATCTTTGTACCCGTACAACGTGCCTGCGCATTGCGGTGAATACGCATGCGCAGGAGTGACCTGATCGCAGCGCAGCGAAAAAACCTAGCATGTGATCAGGTCTGAATGACCCCCATCATCCATTAAGCAACACTCTTGTTAGATTCAGTTGTCAGGAGCAAAGTCCCGATAAATCCATCGCCATCCGCATATAAAAGGAAACAGAATGTTACTGTAGTGTAATACAATCTAAGAAAACTAGTCCCCAATAGTGGAAAGCGTGATCCCTCTGTAACCACAAGACTCAGAAATCCAAGCGGCCAGGTGCGCTCCCTTCTCAATAGGAAAGTTGAACACCGCGTGTCAATCAGGAACAATGAAAAGTATGCTTACACATTGGGTACACGTAAACTTACATAGTAGATGCGCAGAAATGTAAACATACTGTACGTGCAAAGAAAGATACCTTTATGCAGACCGGATATTATAAATTGTGCATTTAAATTATATGTATTGCTAAAATAAATGAGATTTTTCCATAGCTGTCTGTATTTTCAAAATATATTCTGAAATCTTTAAAAAAAAAAGTCTATTTTTCTATAACAGTGTGATGAAGGTATTAGTGGTGCAGGGAAAGCAGTGTATACATGTGTTTATTGGGTGTACGTGGGGTAGTGTCATTGCATAAAGGAGCAGCTTAATTAGAGATAATGAATGTGAGCATTACCATATAAATGTCTATAATGTGTGTGTCACAGTTTTATAACAGTGTATTTCAGTAACAAACATCGCAGTAATTTTCCTACTTTACTGTGATAACACGGCTGATACACTAGTGTTTAATAAAGATCAAAGGCACAAGCTGAGGAGAAAATGGCCCAGTCAGTGGGTAAAGGAGGCAAAACTTTTTTTAGGTATATAAGCGAAAAGAGAAAAACAAAAGGCGGAATTATAAAACTAAAGACGGACACTGGGAGTCTTGTTGAAGGAGACAATTTAATAGCAGATCATCTTAATGATTATTTTTGCTCAGTATTTACTACTGAAAGAGAGGGAAAGGGGCCACAGTTAAGTTGCGGGGATATTCAGGAAAATGAAACAAGTACATTTACAGAGGAGAAGGTCCTAACAGAACTCTCAAAGCTGAAAGTGGACAAATCTATGGGGCCAGATGGGATACATCCAAGGATACTAAAAGAACTTAAAGAGGTGCTGGTAGCACTATTGACAGAATTATTCAACCAGTCATTAGCTACAGGAGAAATTCCAGGGGACTGGAAAAGAGCAAACGTAGTCCCACTGCACAAAAGTGGAAGCAAGGAAGAGGCAAACAACTACAGACCAGTGAGTCTTACATCAGTAGTAGGGAAATTGATGGAAACACTCTTAAAAGAAAGAGTTGTAGATTATCTCAAATCCGGCAATTTACAGGATCCCAATCAGCATGGATTCACTGGGGGGAGATCATGTCAAACAAATCTTATTGAATTTTTTGATTGTGTGACTAAAGTGATGGATAAAGGTGGAGCCATGGATATAGCTTATCTAGACTTTAGTAAGGCTTTTGACACAGTTCCACATCGCAGACTGCTAAATAAACTTGAACGTTTGGGATTGGATATTAGGATTATTGAATGGATAAGATCTTGGTTGAAGGATAGAAAACAGAGAGTTGTAGTAAATGGAGTGCATTCACAGGAGGGAAATGTTACCAGTGGAGTACCCCAGGGATCTGTACTTGGACCAGTGCTTTTTAATATCTTTATTGGTGACATTGCAAATGGCATTAAAGGGAAAGTATGCCTTTTTGCAGATGACACAAAGGTATGCAACAGGGTAGACACACCAGGTGGGGTAAAACAAATGATTGAGGATCTAGGTAGACTAGAGGAATGGTCAAGAGTCTGGCAATTACAGTTTAATGCCAAAAAATGCAAAATCATGCACTTGGGTCTCAAAAATCCTAAAGCTAAATACAGTATTAATGGCACTATACTGGAAACTACTGAGGAGGAAAGGGATCTAGGAGTCACTATTTCAGATGACTTAAAAGCAGGTAAGCAATGTAACAAGGCAATGAGGAAGGCTAGTCAGATGCTTGGCTGCATTGGGAGAGGAATCAGCAGCAGAAAGAAAGAAGTAATAATGCCACTGTATAGGTCATTGGTACGGCCTCATCTAGAATACTGTATTCAGTTCTGGAGGCCATATCTTCTAAAGGATATTAATACATTAGAAACTGTACAAAGGAGGGCAACTAAAATGGTGCATGGCCTACATCACGAAACATACCCAGAAAGACTAAGAAATCTCAATATGTATAGTTTGGAGCAGAGAAGGGAAAGGGGAGACATGATAGAAACTTTCAAATATATGAAGGGTTTTAACAAAGTCCAGGAGGGAAACATTCTCCAAATGAAGAGAAGCAATAGGACACGAGGACATGCACTGAGACTGGAGGGGGGGAGGTTCAGGGGAAATTTGCGGAATTTTTTTTTCACAGAAAGGGTAGTGGACAAGTGGAATAGCCTCCCATCAGAGGTGGTAGAGGCTAAGACAGTAGAGCAATTTAAACATGCATGGGATAGACATAAGGATATCCTTACAAAGAAATAAGGATCAAATAAGGTTAGTGATAAAAAATAATATAAAAAAAAAAAAATAAGGGGCAGACTAGATGGGCCAAGTGGTTCTTATCTGCCGACAAATTCTATGTTTCTATCTTATGTACTGTATGAGAGGTGGGCCTCATATACTTCAGCACATCTGAAATGGCTTTATATAGTAACAAGAGATAAAGGTGCGGAACTCAGGAGAAAAGGTGTCGAGGTGCAGTTACTCAGGAGAAAATATGTCGGGTACTCCGGGGAAAAGGTGTAGGTTACTCAGGAGAAAAGGTGTAGGCTACTCAGGAAAAAAAAAAAGAAGTCTAGCTGCAGATACTCCGGGGAAAAGGTGTAGGGTACTCAGAAGAAAAGTTGTCAAGGTGCAGTTACTCAGGAGAAAAGGTGTAGGTTACTCAGGAGAAAAGATGTAGGGTACTCAGGAGAAAAAGCTTTTGGTTACTTAACTGTCCGATACCCAGGCGGAAAGGTGAGAGTACTCCGTAGAAAAATGTGCATGGTACTCAGGAGAGAAGGTGACGGGTACTCAGGAGAAAAGGTGTCAGGTAATCAGGAGAAAAGGTGTCGGGTACTCAGAAGAAAAGGTGACGAGGTGCAGTTACTCAGGAGAAAAGGTGTTGGGTACTCAGAAGAAAAGGTGACGAGGTGCAGTTACTCAGGAGAAAAGATGTCAGGTACTCAGGAGAAAAGATGTTGGGTACTCAGGAGATAAGGTACTCAGAAGAAAATGTGCCTGGTACTCAGGAGAAAATGTGTTGAGGGGCAGGTACTAAAGAGAAAAGGTGGCAGGTACTGAGGACAAAATGCGAGTACTCAGGAAAAAAGGTGCCAGGTACTCAGGTGAAAAGGTGTCGAGGTGTTGTTACGCAGGAGTCGGGTACTCATGAGAAAAGGTGACGAGGTGCAGTTACTCAGGAGAAAAGGTGTAGGTTACTCAGGAGAAAAGGTGTAGGTTACTCAGGAGTAAAGATGTTGGGTACTCAGGAGAAAAGATGTAGGGTACTCAGGAGAAAAAGCTTTTGGTTACTTAGGAGAAAAGGTGTCGAGGTGCAGGTACTTAGGAGAAAAAAACTGTCAGATACCCAGGCGGAAAGGTGAGAGTACTCTGCAGAAAAATGTGCATGGTACTCAGGAGAGAAGGTGACGGGTATTCAGGAGAAAAGGTGTCAGGTAATCAGGAGAAAAGGTGTCGGGTACTCAGAAGAAAAGGTGACGAGGTGCAGTTACTCAGGAGAAAAGGTGTTGCGTACTCAGAAGAAAAGGTGACGAGGTGCAGTTACTCAGGAGAAAAGATGTCAGGTACTCAGGAGAAAAGATGTTGGGTACTCAGGAGATAAGGTACTCAGAAGAAAATGTGCCTGGTACTCAGGAGAAAATGTGTTGAGGGGCAGGTACTAAAGAGAAAAGGTGGCGGGTACTGAGGACAAAATGCGAGTACTCAGGAAAAAAGGTGCCAGGTACTCAGGCGAAAAGGTGTCGAGGTGTTGTTACGCAGGAGTCGGGTACTCATGAGAAAAGGTGACGAGGTGCAGTTACTCAGGAGAAAAGTTGTAGGTTACTCAGGAGAAAAGGTGTAGGTTACTCAGGAGAAAAGATGTTGGGTACTCAGGAGAAAAGATGTAGGGTACTCAGGAGAAAAAGCTTTTGGTTACTTAGGAGAAAAGGTGTCGAGGTGCAGGTACTTAGGAGAAAAAACTGTCAGATACCCAGGCGGAAAGGTGAGAGTACTCCGCAGAAAAATGTGCATGGTACTCAGGAGAGAAGGTGACGGGTATTCAGGAGAAAAGGTGTCAGGTAATCAGGAGAAAAGGTGTCGGGTACTCAGAAGAAAAGGTGACGAGGTGCAGTTACTCAGGAGAAAAGGTGTTGCGTACTCAGAAGAAAAGGTGACGAGGTGCAGTTACTCAGGAGAAAAGATGTCAGGTACTCAGGAGAAAAGATGTTGGGTACTCAGGAGATAAGGTACTCAGAAGAAAATGTGCCTGGTACTCAGGAGAAAATGTGTTGAGGGGCAGGTACTAAAGAGAAAAGGTGGCGGGTACTGATGACAAAATGCGAGTACTCAGGAAAAAAGGTGCCAGGTACTCAGGCGAAAAGGTGTCGAGGTGTTGTTACGCAGGAGTCGGGTACTCATGAGAAAAGGTGACGAGGTGCAGTTACTCAGGAGAAAAGGTGTAGGTTACTCAGGAGAAAAGGTGTAGGTTACTCAGGAGAAAAGATGTTGGGTACTCAGGAGAAAAGATGTAGGGTACTCAGGAGAAAAAGCTTTTGGTTACTTAGGAGAAAAGGTGTCGAGGTGCAGGTACTTAGGAGAAAAAACTGTCAGATACCCAGGCGGAAAGGTGAGAGTACTCCGCAGAAAAATGTGCATGGTACTCAGGAGAGAAGGTGACGGGTATTCAGGAGAAAAGGTATCAGGTAATCAGGAGAAAAGGTGTCGGGTACTCAGAAGAAAAGGTGACGAGGTGCAGTTACTCAGGAGAAAAGGTGTTGGGTACTCAGAAGAAAAGGTGACAAGGTGCAGTTACTCAGGAGAAAAGATGTTGGGTACTCAGGAGATAAGGTACTCAGAAGAAAATGTGCCTGGTACTCAGGAGAAAATGTGTTGAGGGGCAGGTACTAAAGAGAAAAGGTGGCGGGTACTGAGGACAAAATGCGAGTACTCAGGAAAAAAGGTGCCAGGTACTCAGGAGAAAAGGTGTCGAGGTGTTGTTACTCAGGAGAAAAGGTGTAGGTTACTCAGGAGAAAATATGTCGGGTACTCAGGAGATAAGGTACTCAGGAAAAAATGTGTCGAGGTGCAGGTACTAAAGAGAAAAGGTGGCAGGTACTGAAGACAAAGTGCGAGTACTCAGGAAAAAGGTGTCGGGTACTCCGGGGAATAGGTGTCGAGTACTCATGAGAAAAGGTGTTAATACTCACTTAAAGTTGATATACTATTTCTAATAGTACATAATAGTGTTCAGATACTGATTTTATGAATCTCTGAATTGATGTACCTGATTTATTCCTGTTTCCATCGCTAATTATAAGAATTAGAGGACAATGGGAGGCAGTTATGCGGACGGCTCTCTGCTAGATTGACAGGCAGAGGCGTTCGTGGGCCAACAATGCTGTTTTGGGCAGACACATTGCGACAAACAGGAGGGCGGGCTCCGGGCGGCTGTGTGAGGACACACGTGGCCGCTGAGCCTTGAAAAATGGCTGCCCAGCGCCTGCCTTCGCAGCCTGGCTGTGGAGGCAGGGGGGCTACCACCAATCAGCGATGCGATCGCAATTGTACTGCGGCCGCATCGCTGGCGGATATTTGCATGCTGGACGGCCCATAGCATGCGATTGCAGATTATTGCAGTTTTGCTATTTTAGCAAAACGACACCTGAAGCTGAATCAGAGCCAGTAGGTGCTACAGCGTATTGCCAGCACTGGGGAGGAGTGTATCAATGACAGTGAGGCTAACTGAGAATACACATGTGTCCTCACACATATTTGCCCCAAGTTGCGTCTTGTTGTAGTGCTGGTACGCATCATGGTGGTCGCACTCCATTGTTTGATACGATTGGCAGGAGTGTGCATACGCACACTACTACAAATGCAGCGGAGAAATTCAGCTCCCCGCTACCCCTTCCTAATAGCTATAATGGCTATAATATAATGGCTGTTGCACTATAGTTGAATGACTGTTGGAATGTCACCCAAAATGGCCGCCGAAGCGCTCTATGGAACACAATCCAGGTGAGTGCAAAGAGGCTTGCATGAGATCTTACTGCGCATATGCAAAATAGCCACAGCATGGAACACAAGCCAGGCTTTTCATGGTAGAATGGAACCACGAAACACATCCGCAATGTCACGTGTGGACAATCGTCAGTTAATGGTGCTATAAATGGTGGTAAAGTGAGCACTGGGCTATATGTCTGAGGAAGCCGCTGAGGACTGTCAGGCGGAGAAATGCGTTATATTGTTACTAGAGGCGCTGCATACCTGCTCATTGCCGGGGCCACTGAAAGCTGTGAGCAGGGTTCCTCCTATAAAGCTGTACGATAGGGAGCACCAGCAGCAGGGAAGTACCAGCCCAACGTACGTGTAATTGAAGTATATTAATGACTTACAGGCGTTTAGAGCTTATTACACGGCCAATTATGTGGAATTGAACTGGCTTAATCTTATGCAGCGGTTTGGAGCACATTATAATGCAAATGCACTAATATCCAGCAATTAAAACCTCTAACGTCTTGATATCTATGGATGGCTGTTTTGCAATTGAGATTACTCATGCCAGCTTGGACTATAGGCTCATTATGCAATTCATTTGCAGAATATTGAACCTACTAAACCAAAGTTTTTGGGCTGTAGAGTAACATGAATATGCTAATATAGTACATACTGTACATATACATGTACGTTTTACATAATGCGGCTTTAATTATATGGTATTATTAATTTATATTGTGTAATACATTCTATCTGGGCAAACAGCGCTTTCCACATTCTTTGTTGCTGGATTAGTGGTGTACCTTTCTGGCTGAATGCGCCGCTCTGTATATTTGCGTGTTCCCGCTCTTATTGCACTTGGTGTAAATGTGCGGCCCTTGCTGCCCAGATAGAGAAGGTCATAACTCAGAGATGTGCTTAGCTCCACATACGTGCGGGGACATGCCACCGCATTCTGCAGCATTCACTAAATGGAAATGATGCTCACCCGGCCCCCTCCCATAGCCGCACCAGCCCCTGAGGTGCCACTGTAGCAGCAATTATTCCAGTGGGATTTATGCAGGATACCGGTGCTTGGCATCCTGGCAGTCAGAATGCCAATGCTAGAATCCCGACATTGCTCGGAATGCTGACACCAGCATTCTGACATGCCGGAATCCTGATCGAGATCTGCCGGGACTCCTGCTTGGCAAGCCGTGGGGGATGGGTGGTGGGGTGTTTTGTTTAGGTTGTGGAGCGAAGGTTAGGGTTACGATGCGGGAGGAGATTAGGCAACCCCGGGGAGGGTTAGGGTTAGGCTGCGGAGGTGTTAGGGTTAGGCTGTGGAGGTAGGAGGGTTAGGCTGCGGAGGTGTTAGGGTTAGGCTGTGGAGGTAGGAGGGTTAGGGTTAGGCTGCGGAGGTAGGAGGGTTAGGCTGCGGAGGTAGGAGGGTTAAGGTTAGGCTGCGGAGGTAGGATGGTTAGGGTTAGGCTGCGGAGGTAGGGTTAGGGTTAGGCTGCGGAGGTATGAGGGTTTGGGTTAGGCTGTGGAGGTAGGAGGGTTAGGCTTAGGCTGCGGAGGTAGGAGGGTTAGAGTTAGGCTGCGGAGGTAGGAGGGTTAAGGTTAGGCTGCGGAGGTAGGAGGGTTAGGGTTAGACTGCGGAGGTAGGAGGGTTAGGGTTAGGCTGCGGAGGTAGGAGGGTTAGGGTTAGGCTGCGGAGGTAGGAGGGTTAGGGTTAGGCTGCGGAGGTAGGAGGGTTAGAGTTAGGCTGCGGAGGTAGGAGGGTTAGGGTTAGGCTGCGGAGGTAGGAGGGTTAGGGTTAGGCTGCGGAGGTAGGAGGGTTAGGGTTAGGCTGCGGAGGTAGGAGGGTTAGGGTTAGGCTACGGAGATAGGAGGGTTTGGGTTAGGCTGCGGAGGTAGGAGGGTTAGAGTTAGGCTGCGGAGGTAGGAGGGTTAGGGTTAGGCTGCGGAGGTAGGAGGGTTAGGGTTAGGCTGCGGAGGTAGGAGGGTTAGAGTTAGGCTGCGGAGGTAGGAGGGTTAGGGTTAGGCTGTGGAGGTAGGAGTGTTAGGGTTAGGCTGCGGAGGTAGGAGGGTTAGAGTTAGGCTGCGGAGGTAGGAGGGTTAGGCTGCGGAGGTAGGAGGGTTAGGGTTAGGCTGCGGAGGTCGGAGGGTTAGGTTTAGGCTGCGGAGGTAGTAGGGTTAGAGTTAGACTGCAGAGGTAGGAGGGTTAGGGTTAGGCTGCGGAGGTATGAGGGTTAGGGTTAGGCTGCGGAGGTAGGAGGGTTAGAGTTAGGCTGCAGAGGTAGGAGGGTTAGGGTTAGGCTGTGGAGGTAGGAGTGTTAGGGTTAGGCTGCGGAGGTAGGAGGGTTAGAGTTAGGCTGCGGAGGTAGGAGGGTTAGGGTTAGGCTGTGGAGGTAGGAGGGTTAGGGTTAGGCTGCGGAGGTATGAGGGTTAGGGTTAGGCTGCGGAGGTAGGAAGGTTAGAGTTAGGCTGCGGAGGTAGGAGGGTTAGGCTGCGGAGGTAGGAGGGTTAGGGTTAGGCTGCGGAGGTAGTAGGGTTAGAGTTAGGCTGCGGAGGTAGGAGGGTTAGGGTTAGGCTGCGGAGGTAGTAGGGTTAGAGTTAGGCTGCGGAGGTAGGAGGGTTAGGGTTAGGCTGCGGAGGTAGGAGGGTTAGGGTTAGGCTGCGGAGGTAGGAGTGTTAGGGTTAGGCTGCGGAGGTAGGAGGGTTAGAGTTAGGCTGCGGAGGTAGGAGGGTTAGGGTTAGGCTGTGGAGGTAGGAGGGTTAGGGTTAGGTTGCGGAGGTATGAGGGTTAGGGTTAGGCTGCGGAGGTAGGAAGGTTAGAGTTAGGCTGCGGAGGTAGGAGGGTTAGGGTTAGGCTGCGGAGGTAGGAGGGTTAGGGTTAGGCTGCGGAGGTAGTAGGGTTAGAGTTAGGCTGCGGAGGTAGGAGGGTTAGGGTTAGGCTGCGGAGGTAGTAGGGTTAGAGTTAGGCTGCGGAGGTAGGAGGGTTAGGGTTAGGCTGCGGAGGTAGGAGGGTTAGGCTGCGGAGGTAGGAGGGTTAGGGTTAGGCTGTGGAGGTAGGAGGGTTAGGGTTAGGCTGCGGGAAGGGAGAGATTAGGTTTAGGCACCACCGGGGAGGGTTAGAGTTAGGCTGCGGGGGAAGGGGGAGGGGTTACGGTTAGACTGCGGGAAGGGAGCGTTAGCGTTAGGGGGGTATGGGGGGAGGTAAACATACTTACCTGACCCCTGTTGGGATGCCGGTGTTGGTCATATGACCGCCGGTATAACATCCACCAGATATCAAATGTATCCCATTCCAGTAACTTATAGCACCTTTATACTAGTATTGTTTTCATAGGGTGACATCGTTTTTGAGTAATGTTATCATTTAAAAACAGCTTTCCAGTTGTATTTTAAGGCCCTTTTCACGATCACTAATGGGCCCGTTAGTTTTAAGTGATAGGCCCATTCCCGATGTGTTCTCCTAATATACATCAACTCCAAAATCTTTCAATTGAAACAACTCCTTCATCAAATCCAAGTTGTAGAGAAGATCTCTCCGGCCCTGCCCATGCATGAACTAACTAGCGCACTAAGGGCCTAATTCAGACCTGAGGTTTGCGATCAGATAGTCGCCGCCCAGACAGAGTGAAAATCCGCCACGTGCAAGTCTGCATACACCGTGCAAAAAGTTTTGCAAACGCCGGTCAGCTGCAAATCCATTTGCAACTCACTCACCATGGAATTATTTCTCCAGTGTGTCCGTAGCCCAGGACTTAATCCTAGAGTGCGATAGAATCAGGATGATCGGGGCCGGAGCCGACGTCACACACCCTCCCTAAAAACGCTTGGGAACGCCTGCGCTCTCCCTGACACTCCCAGAAAATGGCCACTTACAACCCACAAACGCCGGCTTCCTGTCAATCAACCTTAGTTCGCCTAGCGATCAAAAAAAGATGCTGATTTCTTTCACAGTTTGGCTTCGCACCTGTACATTATGATCCGTACGCATGCGCCATCGATCGATAATCGTCCGCCTTGCGAGTTCTTACAACACCGATCAGGTCTGAATTAGGCCCTAACACTGACAGCTTGGTCCCGGGAGTGCAAGATTCCGCCACCACTAATTACCGGCAGAATCAGTATTGTGGAGTTGTCTGCTTTTCATGGCCGCCGTCTCCGCACTGCAGCAATACTGAATTTCTCTGGTATTTACGTTTCCACCGCCACGACTTGATAATGAATAGGCGTCTTATTATGTACTGGAGAACATGACAAAAACTGTCCGTCGTCTGTCTGTGAATGTATGCAGATCCCGCTACAGACTCCTTCCCTTGTCTACAGCCATTTGCTGAATGTTCAGGAACTGAGACGCCCACTTTTAGCACCTGCGCCCGTTGTAATACCAGTTGGTGCTTCCTTATACTGTACATCAGTTTCACCATCGAAAATGGCATCAACCCTATGGTAGGTGTAGCGTCCCCGTCTGTCCAGAGGCGGAACTACCATAGGTTTTCCCCTAAGCCACTGCAGGACCATTCTGAGCAAAGTCAGACGACTGGCTCAGCGAGGGGAGCAAGGTGGGCCCCACTGCCTGAGGAACCTGACACTTACCTCAGAGAGGCGGGGGTGACGTGGTATGTATGTGCAGCCCCATCACTTTGCCATCTGAGCCAAACTGACAGGGGAGTCCTGCTGCCTGTTTGATGATCGCAGACGCGTCCTGCCGCTATCTGTGAATTAAAGGCAGCTCATGGCCGGTATGGCCGCCGCTGTCAGAACCTGCTTGACCGAGTGCCTAGCTGCGGAACGCACAGGAGGTGAGGCCCCCTCTCACAGGCAGGGCAGTGGCCGGTGAGTTCCCACTGTTGGGAATGATGTGTGTGCAGCTGTGATATTGCAGCGTTACTATAGGCACACACCAGTGACTCACACTACGAGCAGGCCAGTTACTTATCCAGTGGTGTTGGCTTATTGATGGATCGCAGGTACAGCCGTACTCACTGTTACATGTGCACTGGTGATGGAGCGGAGCTGGAGCGGATCAGGGTTTCATATAGCTCACCAGATGGTGAGTGTATACTGCAAACGGGTAGCTGTGCAGGGATGCTGGAACAGCTTTATGACAGGTGTTTTCCAGGTCTTTCATAGGAGATGAGTAGGAGACTTCTGTCTCCCACCTTGTCACTACACAGTCTTATACAGATAAGAAATAAGATGGTCCTGGCACATTCTTAATTCTGATCTTGGTATAGGGCAGCATTTTTCAACCGCTGTGCCGCGGCACACTGCGGTTCTCAAATGTGCCGCCAGAGATGCCCATAGTCACCTCACTTTATAATTTCATGCTCGGGCAGCGGTGGACTCTCCTTAGCTGCCCCGATGCAGCCCGGATCGTGACCTGTGGTGATGCAGTGTGACTTCATAGGTCACGCACGTCACGTCTCCTTCCCCTCCGTCTGCCCTGTGCTGCTCCCTGCTCCATGGCAGACACTTGCGCTGCTGACGTTGGAAAAGCTTCTTTCACAACTGCTGTAGGGGTCAGTATTTTTAGTTATTTTATTACATTAGGGGGACAATATTTGTAATTGCTGTGGGGGCCAATATGTGTAATTAGTGTGGGGGGCAATATGTGTCATTAGTGTGGGGGCCAATATGTGTAATTAGTATGGGGGCCAATATGTGTCATTAGTGTGGGGGCCAATATGTGTCATTAGTGTGGGGGCCAGTGCATTTGTTTTATTAATGTGGGGGCACAATGTGTAATTACTGTGGGGACAGTGTGTTTAAATGCTGTGGGGGAAAATGTGCTTTATTACGGTAAGGGGGCCAGTGTATTTGTTTTATTACTGCGGGGGCCAGTGCATTTAATATATGCTGATATTTGTTGTTATTATTATATATTTCTGATGGCAGGCCTCGGCATTTTTAAATCTTGTTTAGTGTGCCGCGAGAATAAAAAGGTTGAAAATCACTGGTATAGGGCACGAGGCCTCCCTGGAGGACAGGAAAACTAAAATCTGTGAAGAGTAACACAGTCTTCTTCTAACCCCCCCCCCCTCCCCCCCAGGTACATCCCCACTGTTCTCCACACAGGACTGTGTGATTGTACTGTCACCCGTTTGCTCTCCCTGTTTACTCTCCCTTAAGAATGCCAAATTGATTTCTCACAAATTTTTAAAATGCCCGCTCTAATATATATTGTAAATGCCTGCACCTCTTATTACCATATCCCATGAATGTGCGCTATACATCGCAAAACACTGCATCCCATAAGAGAAAACAATACACCCACACATTATATGAGTTCCAAAGCTCATTGATGTATATATTTGTTATTAAATGATATGGATTCAATATATATTACAAAGTACAGTATACCTATAGTTACATGATTACAACTCACACAGTAAGCAGTTAATACATAAAGTTACATACAGTTACATACCATTACATACAGTTTCAGTTACAGGCCAGCGATACAATTACCATTCCCTCCAATGCATCTTATGTCTCTCTCTCTCAGTAAATAAATACAGGAACTGATCTGCCAGCAAGTCCATCATCGTCTCAGACCTTACAGCCACTAACTTCCTGTGTGGTCAATGTGTTATCTAGTTTCTGGGGGAGGGATTCACGATGAGTCACCAGTTACTTTGTATATGCTACTCAGGTTCAGCCTTGAAGACATCCAAAGGGCTGGCCTGAGTTTCCTGTCCACTGTCCTGTTTGGAATATCTATTGTTCTAATAAAAGTGATTTTAGCTTTTATACATTTAATCATAATTCCGTGTTGCAATGTCCTACAACTTAATAACAAGTATCAAATGAATCTACACATCAATCTGGTTGCTTCAATCGTAAACATGACCGGTCTATCTTGTTTCGTTCAAATAATACACATATTATGACACCACTCCATCATATACAATTCTAAATCATCATGATGTCTGGCGCTTGATATTATTATAATTTTGTACTGTATGAGATAAGTGTCGAATCCATCTCTGTGGCATGTCCGTGTAAATGCGTGTGTTACCATATATTGCTGTGCTCGCTGCGCGTATTTGCAAGTATAGCGACTCATAATGTGTGTAGTTTGTATGTTCTCTTTATGTAAAAAAAAATTTTTTTACTTCGACACCCTTTCACCCACTACCTCTCCATGTCACCCACTGACTTTACCTGTTGCCTCTCCCTGTCACCCACTGCCTCTCCCTGTTACCTCTCCCTGTCACCCACTGCCTCTCCCTGTCACGCACTTTCTCTCACTGTTACTTGTTACCTCTCCCTGTCACCCACTGCCTCTCTCTATTACCTCTCCCTGTCACCCACTGCCTCTCCCTGTCATTCCCTGCCTCTCTCTATTACCTATCCCTGTCATCCACTGCCCCTCCGTTACCTGGTACCTCTACCTGTCACCCACTGCCTCTCTCTGTTACCTACTACTAGGTGCACTACTAGCTACCTACCAGTCACCGCCCCTGGGAACGCATTCTCATGTTATATTCTTGATTAGAGATGAGCGGCTCGGCTTTGGCTCAAATTCTCCCGTAGACGTAAGATATGAAATAGAGGCAAAGCGTAATTTCCCCACAAAGCTCGTATCTTGCGCATCTTAGATTTATGGGGGTAATTCCAAGTTGATCGCAGCAGGAAATTTTTTAGCAGTTGGGCAAAACCATGTGCACTGCAGGGGAGGCAGATATAACATGTGCAGAGAGAGTTAGATTTGGGTGGGTTATTTTGTTTCTGTGCAGGGTAAATACTGGCTGCTTTATTTTTACACTGCAATTTAGATTGCAGATTGAACACACCACACCCAAATCTAACTCTCTCTGCACATGTTATATCTGTCCCCCCTGCAGTGCACATGGTTTTGCCCAACTGCTAAAAAATTTCCTGCTGCGATCAACTTGGAATTACCCTCTATATGCAATCCAAACACCACCGGATCTTTGCCGACGAATGTGACAGTTTGCATCGGCTTCAGATCGGAACTTGGCAAGAGTCTAATCCGATTCGCTCATCTCTGCTTCTATTGTAAAAATATTGTCTGATTACTGTGAAATAGCTAGAAATCAGACTCTTCTTTGCTAAGGCCCTCATTCCGAGTTGTTCGCTCGTTCTTTTCCTTCGCATCGGTGCGATTTTCCGCTAACTGCGCATGCGCAATGTTCGCACTGCGGCTGCGCCAAGTAAATTTGCTAAGAAGTTTGGTATTTTACTCACGGCATTACGAGGTTTTTTCTTCGTTCTGGTGATCGTAGTGTGATTGACAGGAAGTGGGTGTTTCTGGGCGGAAACTGTCCGTTTTATGGGAGTGTGTGAAAAAACGCTGCCGTTTCTGGGAAAAATGGGGGAGTGTCTGGGCGAACGCTGGGTGTGTTTGTGACGTCAAACCAGGAACGACAAGCACTGAACTGATCGCACTGGAAGAGTAAGTCTGGAGCTACTCAGAAACTGCAAAGAAAAATCTTTTCGCAATATTGCGAATACTTCGTTCGCAATTCTGCTATGCTAAGATTCACTCCCAGAGGGCGGCGGCTTAGCGTGTGCACTGCTGCGAAAAGCGGCTAGCGAGCGAACAACTCGGAATCAATTAATCAATTAATGACATGAACTATGAGGCTGATAAAGATTAATGGATCGTTACACACCCTATCTTTTTAATTACTTTTTCTCATCTAGTCAGGTTGTATAAGGTAAGTTCCTAATGTCTGTGCAGAGGGTGAAAGCTGCGTTCTTCCAGAGAACATCTGCCTGTGGCTACTGAGCAAACAGGTCCGGGCATCCAATATCGTGTGCAGGGGCATAGTAGTATCAATGGTGGCAAACCTGCACCTAGGGGGGGCACTGGGGGCCTAGGGGTGTTCCCTTACCTGTACACTGCGAATGGCAAATTATTGTGCACGTGGAGGGAATGAGATAAAGCAACTCAGTGCTACAAAGTGAGACAGGGGCTGTGGCTAGCGGATTGGGGGGTAGAGGTGAGCCAACTGTTCAAAACTGCTCCACAAAATAATAGCTTGTTCCTTATTTGTCTGTGAAATTGTACGCCTTACTCTGGTGCAACTTACTCCTAATAGTTCCATGAATTTATCCTTGTATACGCTGAATCAAAAGGCGAGTCTTCATTCATTCCACAGGATTCCACGTAACTATATAAAGCACGCTACTTTGTCAGGGTTGGTCTGCATGGGCGTAGTAGCTACAGTGGGTTCAGGGAGTGCCATTGCTATGGGGCCCAGAAGCATAGGGGGCCCTCCTCTGGGGTATGACTCAACTGCACCCAGGTGATAAAGCTGTCTACTAGCTTCCTGGAATTGCCCGCTGAGTACTGTGTGGCGTAATGTGAACTGGGGGCACTGTGTGACATGGTAAATGCTATTCAGAATATTAGTACATAATGTAAAAAGTGCAGGGAATACCGTTTATTTTTAATTGGTTATGAATATGATATCACCCAGATGGAGGCCTCATTCGTGATGCACATTGGTAGTGGATTTCTGAAGCCTTGCATCACTCGGCGGGTTATTTCCGGCGTTATCAGTTCCTGATGAAGCTCACTTATGTCTGGCTACATTAACAAGCAAGAGTTTCCTTTACTGGGCAGAAAACATCCTCATCACCTTCGTCAAAGGCTTCTACACAGCCAACGGGTCCATCTGAGGTCTACAAACATCGACAAGAACCAGTAATGAACTGAAGGCTGCTATACGCCAAGAAATTAGCAATTGAAAAACCAATTGAAAATAAACTGCACTCTTATTATGTACTAAAGTTTTGAATAGCATTTACCATGCCTTTTTTGTTAACCTTTTAGCTGGTTTCACATGGCTGCCGCAGATCTGTGGGCTCCACATTCAGGGGGTCATTCCGACCCGATCGCTCGCTGCAGTTTGTCGCAGCAATCGGGTCGGAACTGCGCAGCTTTCTTTACCTAGCGATCGCCTCTGAGACAGAGGCGGTCGCTAGGCGAGAGGGGGCTGAACGGCGTCGTTAAGCCGACGTTTAGGAGGAGCGGTCCGGCCAACGCAGGCGTAGCTGGACCGTTGGGGGGAGCGGGCCGCAACGGCTGCGTGACGTCTCACGCAGTGGCTGCGGCCAGCGGGAACGACGAACAACTCCCAGCCAGCCGCAGGAGTTGCGCTGGCCGGGAGTTACTCCTCAAATACAAAGGCATCGCCTCTGTGCGGCACTGACATGCGGGGCGGACTAGCCCTGTGCTGGGCGTCCCCCCGCATGTCTGAGTTTACGATAGTAGCTGTGCTAAGTTTAGCACAGCTAAGATCAACTCGGAATGACCCCCTCAGTCCTAAAATCTCCCGTACATCCCAAAGGTGCGGTATTGTACTGAGACCTGGTGTCTGTCCTGCCCATTGGGGTACACTGTTCCCGTTGTCATGGAACGGGTGTGAGATGGCGTGTGTATGCAGCATGGTGCTGGAAGCAGTCATCAGAGAATGGGGAGACTGTGGCTGAGAGAGGGGGGTGAGGGTACTAATTGTCCGGGCCCAGGTCTGAGGGAGGGGCCCAGTGGATTCGTACCCCCCTCACCCACCCTCCACCACCCCCGAGCCTTACCTGGCAGCAGCTGCAGCTTTTTCCCTCAGCCCAGTACTGCAGTGTGGCCAGAGAAAGTAGAATTTTGTCTGTAATGGCCACGCCTCCTGTGATTAGGCCATGCCCCCTGAGTAGTACCTGGGCCCAGCCAGGCTCACTACTGCCCTGTGTGGCCATAAAGGAATCCACGCACAGCCAGCGGCATTTCCCATGTAGAATGTGGCGTTTGGGTATAAAGGGGCATATTGTGTGTCAGATCTGATGCTTTGACACAAGGCAGGATGGATCCATGATGTGTTTGCCAAATT
Organism: Pseudophryne corroboree; assembly: GCF_028390025.1. Lineage (NCBI taxonomy): Eukaryota > Metazoa > Chordata > Amphibia > Anura > Myobatrachidae > Pseudophryne > Pseudophryne corroboree. The sequence continues at coordinate 5,296,770 of NC_086455.1, read as the reverse complement.
ATTACCCTCTGTTGCAGCAGAAACTGAGATTAATCAGAGCAGGCAACGGTTCTCCAATCTTCAGCGGCCCAGTGCTGGCCTGTGTGCACCGCAGGCCTGCTTCTGAGCCGAGAGCATCCGCGGTTGCTGTTCCGTGCAGCTGCTGGAGCCTGCTTACTGGCTCGTGCTACTGCACCTGTATGTGGAAGGCCGGGCCGCACAACTGCCATAATTAGTATCTGGACTGAGTGCAAAAGATCCATCTGAAACAGGCATCCTATCTCTATCCGCACACTACGAGCGAGCACGGACGTCAGATGTTACGCAAATGACACTCTTGCTTGATGGTACATTTCCATCGATCTGCTTGTTCACCACGTAGAAACGCCGACTTCACGGAAAGAGTGGCCCGACAACGGACAGATTAGTGTATACACACTTGCCATCCCCCGTCTGTATGCCATGTCCGGCGTATGCGCATTCAGTGATTTCATTCTAGGGCAGAAGTCTGCCCGCTGTACTGCTGTCACAGTTTCTGGTTCTTAGCTGAGTGGAACCCAGTGTGGTCTTCTGCTGCTGGAACCTATCCACTTCACAGTTCAGCTGTGGGCTCAGAACTGTATTTCTGCATAGTACTGGTGAAACGCGTGGTTACTCGAGTTATCGTGGCCTCTTTGTCAGATTGAACCAGTCTGGCCGTTCTCTTCTAAGCTCTACCAGGCATAGGCGTATCTATAATGCACCCCTATATCATTCTTACATCAACAGTGTCAACTCGCAGAAATCCCCAGGAAAATGGCGGCGGAGGCTTGTGCATGTGCAGGTATAGTGCCCGAGACTACTCTGCAATCGCACCAGCGAGACCCCCTGCATGTAGGCCCCCTCCAGTCCAAAGACACCCCCCCCCCCCCAACCCCCGCAGGTTGTTTTTGTCACAGAGCAGCCACTCCCTGGATGTTTATTGTTCTGTGCACCATCCTCTGTAAACTCTAAAGCAGGAGTGGGCAATAAGATGCCCTTCAGCTGCTGTGGGACTACATATCCCAGCAAGCCCTGATGTAGCATTGTAGGCCCTGGGCAAAGCAATGCACTGGGGCACCTACCCACCCATTTCATGTGAATAAATAAAAATAAATAATCATAACTTACCCCTCCTGCGGTCCCGCACTGTTTCTCCACATCCTTCTGTACAGTGACTGGCTGTCAGCTCTCTCATTGCTGGATAGCTCCAACCATCCACCAATCATGAAGCTGACAGCCATTCACTGTCTGGCTGCAGCCTGGAAGCAGGTAGAGACTGCTGCACTCTGATTGGTGGGTAATGCTAGCCATCCACCAATCAGCAAGCTGACAGCTATTCGGTGTCTTGCTGCAGCCTGGGAGACAGAAAATGCTGACTGGCGGCTCTGATGCCCTCTGGCCGAGCCTGCCCTGCTCAAAGGCCCCAAGAAACGTGGGGCCCCTGGCATCTGCCCAATGCGCCTCTACGTTAAGGTGGCCCTGACTAGGGGGCCACACCTGCTCACTACAAATTGTTGTGTGCAAAAATCCGAGGAGGTCAGTGGTTTCTGAAATGCTGAAACTGCCCCATCAGGCACCAACCCTTTGTAGCTTATTATTTTATATAATTCATACTCCCCAACTTTATAAAGACGCGCACTGAAGGCGCACTCCCAAAATTAGGGGGCGCGGCCTAGTGGTTAGGGTGTGTGGCAGCAGAGCTGGCCATAGGTATAGGCAAACTAGGCAATTGCCTAGGGCATTTGATATTTTAATCAGCTTCTGCTGATCAAAATGATATGCGGCATGCCTATATTCTGTGTGTAACATTTCTTATGCAGATACAGCCACAGTCTCACACAGTATATAGGCATGCTGCATATCATTTTAATCAGCAGAAGTTGCTTGTGCATCCTAGCCTCATAGCAATGCAAATAAGATGCATTTTCATAAAAAAAGGTGCCCGATGTTAGCATTGATGCAAGATTTATGAGGACACATCTGTATCCAAGCAGAGGCAGAGGTCACAGTGTTAGTGGCAGTGTGAGTGCTGTGTGCATGTGAGTGGGTTGGTTGTGCAGTAGTGTTCAGAATATGTGTAAGGAGCATTATGTGTGTCATGTAAAAATGCATTAATAATGTGCAACATATGTGTAAGGAGCACTATGTGTGTCATTATGTGTATAAGGGCATTAATAATGTGCAGCATATGTGTAACAGGGTACTACTGTATGTGTGTCATTATGTGTATAGGGGCACTAATAATGTGCAGCAAATGTGTAGGGGGCACTGTGTGTGTCATTATGTGTATAAGGGAATTAATAATGTGCAGCATATATGTAAGGGACATTATGTGTAAAAGAGCATTAATAAATAAAGGGGCATTACTGTGTGGAATTATGTGTATAAATGCATTACTGTGTGGCATTATGTGTATAAGGTGCTCTACTATGTGGTGTTGCATATAGAAAGGGCACTACGGTGTCGTCTAATATGAATAAAGAGCAATAGGGTGTGGTGTAATGTGAATAAGGAGCAATTCAGTGTGATGTACTGTGAATAAGGGGCTCTACTGTGAGGAGTAACGTTTATAAGGTAAAGTGATACTACTGTGGGATGTAATATGAATTATGGACACTATCGCATGATCAAATGTGAATAAAGTTGCAGTACTGTGTGGCGTAATTGGAATTGGGGTTACTATTGTGTGGCCATGCCCCTTGTTAGCAAAAACACACCTAGGGGGCACCAGCCAAAATTTTGCCTAGGGCATCATATTGGTTAGGGCCAGCTCTGTGTGGCAGTGCCGTGGTCACGGGCCATAATCCCATTATTCCTCTGCATGACGCTGCAACCCTCTGTCTGACCCTGTGACCCTCTGTCTGACGCTGTGACCCTCTCTCTGACGCTGCGACCCTCTGTCTGACACTGCGACCCTCTCTCTGACGCTGCGACCCTCTGTCTGACACTGCGACCCTCTCTCTGACGCTGTGACCCTCTCTCTGACGCTGCGACCCTCTGTCTGACACTGCGACCCTCTCTCTGACGCTGCGACCCTCTGTCTGACACTGCGACCCTCTCTCTGACACTGCGACCCTCTGTCTGACGCTGCAACCCTCTGTCTGACACTGCAACCCTCTGTCTGACACTGCGACCCTCTGTCTGACGCTGCGACCCTCTGTCTGACGCTGCGACCCTCTGTCTGACACTGCAACCCTCTGTCTGACACTGCAACCCTCTGTCTGACACTGCGACCCTCTGTCTGACGCTGCGACCCTCTGTCTGACACTGCAACCCTCTGTCTGACGCTGCGACCCTCTGTCTGACACTGCGACCCTCTGTCTGACGCTGCGACCCTCTGTCTGACACTGCAACCCTCTGTCTGACGCTGCAACCCTCTGTCTGACGCTGCGACCCTCTGTCTGACACTGCAACCCTCTGTCTGACACTGCGACCCTCTGTCTGACGCTGCGACCCTCTGTCTGACACTGCAACCCTCTGTCTGACGCTGCAACCCTCTGTCTGACGCTGCAACCCTCTGTCTGACACTGTGACCCTCTGTCTGACGCTGTGACCCTCTCTCTGACGCTGCGACCCTCTGTCTGACACTGCGACCCTCTCTCTGACACTGCGACCCTCTGTCTGACGCTGTGACCCTCTGTCTGACACTGTGACCCTCTGTCTGACGCTGTGACCCTCTCTCTGACGCTGCGACCCTCTGTCTGACACTGCGACCCTCTCTCTGACGCTGCGACCCTCTGTCTGACACTGCGACCCTCTCTCTGACGCTGTGACCCTCTCTCTGACGCTGCGACCCTCTGTCTGACACTGCGACCCTCTCTCTGACGCTGTGACCCTCTCTCTGACGCTGCGACCCTCTGTCTGACGCTGCAACCCTCTGTCTGACACTGCGACCCTCTGTCTGACGCTGCGACCCTCTGTCTGACGCTGTGACCCTCTGTCTGACACTGCAACCCTCTGTCTGACACTGCGACCCTCTGTCTGACGCTGCGACCCTCTGTCTGACGCTGCGACCCTCTGTCTGACACTGCAACCCTCTGTCTGACACTGCAACCCTCTGTCTGACACTGCGACCCTCTGTCTGACGCTGCGACCCTCTGTCTGACGCTGCGACCCTCTGTCTGACACTGCAACCCTCTGTCTGACACTGCGACCCTCTGTCTGACACTGCGACCCTCTGTCTGACGCTGCGACCCTCTGTCTGACACTGCAACCCTCTGTCTGACGCTGCGACCCTCTGTCTGACGCTGCGACCCTCTGTCTGACACTGTGACCCTCTGTCTGACACTGTGACCCTCTGTCTGACACTGCGACCCTCTGTCTGACACTGCGACCCTCTGTCTGACGCTGCGACCCTCTGTCTGACGCTGCGACCCTCTGTCTGACGCTGCAACCCTCTGTCTGACACTGCGACCCTCTGTCTGACGCTGCGACCCTCTGTCTGACGCTGTGACCCTCTGTCTGACACTGCAACCCTCTGTCTGACGCTGTGACCCTCTGTCTGACACTGCAACCCTCTGCCTGACGCTGCGACCCTCTGTCTGACACTGCAACCCTCTGTCTGACGCTGTGACCCTCTGTCTGACGCTGTGACCCTCTGTCTGACGCTGTGACCCTCTGTCTGACACTGCAACCCTCTGCCTGACGCTGCGACCCTCTGTCTGACACTGCAACCCTCTGTCTGACGCTGTGACTCTCTGCCTGACACTGCAACCCTCTGCCTGACGCTGCGACCCTCTGTCTGACACTGCGACCCTCTGTCTGACGCTGCGACCCTCTGTCTGACGCTGCGACCCTCTGTCTGACGCTGTGACCCTCTGTCTGACACTGCAACCCTCTGTCTGACACTGCAACCCTCTGTCTGACACTGCGACCCTCTGTCTGACGCTGTGACCCTCTGTCTGACGCTGCGACCCTCTGTCTGACGTTGCGACCCTCTGTCTGACGCTGCGACCCTCTGTCTGACGCTGCGACCCTCTGTCTGACGCTGTGACCCTCTGTCTGACGCTGTGACCCTCTGTCTGACACTGCAACCCTCTGTCTGACGCTGCAACCCTCTGTCTGACGCTGCAACCCTCTGTCTGACGCTGCGACCCTCTGTCTGACACTGCGACCCTCTGTCTGACGCTGCGACCCTCTGTCTGACGCTGCGACCCTCTGTCTGACGCTGCGACCCTCTGTCTGACGCTGCGACCCTCTGTCTGACGCTGCGACCCTCTGTCTGACGTTGCGACCCTCTGTCTGACGCTGCGACCCTCTGTCTGACGCTGCGACCCTCTGTCTGACGTTGCGACCCTCTGTCTGACGCTGCGACCCTCTGTCTGACGCTGCGACCCTCTGTCTGACGCTGCGACCCTCGAGTTGGATAGCGCAACAGTCCCAGAAAGCCGGGACTGTCTTGCCAAAATTGGGACAGTTGGGAGGTATGTAACATTCTAGGCATTAGCTAGCACAATAACTTAGTTGGCCAACTTGCCAATTAGGATAGTATTGGGCAATCTGTATAATTTACAGTCAGCCTATTTTTATCTGCAACATTATTGGATTCTGAAATAGATTTTGGAGCATCATCCATCAATTAAATGAGTTTCATGAAGCTAGTGAATTTATTTCATCCCCACCCTTTGATTACAGCTTCCAAATGTATTCCTATCTGTGTGGCAGATAATTATATACTGTATTAGCATACTGAGGGCTGCTGTATAATCCGGATAACATTTTCCCCTTTGCAGATGATCTGAGCGTACTCTGCAGCACCACCTGCTGGTAGAAATAAAAATTGTCTGTACATATTTATTACATGCATTACACTATTTCTATCATTATTATAGCGCAAGCATATTCAATTATACTTTATACAGCGCTAAAACAAGACTGGGTATTAAAAGACAGAGAGGGGCCTATTCATCGTCACTAGAATGGCCCGCTACACATGCGGAAACGCTAGTCATCAGGTGGCGCTTGTTCTTAGAGTCTCGTACCTTCCTATGAGAATGCGTTCCGCTGATGTGTGCCTCATCACTGTCTGACCAGCGGCCCTGTGCATGCATGACCTCAGGTGGCACATGTGCAGAAGCGAGCGACGCCAGAGGAAAGGAACGCTGCTACTAAAGCTATTCAGAGCCGCTGTCTCCGCTCCAGAACAATGCTGAATTGCTTTGGTGAATAGTCTCCCCTGCCGCAACTTGCAGAAAGTTGGATACTTAATCATCAGGGTCATCTGAACGCTGATGCTGAGTAGGCCCGTAGAGGGCTTAAAGGTCCCTTCTGGCAAGCTTACAATTTATACGAAACTAAGAGTTTGATACATGAGGATAAGTACTGCATATTGGCCCTCATTCCGAGTTGTTCGCTCGTTAGTTTTTTTCGCAACGGAGCGATTAGTCGCAAACTGCGCATGCGCAATGTTCACAGTGCGCCTGCACCAAGTAAATTTGCTAAAAAGTTTGGTATTTTACTCACGGCCTAACAAAGAAATTTCATTGTTCTGGTGATCGGAGTGTGATTGACAGGAAGTGGATGTTTCTGGGCGGAAACTGGCCGTTTTATGGGTGTGTGCGAAAAAACGCTGGCGTTTCTGGGAAAAACGCGGGAGTGTCTGAAGAAACGGGGGAGTGTCTGGGCGAACGCTGGGTGTGTTTGTGACGTCAAACCAGGAACGAAACTGACTGAACTGATCGCAGTGGAGGAGTAAGTCTCGAGCTACTCAGAAACTGCTAAGAAATTTCTATTCGCAATTCTGCTAATCTTTCGTTCGCAATTCTGCTAAGCTAAGATTCACTCCCAGTAGGCGGCGGCTTAGCGTGTGCAATGCTGCTAAAAGCAGCTAGCGAGCGAACAACTCGGAATGAGGGCCATTGTTCTAGTTAGATTGTAATTACAATTATTGCTGGTGGGCTGTATAATCCAATCATGCTGGAAAGTTGGCTTGAGGTCAGAAAGTTATTTGAGTTAAAAAGTAAAACACATGTAAATTTTGTGTGAACTGTGTAGTGTGGCGTGATAATCAAGTGGTTCTGTAACTTGAAAACTGAGATAACGTTTCCTTAAATGTTCCAAGGTTTGAGGTTGGGGAAAGACTTCTTGTGCGGTGGAGGCATCACACAGATTGGATACAGTGCGGAAATAAGTAGCGTAACTGTGAATGTGAGCAGGTAACGCGCGTGGGCAACGGTTGTAGGTGCTGCTCATAATGTAGATGTCCGTTTGGGCGATATTTTAGATTTGTGAAGAGATATACAGTATGTTGGTGTGCATATACGTTTTCTGTCCTGTCCGTTCACCATCACTGTTCTCCGAATACGTCATATACCTCTTGGAAGTACGTTGAGCCTGAATTTACACTAAAGTACCTATGGAGCAAGATGGCAGCATTTGTGGCGCAGCAATTGGTGAGTCATTGGAAGCCCAGCCGCAACCCGCAGCCGGTATGTGTGAAAACCGTGCTTTAAAAAAAAAATGCCTCCAGCAGGTGGGCAGCGGAACACAATAACCAAGCCATTAGGCAGTGGAATAGGGATAACAGAGCGGGAGCTGTGGGCACCAACACTGGCACCTGGGAGGGCGGGGATGTGGGATTTGCACATTATTATTGTTTCCCAATGTTATCAGTAGATCTCACAGAAATCCCTGATCAGCAGGAGAAATGCATTGGGAGTATTACAGAAGAACCACTGAGCTGAGATGTCTGCACACTTAAGCAACGTTGGACTTTATCTCAGTTGTCCTGGATGGTAGCAGAAGCCACAGATGCCACCTAGGGAGGAACTACAAAATACAACACAGAAGTGCTGACTTGCGTCTCGGTCAGCTGGGACCGCACCACAAACCACAGGCTACACTGCACTCCCTGCATCCATTTACAATATTTAACTCTATGGAGTCTCACATCAACAGTACAGAAGTCTCCTGGGAACAAGACATAAGTGCCGCGTTCCCAGAGACCCGCACATGTGCACTAGACTGTGGGGCAGTTGTCAGAGTTTTTTTGCCACTGTGCCGTGGAGAGGAGGAGGCTCTGCCTGGAGAATGCGCCCCCTCCTTTCTTATTCTGCCCCTGGTTCTCATCCTGTATTGATAATTGCACGCCTCTTGTGCATTCTTATATTACATCGGTGGAACAGTGCAATTCTAGGCCAGAGTAGATTGGGCGCCTAAAGTGGCTCTTTACATTTTAAAAACAGGGCCTCATGTACATGTAAATGTAGTTGTCATGTAACAGCCACCGATCCCAGCGCACATTCCGTCTCTGAACACCCAACATGGATATAGCATTTTCTTAATCCCCCCAATGCAAATCTGCTCCAAAACTCCATGCCTCAGCCAACATCCGACTGCTCCTGAGAGTCCCCTACCTCTTCCATGCTGCAGCTACCACCACCCATACACCATTGTGTGTGAGAAAGGAGATCCCTCTTCCATGCTGCAGCTACAACCACCCATACACCATTGTTTGTGAGAGAGGAGATCCCTCTTCCCTGCTGCAGCTACAACCACCCATACACCATTGTGTGTGAGAGAGGAGATCCCTCTTCCATGCTGCAGCTACAACCACCCATACACCATTGTGTGTGAGAGAGGAGATCCCTCTTCCCTGCTGCAGCTACAACCACCCATACACCATTGTGTGTGAGAGAGGAGATCCCTCTTCCATGCTGCAGCTACAACCACCCATACACCATTGTGTGTAAGAGAGGAGATCCCTCTTCCCTGCTGCAGCTACAACCACCCATACACCATTGTGTGTGAGAGAGGAGATCCCTCTTCCATGCTGCAGCTACAACCACCCATACACCACTGTGTGTGAGAGAGGAGATCCCTCTTCCATGCTGCAGCTACAACCACCGATACACCACTGTGTGTGAGAGAGGAGATCCCTCTTCCATGCTACAGCTACAACCACCCATATACCATTGTGTGTGAGAGAGGAGATCCCTCTTCCATGCTGCAGCTACCACCACCCATACACCATTGTGTGTGAGAAAGGAGATCCCTCTTCCATGCTGCAGCTACCGCCACCCATACACCATTGTGTGTGAGAGAGGAGATCCCTCTTCCCTGCTGCAGCTACAACCACCCATACACCATTGTGTGTGAGAGAGCAGATCCCTCTTCCCTGCTGCAGCTACAACCACCCATACACCATTGTGTGTGAGAGAGGAGATCCCTCTTCCATGCTGCAGCTACAACCACCATACACCATTGTGTGTGAGAGAGGAGATACCTCTTCCATGCTGCAGCTACAACCACCCATACACCATTGTGTGTGAGAGAGGAGATCCCTCTTCCCTGCTGCAGCTACAACCACCCATACACCATTGTGTGTGAGAGAGGAGATCCCTCTTCCCTGCTGCAGCTACAACCACCCATACACCATTGTGTGTGAGAGAGGAGATCCCACTTCCCTGCTGCAGCTACAACCACCCATACACCATTGTGTGTGAGAGAGGAGATCCCTCTTCCATGCTGCAGCTACAACCACCCATACACCATTGTGTGTGAGAGAGGAGATCCCTCTTCCCTGCTGCAGCTACAACCACCCATACACCATTGTGTGTGAGAGAGGAGATCCCTCTTCCCTGCTGCAGCTACAACCACCCATACACCATTGTGTGTGAGAGAGGAGATCCCTCTTCCATGCTGCAGCTACAACCACCCATACACCATTGTGTGTGAGAGAGGAGATCCCTCTTCCATGCTGCAGCTACAACCACCCATACACCATTGTGTGTGAGAGAGGAGATCCCTCTTCCCTGCTGCAGCTACAACCACCCATACACCATTGTGTGTGAGAGAGGAAATCCCTCTTCCCTGCTGCAGCTACAACCACCACCCATACACCACTGTGTGTGAGAGAGGAGATCCCTCTTCCATGCAGCAGCTACAACCACCCATACACCATTGTGTGTGAGAGAGGAGATCCCTCTTCCATGCTGCAGCTACAACCACCCATACACCATTGTGTGTGAGAGAGGAGATCCCTCTTCCCTGCTGCAGCTACAACCACCCATACACCATTGTGTGTGAGAGAGGAGATCCCTCTTCCATGCTGCAGCTACAACCACCCATACACCATTGTGTGTGAGAGAGGAGATCCCTCCTCCATGCTGCAGCTACAACCACCCATACACCATTGTGTGTGAGAGAGGAGATCCCTCTTCCCTGCTGCAGCTACAACCACCCATACACCATTGTGTGTGAGAGAGGAGATCCCTCTTCCATGCTGCAGCTACAACCACCCATACACCATTGTGTGTGAGAGAGGAGATCCCTCTTCCCTGCTGCAGCTACAACCACCCATACACCATTGTGTGTGAGAGAGCAGATCCCTCTTCCCTGCTGCAGCTACAACCACCCATACACCATTGTGTGTGAGAGAGGAGATCCCTCTTCCCTGCTGCAGCTACAACCACCCATACACCATTGTGTGTGAGAGAGGAGATCCCTCTTCCATGCTGCAGCTACAACCACCCATACACCATTGTGTGTGAGAGAGGAGATCCCTCTTCCCTGCTGCAGCTACAACCACCCATACACCACTGTGTGTGAGAGAGGAGATCCCTCTTCCCTGCTGCAGCTACAACCACCCATACACCATTGTGTGTGAGAGAGGAGATCCCTCTTCCATGCTGCAGCTACAACCACCCATACACCATTGTGTGTGAGAGAGGAGATCCCTCTTCCATGCTGCAGCTACAACCACCCATACACCATTGTGTGTGAGAGAGGAGATCCCTCTTCCCTGCTGCAGCTACAACCACCCATACACCATTGTGTGTGAGAGAGGAGATCCCTCTTCCATGCAGCAGCTACAACCACCCATACACCATTGTGTGTGAGAGAGGAGATCCCTCTTCCCTGCTGCAGCTACAACCACCCATACACCCCTGTGTGTGAGAGAGGAGATCCCTCTTTTACAAGTTGTGAATTCTATGTAGTTTTTGTCTGGTTTGCACTAGACAAGGGATGTAGTCAATATCCCGGCGGTCGGGATCTTGGCGGTCAGAATCCCGACGCCGGGATCCCGACCGTCGAGAATGCCGGCATCGGCGCCAGAGCTATTTCCATTCGTGGATGTCCACGACATTCATACAGTGGGAATAGAACCTGTGGCTAGACCAGCGAGCCACCGAGCCCGCAAGGGGCTTTCTAGCGCTCGCCCCACTGTCGGTATTCTGGCGGCCAGGATCCCAGTGTCGGAATTCAGACCGTCGGGATTCCAACCGCCGGGATTCCATCCACAACCCTTAGGCAATACCATTAGGGGAGAATTTAGGGATCAGGCCACCCCTAGGCACAACATTATTGATCACCCCCACCCAATCATGTCACTACCCTGTTGGGGGCCAGTCCTGATGCCCCTGACTACCAAAGCAATCACAACCTCATCCTCCAACACCTCATGTACCACAATTTACTGCCATTGCCCCGCCAGTTGCAAAATAAAAAATAAAAGTCATAATGTAAATAGAAAAGAATTACCTGGTGTAATCAGGACAGCGGCCTAGTACAGCTCTCATGCAGGGGAGACTGCTGTGCTGCCCTCCTGCAACTGGCACCCCTAGGCATGTGCCTCATGTGCCTAGTGGGAAATCCACCACTTAATACCGCCCTACACTACAAAACACCAGTGCATTTGATAGAGGTAATGGGGTTCTAGTGCCCAGATTTCCTTCAAATAAAAAGTAAAAACAAGGGTTCTCTCATAAGTTTATTAGTTGTCAAAGCAGTGTGCCTTTCTGGGCTACAGTATTACTCCTACACACCCAAAACAGCGACGGCTGGAAAGAAAACTGCATTATAATCCTACTTACAGTACCTACTCTCCTGGGAGTTGCCGGAGACTCATCATTTGTTGGGTAGTTCCACAGACCCCCAGAAGAGTGGGTAGTTTTCCTGCATCCCACTCACTTCCTAGAGAAGCTGGCACGATGGAGAGATAATACAGGGAATCGTGGGGTGAAAATTATTTGACTTGTCCAGGAACTCACAATTCACGCATTTGCCACAATGTGGGACAATCCCAATGATGTATAGAGCCCACCCCCCGAAGTGGCCAGCTGCATCTTCTCTCTGCCTTGTCCCCGAAAGGAGAAACATAAACTCGGCAAGTATCTTTATCATTTTCAAGTGCAGATTTTAATCTGAAAGCCTATGGGGGGTATTCAATTAGCTCTGACAATTTCGGAGCTATCAAATTCACCCTCTGCAGTGCATATGCACCCCCTGCAATGTTTTTGCCCATTTTTAAGGCATTTCCGATCAATGCCTTTTCACTTCTTTTTTTTTTTTTATTTAAGCAAAAAGGCATTGGCGAAAAATGTCTCAAAATCAGCGAAAACGGCCCACCTTTTCACCAGCACAGGTGCGAAAATACTTGGATTCTCTGATCCATGTTTTTTGCTCCTGACAAATTTTTCACCTAGGAGAAAAAACGTCTCTATTTGAATACCCCCCGATTTGTGCAATCCCGCTTTATTGCTATTTTAGACAGGTTAATGCTGGAGCTAGAACCACAATTTAATTATTGATGGAGATTGGGGTAAAAATAAAATACACATTTGCTTTTAGTTCACATTCTCACGGTTTTAATTTTTTTTATATATATATTATTATTTTTTTTACATTTTTGCTTAATATTCTTGCTGTGTCAAAAAGAATAAGCAGACTATTGGTATTTTCTGAAAACGCAATGTCTTTTGACCCCGCGTCGGCGACGTAGGTAGCAGGTGTCTGCTGCAGACTGTTAGTGACTGACAGTCTGCTGCCGTTTGGGGTGTGGGGAGTGGGTGCTGATGTTTTGGGGGAGTGATCAGCCAGCGTCTTCCGATGCTGCATCCTAGGACCAAGCACAACTCACTAATGCAAGCTGGAGGTGTATGCTTATATCCGTCGCCCCCTGCTGCATTACCATAGTAGTGTATTGATGTTGGCTCCTCCAACCACCTCTAAATTAGGCCCCCGTAGTGCAATTTGCCCAAGCGAATGGATGGTTTGAAGCTCACCTTGTCTTACTGTATGTTTGCAACCACACGTTACACCAGTTTGTCTCTCTGTTCTTTATTCATTTCCAAATAATATACTCTATAAGGTAATTTGTTTTCGATGAACAGAAACGCTATACATACATACAACCATGGCTTCCCTGTTATGCAGAACATGGCAAACATGACAAATAGTGATACTAGGGACAGAAAATGCAGTAGCAATAATAATAATAATAATAATAGCTGAATCATTTATTTTAATACACTGCAGCAAAACCATATTCTTACAAAATAGTGCAATCTATCACATAATCTATCTGAGAAAATAGATAGCTGAGATGATACTTCCGCTTACGGATTCTTCTTCTGGGAGGAAAAGTGAGAATGATATTGATAGAATGTGTTTTGTTGGTACTGCTGGGGGACCTGTTGGGTTTCAGTCGGTTTATTGTCCTGCTGGGTTTGAGAATATGAAGGTGGCTGTGATGTGGCTTGAGCTCCCTGACCTAGGGTTGGTGGAGGAATGTATACTGCCTGCTGGTAGAATCTTTGTGGTTCTTGAGGCGGTTGGTCAGAAGGAACTGGTGCATTTTGTGATGCTGCCTTTTCTAATAGGGGTGATTGGTCCTTATCCTCTCCGATTTGTGAAATGGTGACTTTTGGTTGTGACGGTTGTCCTCTTCCCTGTTGGTACTGTGAAGATTGTGTAGTGGTGGTGTCTAGTTGGGACGTTTGGTCTTTACCCTGTTGGCACTGTGAGGATTGTGAGGTGGTGATGTCTGGTTGGGACGTTTGGTCTTTACCCTTTTGGTAACCTGGGGTTTGTATGGTAGTGGTGTCTGGTTGGGATGTTTGATCTTTACCCTGTTGGTACTGTGGGGTTTGTATGGTAGTGGTGTCTGGTTGGGATGTTTGATCTTTACCCTGTTGGTACTGTGAGGATTGTGAGGTGGTGATGTCTGGTTGGGATGTTTGGTCTTTACCCTGTTGGTACTGTGGGGATTGTATGGTAGTGGTGTCTAGTTGGGATGTTTGGCCTTTACCCTGTTGGTACTGTGGGGATTGTGAGGTGGTGATGTCTGGTTGGGATGTTTGGTCTTTACCCTGTTGGTACTGTGAGGATTGTGAGGTGGTGATGTCTGGTTGGGACGTTTGGCCTGTACCCTGTTGGTACCGTATGGATTGAGAGGTGGGAGTTAGTGGTTGTGATGTTTGGTCTTTACCTTGTTGGTTCTGTGAGGATTGTAAGGTGGTGGTTTCTGGCTGTGAGGTTTGGTTCTTACCCTGTTGGTACCATGGAGATGGCGAGGTGAGAGTTACTAATGTTGATGTTTGGTCCTTACCCTGTTGGTACCGTGAGGATGGTGTGGTGGTGGTCTCTGGCTGTGAGGTTTGGTCCTTACTCTGTTGGTACCCTGGGGATTGTGTGGTGGTGATTTCTGGCTGTGAGGTTTGGTCCTTACCCTGTTGGTACCCTGGGGATTGTGTGGTGGTGGTTTCTGGTTGTAAGGTTTGATCCTTACCCTGTTGGTACCGTGGAGATGGTGGGGCGGGAGATAGTGGTTGTGATGTTTGGTCCTTACCCTGTTGGTACCGTGGAGATAGTGGGGCGGGAGATAGTGGTTGTGATGGTTTGTCCTTACCCTGTTGGTACCGTGGAGATAGTGGGGCGGGAGATAGTGGTTGTGATGGTTGGTCCTTACCCTGTTGGTACCGTGGAGCTAGTGAGGTGGGAGATAGTGGTTGTGATGTTTGGTCCTTACCCTGTTGGTACCGTGGAGATAGTGGGGCGGGAGGTAGTGGTTGTGATGTTTGGTCCTTACCCTGTTGGTACCGTGGAGCTAATGAGGTGGGAGATAGTGGTTGTGATGTTTGATCTTTACCCTGTTGGTATCGTGGAGATGGTGAGGTGGGAGTTAGTGGTTGTGATGTTTGATCTTTACCCTGTTGGTATCGTGGAGCTAATGAGGTGGGAGATAGTGGTTGTGATGTTTGATCTTTACCCTGTTGGTATCGTGGAGATGGTGAGGTGGGAGTTAGTGGTTGTGATGTTTGGTCCTTACCCTGTTGGTACCGTGGGGTTTGTAAGGTGGTGGTGCCTGGTCCTGAGGTTTGATCATTACTTTGCTGATAATTTGGGGGTGGTGAATTTGTCTGATCGGTGTTTGGTTCAACTGCTCCTACTCTGCGGGGGTCAGTTTGTGTGGGTTGTAAAGTTGTTGTGCTTGGCTGGCTAACATCTACTCCTAACCTGCGAGGATCAGTTTGTGTTGAACTTTGCACAGTTTCCACATTGTCGCATTTCTTATCTTGTGTCTTGTCCACTTCGCTTTGCACTGCACTGCTGCCAGCCTGATCCTGACTGGGAGGCGGAACCAGGGTTCCCTCATATTTAGGGTACAGTGGCTTCTGGTAATATTTGGGAGGGGCATCTGGTGCTTGTGGTGTACTTTGTGTAGCTGTAGCTGCATCTTTCTGTGGCTGGCCTGGCTGTTGACATGAGTCTTCCGATTCATACACAACCTTGTAGTATGCTTTCAGCACCTTACAGCACAGGTCAGAGAATTCATTGAAGTCCACCTCTCCATCTTTGTTCTCATCAAGAATCTGAATTAAGGTTGAGATTGTCTTTGGATCTTTGGGGTTCTGAAAGAGAATTGAATGTGTTTTGTAAGTTTTACCGCAGGAGATAATAAAGAAGCTGTAGAATGCTTCAGTAAAGGGTCTCTCAAGCAGCCGCCGAAACCACAAAAACACATGGGATCAGGGGGATCAGTACTAAATGCCGCCGGCCGGAATCCCGGCGGTCGAAATACCGACGCCGGAATCCCGACCACACAATCCCGACAGGGGTGGCGAGTGGAACGCAGCCCCTTGCGGGCTCGCTTCGCTCGCCACGCTCGGCACACTATTATATTCTCCCTCTATGGGTGTCGTGGACACCCACGGAGGGAGAATATGTCGGGATTGTGGCGGTCGGAATTCCGGCGTTGGTATTTCGACCGCCGGGATTCCGGCCGGCGGCATCTTGACCGCATCCCGGATCAGGAACTTATCCCCGATCTCGTGTTTTTGTGTGATCGCAAGTCCAATTTCGGTCGTTTAAAACAGCCTCTGATTGGATAACGCGATATAACTGTAGATTTTTGCTACTCCACTATGTGTCACAGTTTACCAAGTACCCTATAACGCAAAACAAATCAATGCCAGGTACTCTCTTCTGCATATATTTACATATGCCTTGGTCGCCACCTCCTGGGCGAGAACGGATTAGAAGTGTGAGCTTCCAGTACCTCCTTGTGCACCACCATTGCAAAATTACATATTTGCAGGATGGGGTCACTTAAATGTGATAATGCAGGTGCACAGGGGTAATCCATACCATGCAGGAGTGGAAATAGCGTATTTCTCTCTGTATAAAGAATGAATCGTCTCCTCCCCTCTCTACTGGAGAACGAGACTTGTTTTATACTTATAATGAGACATGTTTGCCCATCCCAGCTGCGCTTCTGCTCTAACTTCTTTGTGCACATTCACCAAAGTAATAAACCAATTAAACACATGTACTAAAGTAAGTACTGATGACCAATCACAATTAGGATTTAAGTCATAGATGGAACTGAGCCAAGCTGCGTTTTATAGAAATGAAGTGATAAAATGATCAATCACTGTTTATACAGATATTTAGATATAATAAGTTCACCTTTAGGTGATCCTTCAACCTTTACAATGATTTCATTTCTACATTTATGAGTAATTATAACACTGATATAAATTTGATCTTGTATCTTTACATTTTGGAGACACAATTTTATTTTACCTTTAAAAAAACAAATTACACTACGCTATAATGCTGTCAGGATCCTTCATTATGTGTAAATATTTATAATATCAAACCATATAATAAATATATCTTACTGACTACAAGTTCCTTTTCCAGAGGTATTTTTTAAATTACTGCCGTGACTGCACAATCTGCCTCCTCTTACATTTTAAAACCGCGCCACTGGCATTAGGTGGGACAGAGCTGGCAATGAACTAAACGGAAAATACGTTACAGGAAAACGCGTCAAAGAAAGACGTAAGCGCTGTATATAAATGGAGAAATAGTGTATGCAATCAGCCATATTTCGATTTCATAAGGATTTATGTTAGCCGATGGTGTCCAGCTCACGCTAGGGTCGCCGCTGGCGAATTCCTACCTTGATGACTTCTGCAAACTCATTTTCAATCATCTGGTTCAGCTCCCCCATGTTCAGCTTATCATGGCTGCAGTCTTTCTTAGAGTATTTATGGAAAATCCCAATGATGCATTCGATGGCCTCAATGAGTTTTGTCATTGTCGCGAATGGTTCTGTCGCCCTACAAGCAGAAAATCAGCCGCGTTATAAAATCATCATTATTAACCAGCTCTCCTTTTCGCTCTGCTAATGCACGCCGACTCTCCTGTCTTCTGATTGCTTCCTCCCACTCCTACATCCAAGATTTTTCACATGCTGCTCCCTTACTCTGGAATTCCCTACCTCTCCCCCTCAGACTCTCCACCTCTCTACAGAACTTCAAACGTCTCTCTAGACCCACTTCTTCACCAAACCCAGCAAATCTCATCCTAACCCTCTGTTCCACGCTCTCTATGTACCCAGTCTGTGTCACCCCTGTCTGTCTACCCCTCCCCTTTAGAATGTAAGCTCTCACGAGCAGGGCCCTCTTCCCTCATGTGATTATCCTCTCTCTTACTTTAAAAAACCTCAACTGTCCAAATCCTGCAGTCTTCTGCCACCTGATACCTATCTCAGTGTCGTCTACTGGTGTAGTTATGCTTAGATCCCCTGTACTTGTCCTATATTGTCTCCAACTGTAAGTCATTGTTTTCCGTGTTTTGATTATGCGCATATGTACTCTGTAATTGGGTGCTAAATAAAGGATAATAATAATAATGATGGAAGGGGGAAAGAAACCAATACTTTTTTTCAAATATATTTATAGCAAAAATTAGATTTTAATGATACAAAGTGGTGGTACTCCAGTGACAGAGTAACATAATTCATCAGTAAAGTATGTTTGTGTCTCTTAACCTTCCGGCAATCCCCACAGCCGTTGTGCCATGATTATATAATGTCTCTGATCATGGTCTAGTTCTGGCCCCTCTGAGTAGAACTTTAAGAAATGTGGAATAATTAAATAAAACAAAAAATGAGCTTTGCCATAAAAACAAAATGTAAAAAAGCATGTAAGTGACACAAAACACAATTGTGCCGTATGTATGATACATTTAATGACTAACTATGACCTTGAGAAGTTTGGGGGAGACACCCCGGCTGTTGTAACACCTCAGAAAGTTACCTCTACTAAATAATGAAGGCTTATTGCCTGATACTATGTACTCAGATATATACAGTATACCAGGAGGCTGGGTTTTATTCAGCACGTAGTAGTATGCTATAGTGTCTCACTAACAGGCGTATAACACTACTCTCCTATTTTGCAGAGACTTCACTTCATACAAAATGCGCAACCTATAATAGATCTTACAATGACAAGTCTGTCAGATACATGTATTCCCGTACAACGACAGTAGTCCGACTTACCTCTACCAGACGTTGGCAATGAAGGGAGAAGAATTGAAATTACAGCTATAAGACAATATTTATAGGGATAGGGCGACCTAGTTTTTGCAAATGAGACAGCTACGTGTCACCCAACCCAGACCAGTCCAACTTGCCACATCAATTATGGAGGATCTGGCTAGGAACACCCTGACTGTCATACTGAACACACCCTACTATCCAGGACAGCCAAGAGAGCCCCAGTTCATTATCATTCCCCATCTCCATCACTATAGTGAGTGGGCTGTGTGTGTCCTACAGCCCACTCACCCCCCCCCCCCCCCCCATGTCCCTTTTCCCGGTGTTGGTGCGGAGAGAAAGATCACCACTAAAGGGCCCAGCAGCAGTACTCATCCCATGAATCAGCACACAGGCACGGCTTGCGTTCCAGCCCTGGAAATTGTCAACTTTTAATCAACCTGTTCATCTAGTTTTGTTTTTTTGTTTTTAATTTGACATTATGAAGCTCATCCACCACTTCTGACATGGAGACAGATTATTTTGGGCTGTTTGTTCCTGGGCTAGATGACACACTTTGCATTTCAGAGAATTAAGTGACCTCTCATCATTACAAATATCCCGGTGGCCTCCCTTTGCATCTCTGTCAAATTACTATATTCAATTAACATGCTCTTTGCATGTATAATAGCTTGTTTTCTTCCCACTAAGAGCCATAAAGAATGATCCAATTAAGAGAAGTTCTAGAACTGCTCCAAACTGGAGAACGGCAGCAAAAGGCAAATAGATAGCACCACGGGATATATATATATAGAGAGAGAGGAAGAGTGGGCGGGACCTGGATGCCCTCCCAGTCATAATCCCCAGTACAGACCTTTTCCTGCAGGATCAGCAGAAGCGATACACTGCGGATCTCTCCTCTGCCGGGATCTCAGCTTTTATTGACAGCCGTTCATAACCTGTTAATGTGCAGGCAGCATCATATAACCCACCAACGCGCCTTTTAACGAGCTTTCCATTAGTTACAGCCTGTAAGACCCAGAATGGCGTTACGTACTCACTGCAGTGACACATTTAACAAGTTGAACTATGAGAGAAAAACAACTTTATCATGTGACCAATAAAATTATACTGTAACTCGAAATTAATTGTACAACACCTCGCCAGCGGTTTTATGTGATCTTAGCGAATTTGCGCTTTTAATCTTTATTAGATTGTGGAACATAATCTTTGCGGAGATGCGGCACGTACAGCATGGTGAGAGGAGAATCGCCGTCACTATTTATTGGTTATCAGGGATTTTTCCAGAGCAATAACAGTAATCTGATTCTTTAGCTCTGATTTATCGGCGCTATTTAACAATTTACTGTTTGCCGGCGGGAGCGTTTCATAGAAACTTACAGTGCGAAACAGATAAATACTTCCAGATTTTAAAGGTCAACAAAAAAGCATGGTAAATTGTATTAAAAATATTAGTACATAGGGGGTCATTCCGAGTTGATCGCTAGATGAAAATGTTCGCTGCGCTGCGATTAAGTGAAAAAAAAAATGGCAATTCTGCACATGTGTATGCGGTGCAGTGCGCACGCGCGACGTACTTTCACAACGGGCGATGTAGTTTCACACAAGCTTTAGCGAAGCTTTTCAGTCGCAATGGACGCCGCAGAGTGATTGACATGAAGTGGGCGTTTCTGGGTGTCAACTGACCGTTTTCAGGGAGTGTTCGAAAAAACGCAGGCGTGCCAGGAAAACGCAGGCGTGCTAGGAAAAACGCAGGCGTGGCTGCCCGAACGCAAGGCGTGTTTGTGACGTCAAATCCAGAACTGGATGGTCTGAAGTGATCGCAAGCGCTGAGTAGGTCTGAAGCTACTCAGAAACTGAACAATATTTTTTTGTAGCCGCTCTGCCATCCTTTCGTTCGCACTTCTGCTAAGCTAAAATACACTCCCAGAGGGCAGCGGCATAGCGTTTGCACGGCTGCTAAAAACAGCTAGTGAGCTAACAACTCGGAATGACCCCCATAATCTAAAAGTGCCTGGAATCGGTTATTTTCAGTTGGTCTTGAATATGATATTGGCCAGATGTGGCCTTCATTTGTGATACACATTCCCTGCATTGTCGCTGCCATTTCCTGACGCAGCTCACTTTAATTTGTCTGCAGAATTTTCATTACTGGGCTGAAAACCATCCTCATTAGCTTCATGGAAGGCCTCCACTTAGCCAACGGGGCCTTCTAAAACCTGAGCTCTACACACATCAGCCAAGGACTATTAATGAGCTGAAGGCTGCTATATGCCAAGAAACGACTATTTCATATTCAAAACCAACAAAGAAAATAATCTTTATGCCATGCACTCTTAGATTTTGAATAGCATTTTCCACGCCATTTTGTGAACCTTTAAAATCTTGGGAGGTTTTTATTTTTTTTTTGCTTCACCCTGTAGAAACATAGAATTTGATGGCAGATGAGAATCACTTGGGCCATCTAGTCTGCCCCTGTTTCTTTAACCTTATGGTAACCTCAAACCCTATGTGATCCTTAGTTCTGTGTAAGGATATCCTTATGTCTATCCCAAACATGTTTAAATGGCTCTACTATCTTAGCCTCTACCACCTCTGATGGGAGGCTATTCCACTTGTCCACTACCCTTTCTGTAAAGTAATTTTTCCTCAAATTTCCCCTGAACCTCCCCCCCCTCCAGTCTCAGTGCATGTCCTCGTGTCCTATTGCTTCTCTTCATTTGGAGAATGTTTCCCTCCTGGACCATATTAATGCCCTTGATATATGTGAATGTTTCTATCATATCCCCCTTTCCCTTCTCTACTCCAAACTGTACATGTTAATGCTACGGTATATTTAGCCAGGCTTGGACTGGCCCACAGGGGTACAGAAGAACCCTCCAGGTGGGCCCACCTCCTCCTCTAGGGCTCAAGTTCCAGACCGTGCACTTAAGTTATACATATGTCTCATTATACTGCACATGACTATGGTGTATTCACTACAGTGCATTCCTATTATTAATATGGAACATTATCATGCACGTCCTAGCAATATTTACTATATATATATATATATATATATATATATATATGATGCAAAGACAGGCGGCACTCTCAGCGTTGGAAATAATGACAGACAGGCAAGTCTGATGTGCGTTCGAACACACATCAGACTTGCCTGTCTGTCATTATTTCTAACGCCGAGAGTGCCGCCTGTCTTTGCATCACATATCATTGGACACAGCGCAGCTGTTACCAAAGGAGGGCACCGGCTGTATAATTTTACTATACTGACCTTAGGGATTTGGGAGTGCCGTGGACTTTGTGCTTTTATATATATATATATATATATATGTATTTACTCTCGCTAATGGTTAGCCAAGTCTCTGTGGTGGCTGACCACACCTCTAGGAATGGGCCCCTACCATTGCATTTCCCTTGTGGGCCCTTTGTGCCACAGTCCGACACTGTATTTAGCCTTTGGGGGTTTGAGACCCAACTGCATGATTTCCCATTTATTGACATGTAAACGGTAATTGCCACACTCTTCACCATTTTTCTAGTCTACCTAGATCATCAATCATTTGTTTTACCCCACCTGGTGTGTCTGCCCTGCTGCATACCTTTGTGTCATCTGCAAATAGGCATTATTATTAATACACTTTATTTATAGGGCGCCACAAGTGTTTGGCAGCGCCGTACATACGGCAGATATTGGAACAATACAGGGTACACAGAATTTAACATGACAGTAACAAAATACCTAAAACAGAGCACAGGTAACAATCAGCAACACAATTCTCAATACACACTGCGGCCGAGATGAAAGGAAGCAACGTTTATGCGGAAGGTCAACAGTCATTAGGTCGACCACTATTGGTCAACATTGGCATGGTCGACACATGACAGGTCGACACATGAAAAGGTTGACATGGTTTGTTTGTTTTTTTAAATAGATTTTTTAATTTTTCATACTTTACCAGCCATGTGGACTACGATTGGGAATAGTAACCTACGAGCGAAGCGAGCCATGCAAGGGGACGCGGCACACTAATTGGGGTTCCTGGTCATGTTACGGAAAAAAATGACACCAAAAACAGTACAAAAACCCATGTCGACCGTTTCATGTGTCAACCTGTCATGTGTCGACCATTTCAATGTCGACCAATAGTGGTCAACCTGATGACAGTCGACCTTAACATGGTCGACCATTCATACCGGAACCGCTTTGATGATCAGGGGGGTTTTCAGTGCCCCTTTGAATCTTTGCTAGGTCGGGGAGAGTCTATAGAGCGAGGGAGCTCGTCACAGTGAAGGGGGGCAGCACGGGTAAAATCTTTGATTGGCGCATGGGATGCAGTGACCAGGGTAGAGGAGAGGGGTTTGGTATGTATTACCGGCGGATCCCGACAGCGGCATCCTGCCTGCCACAAATTCCACAGTGGGACGAGCGCCAAGAGAGGATCTATTCCCACTCTATGACTGACGTGGACACCCACGAGAGGGAACCGCCCTGGTGCACTAGGATTCTAGCTGGTGGCATTATCAGCTACTGGGATTTCGGCGTCGGGATTCTGAACGCAGGGATCCTGACTGCCGGCAAATTGACGGCATCCCGAGGAGAGGCGACGCTTGTTGGCCGACTGGAGTGGTGGTGGTGGTGGTGGTGGGGGGGGAGTATGTAGGGAGTGGAGGTTGGAGATGTAGGGAGCAGTGGAGTTAGAGAGAGCTTTGTACATAAGGGTGTGGAGTTTGAGGAGGATTCTGTAGGGGCAGCCCTCCAGCTGCTGTGAAACTACACATCCCAGCATGCCCTGCCTCATTTTTAGCATGTCTTAAAAGCAAAACTGTGGCAAGGCATGCTGGGATGTGTAGTTCCACAGCAGCTAGAGGGCCGCAGGTTGAAGACCCATGCTGTAGAGGCTTCATCGGATGTCCTCTGGGGTCACATGCCCATGTAACAAGACCCTTTCGCTGGCAGTAAAAGGCTACAGTGATAAGGAGGAAAATTCCGGCTTAGGGTATTTGCTGGGGTGAAACAGATTCCCCGGATTGATAAGTTGCCGGTGAGTACACTGCCCTCATATAGAAATGACATTCGGTGAAACTCCAGGCTCCCAAGCTTTTACTGTTTACACAGTGACGGCGATCGCTATCCAATCACTATGCTCCATGCGGCTGCACAGCAGTGCACATCCTGTCTTGAGGAGTTTCTGGTTTCGGGTAAAAACCCCTGCGCCCCACTGAGGCCAGATAGCGGTGTTTCATTGTGGCAGTACCACAGGCTGCGGTAACCTTCATCGTGCCATGAGGTCAGCTGCTACATATCAACAGCCGACCTTCTGAACAATTTGGTGCTTTAGGTTTTGAAGTTATTCCTACCCAGGCAGAACTGAGTTACAGTAGCCTTCGTTTTCTGTAGCAGCGAGAACTGAGGCAATAAATGGTCCTGCCTTACTGATTCTCACCCAGATAGAAGATGTGTACAGTAGGGAATATTATGCTGCAGATCACACGACACTCCCCATTGCCAAAGCCTAGATATAGAATTGTGAAACATCAGTGATTGGGTCTGGGATAGATACCATGGACGGAGAGTGGAAGGGCGGAGGGTGCGGCAATTACTATATGGAACTCATTAGAGTGTAAGAGACACGGCCCCTGACATGTTTATGGCTCCGGGTTTTATGGCAATATTTAGGCAAAATGGGCCTTTGCAGTATAAATAATTATAATACAGGTTGAGTATCCCTTATCCAAAATTCTAAATCCCACATTTTTGGGTCCCCTACTCAAATAATGCCATGTATATAATCTCCTATATAATAGCCCAGATCTGTGACTCTGTGCCTAGGCCTCTAACGCTGGGCGGTGTCACAGAGCTGGGCGGAGTCAGCAGCATCTGTAGGGAGAGACACCATGCCCTGTGCCAGCGCCAGAGGCAAGTAAAAGATGCCACCTGACACAGTATAGGGGATTGGCCATGGCCACCAGTACCACCACACACAGCTCCAGCCAGCAGCAGCAGGGAGGGGAACACAGGCTATGCGGACGGGGACTTCCAAGCACCGCCGGGACGCCTGCCACACCTCTCCCGGCTACAAATCTTCCTGGCCCCCTTACACCCACACCCCATGCTGAGGATTCCTCCCTTATGCACCCTCCACCTGCCCCTCCCCCACCCGTGGCGCCTCCAGACCCCCTACCCAAACCGCTGCACCCTTGCACCCGCCACTCCACCACCCACAGCACCTATGGACCCCACCCCCATACACCGAACCCATGCATCTGCCCCTCCCCCACCCGCATTAACCCCGCTCCTCCCCCACCCGCTACGCCTCACAACCGCCTACCCCACTCACAGCACACCTGCCCCTTCCCCACCCGCAGTACCCCGCAACCGCCCCTCCCCCACCCATGGTGCCCCCGCTCCTCCCCCACTCCCGGAGCACCAGCACCCGCCCCTCCCCCACCCGCAGCGCCACCGGACCCCATCCACGGCACCCCCACACCCGCCCCTCCCCAACCCGTGGCACTTCAAATCCCTACCCAAACCGCGGCACCCCACACCCATCACTCCACCACCCGCAGAACCTATGGACCCCATCCGCGGCACCCCCGCACCTGCCACTCCCCCACCCACATCAACTCCGCGCCTCCCGACCCGCTACCCCGCTTGCAGCACCCTCCCACACACACAGCACCCCCGCACCTACCCCTCCACCACCCACGGCACCCCTCCCCCACCCGCTGCACCCCAGCACCCACCCCTCCCCCACACGCAGCTCCACCAGACCCCCATCCACGGCACCCCCGCACCCCTACCCAAACCGCGGCACCTCTGCACCTACCACTCCAACATCCGCAGCACCTATTAACCCCATCCGTGGCACCCCCGCACCTGCCACTCCTCCAGCCGCTTCAACCCCGCTCCTCCCCCACCCGCTGCGCCTCCCAACCCCCTACCCCACTCGCAGCACCCCCGCACCCACCCCTTTCCCCCCTGCAGCGCCTCCATAACCCCTCCCCCATCCGCAATAGCCCAGCATCTGCCTCTCTCCCACCCGCGGCACCCCCACCCCTCCATCACCCGCAGCACCTCTGGAACCCATTCCCCATCCCTGGCTCCCAGTTTTGCACCTTTCTCCATCTGCAACACATCCCGACCACCTCCCCTATCCGCAGCACCCCGTCTGCACCCACCCCTCTACCACCCGCACTCCCCAACCCACAGCACCTCCTGCCCCCCTCCCCCATTTCGCCACCCACCCGCAGCCACCCCTCCAACACCCACATCATCTACAGACCCCATCCGTGGCACCCCACAACCACTCCCCCACCCGCAACACCTCTGCAACCCCTCCCCCAAATGCATCCCCCTTGCACACGCCCCTCCCTCACGGACGGCACCTCCAGACCCCCTCCTTCATCCACGGCCCCCGCCCCTCCCCCTCTAACAGCATCTACATATCCCCTCCCCCACCCGCAACACCTCTGGAACCCCTCCCCCATCCGTGCCCCCTCTGCACCCACCCCTCCCTCACCTGCAGCACCTCTTGACCCCCTCCCTCATCTGCGCCCCCTCTGCAAGCACCACTCCCCCACCCACAGCACCCCCGCACCCGCCCCTACCCCACCCGCGGTGACTACGGACACCCTCCCCCACCCGTGGCAACCCTGCAATCGCCCCTCTGCATGGCAACCCTGCAATCGCCCCTCTGCATCTCCCACGCACCCACCACTCCCCCAACCACAACACCTACTAGCTCATCGTGCCTTGCGTGCAAGGTTCATGCTGTCGCAAGGGGTTACGTCCCCTTAACCATCCCACACGCTTTGTCCGTGCAATATGTAACCACTCATGTAGCCCCTTGCAGTGGTGTGAAGAGCGCCCGTAGGGTGCGATGAATCACCTAGTATATTATGTGTATATACAGTATAGATATATTATATAGATATATAATATATACAGTATGTATATGTGTCAATATCTCCATAGGGCAGTGGTCAGGGAACAGGGGTAAATTACCCCAAATGGGGTAAAAATTAAATTCCTGGAGGTAATGGACGGTCGCGCTGCCGAGACACAGCCCCGTCCAGCACCGGCCGGCTCCTGATGTGACGTGCTGATGTCACACCGCGCTCCCTCCTGCCCGCCTTGTGCTGCGCTCCTGGCCGCCCTGTGCTGTGTTCCTGGCCGCGGTGTGACGTGCTGACGTCACACTGCGCTCCCTCATGCCTGCCCATCCTGCGCTGTCCTGTCCCGCCAACCCACACACAGAACAGTGGGAAATTCCCACTGACATTACTGAGGTGAGGATGTGACCATCTGTCTCCTAAAAGTTGTGTGCCCCCCACCCCCCCCCTTTCCCCCTCATCCATCTTTCTTACATTCATTCTGGTGTTTTGGGGAGAAAGTGTTAATTAACCCATTCATTGCCAAAAAGAATTTGCTGAAAACAATAAAAAATAAAATAAAAATTATAATTTATATATATATATATATATATATATATATATACATACAGTATATATATATATATATATATATATATGTTTTCACAGTATCTCAGAAATGCCATATAAACAGTGATAACCAGTATATATGCACAATAATATATTCATATAAACATTACCATATACCAGAGGTTCCCGAGCTGTGTGCCGTGGCTCCCTGGGGTGCCTCGGGACACTTGCAGGGGTGCCCTGGGTTGGTGGTCCAGGACCAATTCAAATTATTCATGGTCAATATAATAGGTAAAACCAGTGCTGGTGGCTGCCAGTCATAAAATATGTGGCCAAACAGAAGCAAATCTTGTCCCTCACCACACAACTGACCCTAATGGGCCCTACGCATTGGCCGATCCGCCGCCAAGCTGCCCGACGGCGAATACGGGCGACCTGGCGGCGGGGGGGCAGTGACGGGGGAGTGAAGTTTCTTCACTCCCCCCGTCACATGGCTCCGTAGCAGTGCAGGCAAATATGGACAAGATCATCCATATTGGCCTGCATGCTAGCCGACGGGGCACCAGCGATGAATGAGCGCGGGGCCGCGCATCGTTCATCACTGGTGCCTCCACACTCAAAGATATGAACGGTATCTCGTTCATTAATGAACGAGATCGTTCATATCTTTGAGTGATGTCGCCCAGTGTGTAGGGCCTATTAGGATGACATATAAATGCAATCTACTTAATGTAATATTTCTTTCTAAATTTCTCAATAAGAAATTTTTGGCCTAGGGGTGAAAAAAATTCTGATATTCTAGGACGCCGTGATTCAAAAAAGTTTGGTAACCACTGCCATATACATTATACAGTGACATGTCCACATATACAATACAGTCAAATTTCCACATATACAGTAACATTTCCACATATACAATACAGTAACATTTCCACACACAGTATACAGTAAAATTTCCACATATACAATACATTAAAATTTCCATATACATTATACAGTAACATTTCCACATATACAATACAGTAACATTTCCACATATACAATACAGTAACATTCCCACATATACAATACGTTAAAATTTCCATATACATTTTACAGTAACATTCCCACATATACAATACAGTAACATTTCCACATATACATTATACAGTAACATTCCCACATATACAATACAGTAACATTCCCACATATACAATACAGTAACATTTCCACATATACAGTAACATTCCCACATATACAATACAGTAACATTTCTACATATACAATATAGTAACATTTCCACATGTAGAATACAGTAGCATTTCACCATATACAATATAGTAACATTTCCACATGTAGAATACAGTAACATTCCCACATATACAGTAACATTCCCACATGTACAATACAGTAACATTTCCACATATAAAGTAACATTCCCACATATACAATACAGTAACATTTTATTACATATTGATACCCACATGAGTAATAAACCCAAACTCTAAAAACAAAACTGGTATAGCAGCTGCCCACAGCTGATAATTGGTATAAGAAGTACATTGTAATACGTAGTAATATATGTAACCACGTTTGCTGGTTGGTTGTATTGTATTTTATCCGTTAAGTTACTCCCTGATGGGCCAAACCCTACTGTAACTCAGTCTTTTCTGGGTCACGTCAGCCAACAACTTCATTCCCATATCCCAATTTACATATTAATCTCATACATTCCTTCCCAGCTGTCGCCCTCAGTTGCTGTTTAAGAATGTGGCTCCGACTCCCAACTTGGAAACAACAGGTCTGAACATAATTATTATACTGAAACACAATACATGCTTATGCAGTGGACCCCCTGTCATGTGATATAGGGGTTGCCCCTAGCAACCAATCAGCTGATAGCTATTGTTTAGTACATTGTATAAAATAATAGATAGAATCTGATTGGTTGCAATGGGCAACCTCTACACTTGCCTTGTTTAGGAGGCTTTGATACATCTCCAGCATGAATATCGTTGCCAGTTGCCTTAAGCCGGGTACACACTAAAGTGACGGGGATCCGTTCTGACATTGGAACAAATCTCCGTCAGCCCAGATTGTGTGTACTCACTGGGGCAATGCTAATGAAGGACGGAACAAGTATGTTCCAACCTTCATTAGCATACAGCACGCTAGCGACAACGCTTGGCTGGACATGCTACACATCCAACCAAGCATCCATCACTAGCACCCGCGGGAGCGCGCAATCCCCCATACGCAGTGAGCGATGTAGTTACAAAACGGCATACCGTGACGACATCGCTCTACTGTGTACTCACCCATCACTTCTTACCCTGTTCTTCCTACAGCAATCCATGTCCTGGCCCACCTTAAATTCTATTGTCAGGTCCTGTACACCCTGACGCGTAAACCAGAAGACTGAGCCAGACAGTCCTGGTACACTGAGACCAGGAGACTTCCCCTGAAGAACAAGGCTCCCAAGAACGGAAGCTCCTGGATATTAGAGGACCCACATTCACCCCATACTGTCCCCTACATTGCCCAGCTGCTGCATGGCAGTACTATGGGGTCTATGTGCTAATCATTGGAGAGAGATAAAGTACCGACCAACCAGCTCCTGTCATTTTTCAAACACAGCCTGTAACATGGCAGTTAGGAGCTGATTGGTTGGTATGTTATCTCTCTCCAGGGATTAGTACATAGGGTCATACCTCCCAACTGTCCCATTTTCGTGAGACAGTCCCATTTTATGGGGCTGTCCCACCCGTGGGCCGCAGTGTCCCGTGGTGGGGGCTGTTGGGAGGCTCTTGTCACTCGCTGCTCTGCTTATAAGCGTCTGCTCACGGAGACAAGAGGGACTGGGGCATGACCAGCAGCTCACAGATCGCTGGCCAAGCCCCCATAGTGACGGAAAATGGGAGTGGCTCATGATTGCGGCATTACCGTGAAGCCACGCGCCTTTAAAGAGGCCACACCCCTTTCCCTCAAATTGTGGCTAACTTGAATTTCCGTAGAACATGATGGACAAGAACTAAGAATTTCAGCCTTAAACAATGTAGATTTAATCCAAAAATCACGGGGCCTCCTTTCACTGAGCAGCTGAGCCTGATGATGTGCTGAGGGCATGACGGTATCACACCCATTGAGTTCTCATGCACGGACACTGGGGCTGAGGTAGACGGTAAACATCAATTTCTCTGAATCTGCACATGCACAAAAACTGCGATGCCGCTCGTAGTGCCTCAAAAGCCGCAGCAGGACTGGCGTGCTGCTGGTCCTATGTGGCAGTGACGGGCAGCATTCTGTGGGGGGAGAGGGGTGGTGTGTGGGTGCCACATTGCCACACTGGGTGTGCTGAAGCCAGTGGCTGTGTCCTCGACTGCAGCTTCCCTGGCTCCATCAGTGTGATTTCACCAGACATTGGGAGTAACCTGAGGGAGAGTCAGATGTCCACTGTTTATTGATGCTGTGTCTCCGGACGCAGCGGCTGATCACAGAAGCCAGCATCTTATTTACTTAAAACACCTCCTGCGACGTTTGCATAATTACATACAGCTGCTGAGTAGGAACACACAGTGGCGGTGCTATAATGTCCTCCTCTATCAGCCCCAGTATTATCTCCTGGCTGGAAGATCCCAGTGCTGAATGGGAAGCCAGACTCAGCAGAACCTCCACAGCGTCAGGTCGTGTCTACATGAATACTGTGATACTATGCTTCCATCTCAGGCTAAGTATATTGCATCCAATGCATGGCAGTGGGAGGAGACATAAAGGAAGGGGGAGGGGCTCTATTAATTATGTTACAGGCTGAGACCTACTTCTGATTGCACAGATTGGGTGTGATCAGAGCAAAAATCATCTGTATAATGTCATATTATATAATTAGCAATAATTACTCAATGTGTGATGCCATCGGGCCACACCACGCCTAACACATGGTAATGCGGCCAGTTTACAATTAACACAACTGCTCTGAATTGCTAATGCCATTTTCACTGACATTGTATATATATGTATTGTCCTCCTAGTATGAAATATACATGTATCAGGTGTCCAGACTCTGAGCACTCCGTCTGCATACCTCCCAACTGGACCGATTTTTGTGGGACAGTCACGTATTTTTGGGACTGTCCCACGGTGAAGGGGGGCTGGCAGTTGGAGAACCCCTGCCAATAGATGCTGCGGTGTTTAGAGCGCATCGTCTATTCACTGGAGACAGAGGGACAGGGGGCATGCCAGCAACTCATAGAGCGCTGGGCATACCCCCTCAGTGAGGAAAACGGGAGGCGCAGTCCTGCGAAACCACTTCCCTTTTCCAGGCGGGCGGAGGAGTCCCGATTCCAATAAACCGTAAGTTGGAAGGAATGCATCTGCCCTGCTATACCAGAGGTACTGGCCCTACTATACCAGAGGTACTGGCCCTGCTATACCAGAGGTACTGGCCCTGCTATACCAGAGGTACTGGCCCTGCTATACCAGAGGTACTGGCCCTGCTATACCAGAGGTACTGGCCCTGCTATACCAGAGGTACTGGTCCTGCTATACCAGAGGTACTGGCCCTGCTATACCAGAGGTACTGGCCCTGCTATACCAGAGGTACTGGCCCTGCTATACCAGAGGTACTGGCCCTTCTATACCAGAGGTACTGGCCCTGCTATACCAGAGGTACTGGCCCTGCTATACCAGAGGTACTGGCCCTGCTATACCAGAGGTACTGGCCCTGCTATACCAGAGGTACTGGCCCTGCTATACCAGAGGTACTGGCCCTGCTATAACATAGGTACTGGCCCTGCTATAACATAGGTACTGGCCCTGCTATAACATAGGTACTGGTCCTGCTATAACATAGGTACAGGCCCTGCTATACCATAGGTACAGGCCCTGCTATAACATAGGTACAGGCCCTGCTATAACATAGGTACAGGCTCTGCTATAACATAGGTACAGACCCTGCTATAACATAGGTACAGGCCCTGCTATAACATAGGTACAGGCCCTGCTATAACATAGGTAGTGGCCCTGCTATAACATAGGTACTGGTCCTGCTATAACATAGGTACAGGCCCTGCTATAACATAGGTACTGGCCCTGCTATAACATAGGTACAGGCCCTGCTATAACATAGGTACTGGCCCTGCTATAACATAGGTACTGGCCCTGCTATAACATAGGTACAGGCCCTGCTATAACATAGGTACAGGCCCTGCTATAACATAGGTACTGTCCCTGCTATAACATAGGTACTGGCCCTGCTATAACATAGGTACTGGCCCTGCTATAACATAGGTACAGACCCTGCTATAACATAGGTACAGGCCCTGCTATAACATAGGTACAGGCCCTGCTATAACATAGGTACTGGCCCTGCTATAACATAGGTACTGGCCCTGCTATAACATAGGTACTGGCCCTGCTATAACATAGGTACAGACCCTGCTATAACATAGGTACAGGCCCTGCTATAACATAGGTACTGGCCCTGCTATAACATAGGTACAGGCCCTGCTATAACATAGGTACAGGCCCTGCTATAACATAGGTACAGGCCCTGCTATAACATAGGTACTGGCCCTGCTATAACATAGGTACAGACCTTGCTATAACATAGGTACTGGCCCTGCTATAACATAGGTACAGGCCCTGCTATAACATAGGTACAGACCCTGCTATAACATAGGTACAGACCCTGCTATAACATAGGTACAGACCCTACTATAACATAGGTACAGGTCCTGCTATAACATAGGTACTGGCCCTGCTATAACATAAGTACAGACCCTGCTATAACATAGGTGCTGGCCCTGCTATAACATAGGTACAGGCCCTGCTATAACATAGGTACAGACCCTGCTATAACATAGGTACAGACCCTGCTATAACATAGGTACTGGCCCTGCTATAACATAGGTACAGGCCCTGCTATAACATAGGTACTGGCCCTGCTATAACATAGGTACTGGCCCTGCTATAACATAGGTACAGGCCCTGCTATAACATAGGTACAGGCCCTGCTATAACATAGGTACTGGCCCTGCTATAACATAGGTACAGACCTTGCTATAACATAGGTACTGGCCCTGCTATAACATAGGTACAGGCCCTGCTATAACATAGGTACAGGCCCTGCTATAACATAGGTACAGGCCCTGCTATAACATAGGTACAGGCCCTGCTATAACATAGGTACTGGCCCTGCTATAACATAGGTACAGACCTTGCTATAACATAGGTACTGGCCCTGCTATAACATAGGTACTGGCCCTGCTATAACATAGGTACAGGCCCTGCTATAACATAGGTACTGGCCCTGCTATAACATAGGTACAGACCCTACTATAACATAGGTACAGGTCCTGCTATAACATAGGTACTGGCCCTGCTATAACATAGGTACAGGCCCTGCTATAACATAGGTACAGACCCTGCTATAACATAGGTACAGACCCTGCTATAACATAGGTACTGGCCCTGCTATAACATAGGTACAGGCCCTGCTATAACATAGGTACAGGCCCTGCTATAACATAGGTACTGGCCCTGCTATAACATAGGTACAGGCCCTGCTATAACATAGGTACAGGCCCTGCTATAACATAGGTACTGGCCCTGCTATAACATAGGTACAGGCCCTGCTATAACATAGGTACAGACCCTGCTATAACATAGGTACAGGCCCTGCTATACCAGAGGTACAGGCCCTGCTATAACATAGGTACTGGCCCTGCTATAACATAGGTACAGGCCCTGCTATAACATAGGTACTGGCCCTGCTATAACATAGGTACAGGCCCTGCTATAACATAGGTACAGGCCCTGCTATAACATAGGTACAGGCCCTGCTATAACATAGGTACATGCACTGCTATAACATAGGTACTGGCCCTGCTATAACATAGGTACTGGCCCTGCTATAACATAGGTACTGGTCCTGCTATAACATAGGTACTGGCCCTGCTATAACATAGGTACAGGCCCTGCTATAACATAGGTACAGGCCCTGCTATAACATAGGTACTGGCCCTGCTATAATATAGGTACTGGTCCTGCTATAACATAGGTACTGGCCCTGCTATAACATAGGTACAGACCCTGCTATAACATAGGTACAGGCCCTGCTATAACATAGGTACAGGCCCTGCTATAACATAGGTACAGACCCTGCTATAACATAGGTACAGGCCCTGCTATAACATAGGTACAGGCCCTGCTATAACATAGGTACAGGCCCTGCTATAACATAGGTACTGGCCCTGCTATAACGTAGGTACTGGCCCTGCTATAACATAGGTACAGGCCCTGCTATAACATAGGTACAGACCCTGCTATAACATAGGTACAGGCCCTGCTATAACATAGGTACTGGCCCTGCTATAACATAGGTACAGGCCCTGCTATAACATAGGTACAGGCCCTGCTATAACATAGGTACAGGCCCTGCTATAACATAGGTACAGGTCCTGCTATAACATAGGTACAGGCCCTGCTATAACATAGGTACAGGTCCTGCTATAACATAGGTACAGGCCCTGCTATAACATAGGTACAGGCCCTGCTATAACATAGGTACAGGCCCTGCTATAACATAGGTACAGGCCCTGCTATAACGTAGGTACAGGTCCTGCTATAACGTAGGTACAGGCCCTGCTATAACATAGGTACAGGTCCTGCTATAACATAGGTACAGGTCCTGCTATAACATAGGTACAGGTCCTGCTATAACATAGGTACAGGCCCTGCTATAACATAGGTACAGGCCCTGCTATAACATAGGTACCGGCCTCTTTCTAATTTTTTGGTTCTTTTTCCACAGCTCGGATCTCTTATCCTATCTGCATTTAATTTAATTTTAGATGTGTCAAACATTCTATCATGAATATCTCTTGCTTAGAGTTCAGTCCCTATATAATAGTATGGAGACCTAAATTCATGAAGCCTCCTTTCAGATCCCTCCGCCCCTGTTGGGTATCTCTGTACACATGTGCAGTCACATCCAGTCACGCATGTGCGCTGGTCAGATCTGCAAAACTTCCCTGATACCTATGCAGCAGTGTTAGGGGCTCGCAGGAACCCCTGGTATTCGGAATTGTACCACCCACTGCTGCAACTCGCGGTAAGTTGGATAGTAAATACCACTGCTGCTCTACCGTGCTTGGTGAATTAGCACCTATAGTCCCTACATTGTTTTTAGGTCTCCATGTCGGAGCAAGAGAGACGTCAACCAATAAACATCTGCACCAATTACAAATTTACTACCTTGGTTTTGTCATGAATATTTATATATACTTTACCTCATGGCTGGGTTTCTCCATAAAGATTCTTTGCTACTGGGAGTTGGCAACAGAACCAGTTTGTTGAAAACCTCACCGGACTGGTTTTTTAAGAGAACCTCAGTCCTGATCCCTTCATCCTTGGATTACGGCGCTGGTTATCCCATGGGAGAGTCAGCATGCTTGGCTGTAAGAACAAGACACTTATCTGATGCCTGTCATGTCCTACACAACAGACTTTGCGGGTGCTCCAGAGCTAATCGTCCGTGTGCTAAATTTACACATCTACAATCAGTTTCGCTGACATGCGGGGGACGCCCAGCACAGGGCTAGTCCGCAACGCATGTTAGGCCCTGCACTCCCTGCATGGGTGCGCTGGCAGGCGGCTACCTGCCGCATTCCAGGTCGCAGCGGCTGCAATGGTCCGGACATGCCAGCGTTGTCTGGAACGCGCCCCACCAACGGTGTTCTAACGCCGTTGGCACACCCCCCTCTCACCCTGCGACCACCTCTGCCTGTCAATCAGGCAGAGGCGATCGTTGCAGCGATCGGGTCTGAATTAGGCTCTTTGTGTGCATGGTCCTGTCCGTGATATTTCACCAGTGACCTAGTGATAACCGGCCCAGCGCTAACCTGAATGCACGCCCGTTATAGAGTATGAGCGCACACAAGTACGGGCAATGCAGAGTCACACAGTTATGAATTGCATCTATTCTTCGCGTAAGTGGCCCGCAATGGGGCGATCTTATGAAGACAAAGTTAAGCGCAGACGCATTGGAGTTACTTAGTGCTATGTACAGTTGGATGGAAGAGAAAATAACAACAACAAAAAGAACAATTTAAATGAACAAAGAAAAGTACATTCCATTATATACTGTCAAAGTCGAAAAATATTGCAGTACACACATTACGTACAAACTACACACAGATGGCCTCCGTGCGCGTACTTATTCTGCTGTGCGTGCACATATCCGCAATTTGCGTATGGTCGCTCCCGCGGTCCTGCACATTAGCGCGTGGTATGAGTATTTACGGTAGAGTTTGTGAATGCATGGAAAGCTATCAAAACACATTACATATTTAATCCAAATAGTGCACAATGTACACATAGTCTCCTTGCACCACATCAGTAAGTTAAAGCAGTTTAAATGGTAACAGAACAAAGGGATTCACCTTTACAGGATAGGAGGGGACAGAACAAGGTTATAAGGTGGTGTTTGGTATCCAGCTGTAGGGTATTTTAAGGGTAATATTCCGGTGTTAGTTCGAATAAGATCGCATGTTCCTGCGAATAGTTATGTGCAGGAGCAGAATAGAGAAATAAACTGTATTTACTGTACATTATGTATGCGGCGGTAAGCCAGAGGAGACCACCCACAAGTGCATCTTGAACAGACATCGCCCACCTATTCAAACCGACCTATGACCTCTCCTGTACTGTAAATGACCATCCCTGTGTCCAATGGACAAAGAGATTACAGTGTCCATTGTGTTAAATTTTGGAAGATTGTATAAAAGATGCCTGCTGCAGGCCTGGTCACACAAGACTCTTAAAGTTATCTACCTAGATGACTGAGGACCAGACTGGGTAGCGCGGCGAAATCCAAACAAGTATGTATCATTGACTGTAGCCATTATTCTGTTGTATTTTATTGTATTGTATATATTGTAACCCCCTTTCAGTAATAATATGCTGTGGTGTCGGAACCCAGCAGTTTAATTACAATCTGGTGTCGTGTCTTCCTTTCCCTGCTAAGGTTTAAAGTGTATTATTATCGCATTGCATAGCTGTTAAGGGTTTGCGGTGTATCTCGGGGTGTGTACGCGCTGTGTGTAGTTTGTACCGTCAGCGCGGTGTTTGTGCGCAAAGTCCGTACACAGTACGGGACTCTTTACGCTGACAGCGTAAAGAGTACGTAGAGTGTGTTTTAAGTATAGCGGCCGCAGCGGCTCCACGGTAAAGTGTATTTAAAGTGTGTTTAAGGTATAGCTTTTCATTCCTGTATATAAATAAGCATTCTCAATTGGGGGCTCCGTCCGGTTTTCCACATACTCACAGCCTAACAGGTTACAGCAGACTTAATCTATCAGCAAAAGGGTGGACAGAAAGTATCCTACGTAACCTTTTCTTGGTCGGTGGATACACAAAAAACCCTACTTGTGTGCTGATTAGATGACGTCTGCTCTGTATGGTT
Organism: Pseudophryne corroboree; assembly: GCF_028390025.1. Lineage (NCBI taxonomy): Eukaryota > Metazoa > Chordata > Amphibia > Anura > Myobatrachidae > Pseudophryne > Pseudophryne corroboree. The sequence continues at coordinate 5,259,313 of NC_086455.1, read as the reverse complement.
TGCAGAGATGCTGGTAGAACCCGTAAACAGGAAAAAAGCTATTTAAAAATCTGTGATTTTTTTTTTGCCGCCAAAAGCGTACACAACAAAAGGCACCCATACCCTTTGTATACCCTCTCACATTGTTGCCATAAGGCTCAAATTGTTAGATTCATTTAGATCTGTGTGAAACCGGTTACATTTTGTTGCTATATAGTTAAAACTAAAATAAATGTTTAAGGAAGTAAGTGTAAAGCACAAACGCAGTCTGGCCTGGTTGTAAAGGTTTATACAGAAAGAAACTGTGTTGTGTTAAGTGAGCGATTGTAGTTAGTATTGCTTACATTTATAGAAGTTGTGGGATTTGTTTTATAGCGGACGTACGGTTTTGTACACGTGTCTCGGACAAAGTACAGGACTGCGCACGCAGCGTAAGAGACACGCACGGTCGCGTGTTTACGCAAAGTGCGTAAGAGTACGGGCACTAAGTACAAATTACACAATACTTCGTTTAGTTTAAAGGTGGGACAGTAGCCACGCTACAATAGCACAAAACTGCCCGGTTTCTAAAGCAAATTAATAAAAATAAAAATAAAATAAAAATTTAGTATAAAAACATTTTTTAAATTGCCTCTGGGGTAAAGCTGCCAACCTGAATGAATCCAAATTTTCTGTACAGAGAAACAAAGTATATTTGAGTGAGTGGACGTAGGAGTGAGTGGATATTTGAACCCAGGGAATTCGGGATCCCGTCGTGTGGTACATCAAGCAAGTGGAGGCTTGGTGGCGTGAGTCGGCTGACTCACGTTAGTATAAGGTTTAATACGCAAATCGTGAAGTGATTTGCAAAGGAGCGTGATAGTGCATAGTATTGCGAAGTATTGAAGTAAAAACGTTTTTGTATTACGCTTCGGGCTGAGGGTCACAGTTTGTACATTGACCCGTGGTTGTACGGCAGATAGGTAACAAGTACCTATACGCTGTGCAATTGGACCGCGCGTTTGTGGGTGCGATATATACTGCGCAACTTGATACCCCTTTACGAACTTTTGCGTTTAATCGTGGTATCATTAGTGCTGTATAGAGCATACGCAAGCGTGATTTGTGTATAAGTGTATAGGGTGTTTTCGCTGGTTTCTCTCAGGAAAATCTCCTGCGGTGTATATTCACTGGAATATGTAAGTCACTCTTAAACACTTCCAGTGAATAGAAACCAAATAGGGGTCTCACTGGGTTCGCGGTGGTCACTATTGGAGTGAGTCGTGGTACTCAGCGGAGAAGGAGTGGGTGAAAGCGCTCTAAGAACTTTCACCGTCTATTCGTATTGTGCATTGGGGATTGCGTAAAAAGGAAAAAGTCCGCGATGGGATCCAATTGCACAAGCGGTGGACGTTTTGTAGCCAGGGTTCAGGTTGAAGAGCCGCGGCCCAAGGGGTCAGCGAGGTTTGTTATGTGTGGTAAATATGGATCACACACGGAAGACTTTTTGTCTGAATGGGTACGTATGACTGACAAAGAGAGGGTGCCATTCCCTAGGGTGGGCAGCTTTGAACCAGAGGTATTACAGAACTTAAGGATAAGGATATGTCTGATAAAATCCAAGAAACAAAGGATTAGATATACAGATTGTTTAAATTTATGGCAACAGGAGGGGGATGTGCAAAGGGAATTAGCTCGCGCAGCAGGTTCCAAACCTAGCGGGAAAACAATGGCGACCGCACCACCACCACCATATATTGTGGGGGAGAAAGTGGCTACAGACAATGGTACATTGGTACAGGATAGGAGAGTAATTGATAAATCTACTAACGCTAACCCTTGCCAGTTGTATCCCATTTTAAATTTTCCCCAGGACTGCGAGCAGGAAGATGAGCCCAGCACGATATCGGCACTCTCTCTAGCAGCCACCATACAGGACACTCAGGTGGGCACGGCCCAACCAACAAGAGCAGTAGTCAGGCCCCCTAGCGGAGGGATAAGTGAGGTCGTGTCCACAGGTAAGTACGGTATCATACATTATGCAGAGACAATAGCTCCCCACATTGTAGAATCAAACCAGAATGATGTAATTGAATTAAATCCTGTCAGGGTGATTGCAGTCCCCAATGGGAAGACTGACGCTCAGGGAGTCACTCCCATCAGGAACATTGCCATGCACTGTCCCTGGTCCCGAGCAGAGTTAAGGTCAATTATGTCAGAATTTCCCGATCCCAGAAAAGATCTAGTCGCATGCCAGAGGTTCATTAAAGAGTTAGGTAACGCCAACGAACCCACAAACAAAGATTGTCGAACAGTGCTACGGGTATGTTTACCCTCAAATATTGACCCCACAGAATTCATAACAGATTGTAAGTTAGACGCAGAAGTACCTCTCACTGATGAATACAATCAGGAGAATGTACGGCAAATCAATCTGCAGTTAGGAGTATATTTCCCTACTGTTGTCAAATGGAATAAAATATTTTCCATAAGACAAAAGGAAGGTGAAATGGCATCCGAATATTTCCATCGAGCACTGCAGGAAATGTCTAGATACACTGGGATCGAGGACATAAAAGATAATGCGCATCACAGGGAGGTAGCTGTTACTGTATTAATGGACGGGTTAAAAGAGGCATTAAGAGCAAGGGTACAGACCTCTCTACCAAACTGGAGAGGTATCTCGGTGGCTGCATTGAGAGAGTCCGTTATCGAGCACGACAGGAACATCAGTAAGCACAGGGAGTCTCAGGGGGAAAAGCTGATGACAGTGAGTATAGACGCACTTACCAAAAAGCCATATCAGCCGAAACGCCAGACCCCTGATGGTAAGTCACGTATAGTAACATGCTATGCTTGTCACCAGGTAGGACATTACTCGAGGGAATGTAAGACCAAGATATGAACCACACTAGAATGCACATAATTGGGATCAGGGACCACTTAGGAGAAATTACGAGCCACATGCAGGGGAAACAAGGAGGTACCCACCAAGGAGAGACTGGCAGGCCTCCGAAAATTCTCAGCTACCCCCTCACATATTGTAGCTGCCAATGCGCTGCGGGAGGGTCTCAACACACAATAGGGGTTGGGCCACACCTGTAGTCTCCAGCCAGTGAAGTTGATTGCTAGCCTTGGTAGTGAACCTGAGGTAACGGTTGATGTAGCTGGTAGATCATTACCTTTTCTCGTAGATACAGGGGCGGCCAGGTCAGTGTTAAATTCAACGGTAGGTATAAAAACCACGGGTAAAACAATTTTGGCAATGGGAGTAACAGGAACTGTGCAACAATACCCTTTGAGTAGACCGGCAGAGATTACGATAGGGCCCTTGCAAACCAAATATTCTTTTCTGTTGGCTGCATCGGCTCCGACTAATCTACTCGACAGAGATTTATTGTGTAAAATGCGGTGTGTCATATATTGTACTCCTGAAGGTGTCTTCTTGGATATACCTGAGAACCACGTTCAAGAAGTACAAGATATATTGGACACCCCTCAAAGGCTAATGTCGCATTCTGTTGTTATAGACAAGTGTCCATCAAAGGTAGAGGAAATGATCTCACAAATACCGGGTTCCCTTTGGACCAAAGATGGACAAGACACTGGATTGATGGCGAATGTAGCTCCAGTAGTAGTACAAGTAAAAGATGGTAGGATAGCTCCAAAAATCCCTCAGTATCCTCTGAAGCCAGAGGTAGAATTAGGAGTGTACCCTGTCATAGAGCGGCTGCTACAGCAGGGCATCCTAGTCAGGGCGTCCAGCACCGCCAATAGTCCCATCTTCCCTGTGAAAAAGAGTGGGGGGAGGGGTTATATGCTAGTGCAGGATCTAAGGGGGATAAACAAGATAGTTGAGAGCCAATTCCCCGTAGTGCCCAATCCAGCAGTCATCCTCATGCAAATTCCCTCTACGCCAAAATTTTTCACTGTCATTGACCTCTGTTCTGCTTTCTTTTCTGTCCCTCTTCACCCTGACAGCCAATACCTTTTTGCTTTTACATACAGGGGAGTACAGTACACCTGGACTCGTCTTCCCCAAGGTTTCGTTGACAGCCCAAGTATTTTCTCTCAGGCCTTGCATGACTGTTTACAATCCTTTCAACCTGAGAGTGGATCAGTGCTAATACAGTATGTTGATGACTTATTGTTGTGTTCTGACTTACTCGAATCATCCTTGAAAGACACGAAACAACTTCTGTTTCATCTTTCCCAAACGGGACACAAGGTTTCAAAGGATAGGTTGCAGTTGTGCCAGACCAGGGTAAAATATTTGGGACATTGCTTGACCCAAGGACTTAGACACCTCACCGCTGATAGAATACAGGTGATTCGCGACATGACTCTGCCACAAACTCAGCAACAGATCCGCACTTTCCTTGGAATGTGTGGGTACTGCCGAAACTGGATCCCAGGGTTTTCTATACTGGCTTTACCTTTGCAAGAAATGGTCTCTTCGAACAAACCAGAACGGATCTCGCACACAGATGAGTCCGAACTGGCATTTGAGAGACTTAAACAGTGCCTATCACAGGCACCTGCATTAGGTATGCCAGATTATGAGAAGCCCTTTGAATTGTATGGAACCGAAAGTGCAGGTTGCGCGGCAGGGGTTTTAACACAGAGACATGGTGATGCCAGCAGGCCGGTAGCTTACTACAGTGCACAGTTGGACACCGTAGCGCGGTCTCTCCCCACATGCTTGCGAAGTGTTACAGCGATAGCTTTGCTAGTAAGTAAAAGCGAGGACGTAGTGTTAGGACACAACCTGACCATCCATACACCTCATGCAGTATCAGCCTTACTGAACTCAGCCCAAACCAGACATGTCTCATCTGCTCGGTTTACAAAGTGGAAATTATCACTGATGGCCCCTGTAAACATCACCATAAAGAGATGCAGCGCACTAAATCCTGCAACTTACTTGCCAAGTGTGCGTGGACAGGCACAAAGGGTGGAGGATGAGAATAATGGTGAAGGAGGATTTAGTGCAGATACTGATACGCATGATTGTATGGAATACCTGAATCAGACTTTCACAGCGAGACCTGACATCAGTGACAACCCACTGGAAGGAGTAGACTTTACCTTCTACACTGACGGTAGTTGCCACAGACAGACGGACTCGGGAGAACTGTGCACTGGATATGCAGTTGTAGACGACAGAGGTATCATAGAAGCTGAACCCCTGGGCCCACCGCACTCAGCACAAGTTGCTGAGTTGGTCGCCCTAACCAGAGCGTGTGAATTGGCCAAGGGTAAGTCAGCTAATATATACACGGATTCCAGGTACGCCTTTGGAGTAGTGCATGATTTTGGGGCGGCAGCTGGCACACCTGTAGCGCATGCGTCCCACATAAAAAGACTTCTAACAGCGATACAGGAACCAGACAGAGTGGCTGTTATCAAGTGCAAAGCACATACTTACAACCAAGACCCAATTTCACTTGGTAACAGCCGGGCAGACGAAGCTGCTAAATCAGCAGCCAGCACCCCCATACAAACGAACATCACATCACTGATGACATTCAACACAATCAAAACACAAAAATGAATTGAAATGCAAGATTTGTGTTCTTTACAGGAAAAGGCGGTCTGGAGGTCAAAGGGGTATGGCCAGGAATCCTCAGGACTGTGGACAGGTGGACAAGGTAAGCCGGTGGCCCCCAGAGCATATCTTCCAAGCTTAGCTGAGGCGGCACACGGTCTGACTCATCTGGGCAAAGAGGGTATGTGCAAGCTGGTAAGCTGGTAAGAGCCTACTGGTGTGCGCCAGGATTCTCTTCTCATGCAGGTAAGAGAGCAATGACATGTTTTACTTGCTTGAGGAAGAATATTGGAAAGTCAATACCAACAGAGCCATCCCATATCCCTCCGACAGACGGACCTTTTCAGGTTATACAAATCGATTTCATACAGTTACCACCCTGTAGAAATTTAAAATATGTGTTAGTTTGTATTGATGTATTTTCCAACTGGGTAGAAGCGTTGCCTGCTGCCACAAATACTGCTATGTTCACTGCAAAGAAAATTGTGCAGGAATTTGTGTGTAGCTATCGTATCCCTAGAATAATTGAAAGTAACAGGGTTACCCATTTTACAGGTGAAGTCTTTCAGGTCATGTGCAAACTGATGGGAATTAATAGCAAGCTGCATACTCCGTACCGTCCACAGGCGAGTGCAAAAGTGGAGAGAGTGAACAGCACTATTAAGAACAAGCTGAGCAAATTAATGGCTGAAACTGGATTGTCGTGGCCAGAAGCTTTGCCACTAGTGTTGTACAGCATCAGAACCACTCCCAGGTCTCCCCTTAACCTATCACCCTTTGAAATTCTTTTTGGTCGACAACCTCATGTAATGATAGACCCCCAGGATGATTTGAAATGTAATAATGAAGTGACTGTGAAATATTTGGTTGGGATGAGCCAGCAGCTGAGAAATCAACAAAGAAATTTAAAGCTGGTGATTCCTGACCTACTGAACAGTAATTGTCATGACATTGAACCTGGGGATTATGTGATGATTCGAAATTTCTTACGCTCAGGTTGCCTCATAGACAGGTGGGAAGGACCATATCAAGTCTTGTTAACCAGCACGACAGCATTAAAGGTCGCCGAAAGAGAGACTTGGGTCCACTCGTCCCACTGCAAGAAGGTCACTGACCCAGGGAGAACTCGTGACAAAGAGCAGAGTGTAGAGAATCTCGTATCACTGGAGTGTCTGTTCCGGGAAAGTTGAGAGGCAGGACTGTTGAAGGGCATCTGAGTAACAAGACCTAGAATGGTTGTCGTACCACTTTCTTTTTTCACCTCCCCCTGCATTTTTCCTTTCTTTTCTCCTTCTTATTTTCCTCCTTTCCCCTAACGAAATGGATCGATCACAAGAGACTGCGTTTCGGGTTCTGTTAGTAATTCTGGTTTTGATAAGGACAGTTTGTTTTGGTGAGGGTCCCAGAGAGGTCGAGCAGGGATCTGGAATGGGTTCTGATGGCAAGTATGAATTTGTAGGATCTCAGGATCAGCGCATCACTTTAGTAAAGGCTGGCATCAGTAAGCGCTCTGGTAGTCAGGGAGCTCGGAGGCACTGTGAGGGGTTATTGTCTGATGAATATTGTATTTGTAGGAATTGTGAGAATATAGTTGAGGATGGGTGCATCCAAAGATGTCAGTCCAACCTTAATATCGACATGGACCGTCATCCATTGAGTGATTACCACTCACTAGTGGGTAAGGTCTTAAACCAGACAGAATGCTGGGTGTGCTAACATGTACCTCAAGGTCAGAGCAAGTCAGGATTAGTACCGTACCCTTTAGCAATAGATGAGGTACTCGAATTGCGGGGTGGGAGGCCGGTGGACAAGAAATTCAATATTTCTAGGCCCCCTAGTTTGAAGCTCCACCAGTATCATGTAGACAGGTCCTTACTGTGCTTTAATATTTCCAATTACCGAAAACCAGGAAATTGGGAAGTGACGTGGAATAACCAGACAATGACCTTTTCATACAGAGTTGATAGGATACCCATAGACTCTGAACTTGTACGCCAAATAGCCAACAGTGGAAGGTATTTTCGGTATAGGTATACTCGTGGAAGCAAGACCATGTGGGTTGGAAAAGTATCGCCAGGGTATTGTGCTCATATCATCCAGCCCGATACTTGTACTGAGCAGATGGGAGAACTAGGGATTGGTTTCTTTACTTAGAAAGTTTGTAATATGGTGATGTTATATTTTGTCCCCTATGTTCTCCCAGATGATGCCTATTTCATATGTGGGAGGAAGGCGTACAAGTGGCTTGCCCCGAGCTCAGAGGGATTCTGTTATATTGGGAGAGTACTGCCAGAGGTCATGACCATAACCCATGATAAGATGAAAGACGTTCACCGCAGTGCTCAGGCTCCTTATACTCATACTCACTATGAACACATTATCAAGAGACTCCTCATAGATAGGACAGAGCATGCAGCCTCTGATTTGATCCACGAATCCACCGGGATTCAGTTCCTTCTCGCATTAGACATCACCCGTACTGCCAGAGGAACTATAAATTATAGGTATATCTTGATAGATAATATCACTGAGATGTATGACGACACCTTCAGGTATACGGGAAGGGAGTTACAAGCTTACAAGAAGGAACTGATTCAGCACAGAATGGTCCTTAATTATGTCACAGCCGTGACAGGTGGGTACTGTGTTACTCTGGCAACTCAATATGGTATGAAGTGCTTTATATATATTACGAACAGCACTGACGACCCCACGGAGATCATCGATCAAAAGATGGACGATATCTTGCAGTTGAAGTGGGAGTTCAGGAGGAAGCACAACCTTACCTTAGCGACTGTGAGTAATGAACTGACCGGCTGGGTCTCATGGTTGAACCCACGCAAATGGTTCTCAGGTTTAGGAGAGTGGGCTCAGAATGTTATTATGAGTGTGGGGAAGTTTCTCCTTTGTATCCTGGGAGTCGTCATAATTATTGGTTTGATATTTAGGTGTGTTCAAATTGTAATGCGACGCAAGCACGGCACAACTCTGATGAGTCTAAGGAGCGAGGGCGCTGTTATAGCAGCAGATTTAATTTATGACCCATCCAGAGAGACAGTGTTATGATAAGGATTGTAAATGAATTCCATGGCCTGTTTCTTTCACCCGTTTTTTTTCTTTTGTTTCCCCCTCTGCCCAGATACACCCATCCGGAACAGACGTCAGCCCTACCCAAAATGTTTATGTGAATGTATTTTCATATATGTGTCTTATCTTCATCTCTGCAACCTCCAGTTAACGGCACACATAGTCGACAGGTGATATCCACATATACTAGCACTCACATATGTTTCCCCCTCCATGTATCATCAACTAAATGTGCACCCCATTTGTTGGAACAAGAAGCCGAAAAGAGCTCGGTAGTGTTTGTTGGCCCATTTACAGACCCTTAATACGGGATGAGAAGGATTTAATGTATACTTCGCAATACCTCGAAGCTTATTACATATACGGCACGATGATACATGCCCCTCAGACATGGATTCATACATACATGCTTTTTACTATCCCACTAGGTCATATATTTCCCACCTACAACTCTTCCCCGACCATCCAAACTTCTGTAGATATTGTGTAGATATTTTTCTGTTTATTGATTAGATAGTGGCAGTTATTGGTGACTGCCAAAGGGTGGACTGTCAAAGTCGAAAAATATTGCAGTACACACATTACGTACAAACTACACACAGATGGCCTCCGTGCGCGTACTTATTCTGCCGTGCGTGCACATATCCGCAATTTGTGTATGGTCGCTCCTGCGGGTTGCGCATTAGCGCGTAGTATGAGTATTTACGGTAGAGTTTGTGAACGCATGGAAAGTTATCAAAACACATTACATATTTAATCCAAATAGTGCACAATGTACACATAGTCTCCCTGCACCACATCAGTAAGTTACAGCAGTTTAAATGGTAACAGAACAAAGGGATTCACCTTTACAGGATAGGAGGGGACAGAACAAGGTTATAAGGTGGTGTTTGGTATCCAGCTGTAGGGTATTTTAAGGGTAATATTCCGGTGTTAGTTCAAATAAGATCGCATGTTCCTGCGAATAGTTATGTGCAGGAGCAGAATAGAGAAATAAACTGTATTTACTGTACATTATGTATGCGGCGGGAAGCCAGAGGAGACCACCCACAAGTGCATCTTGAACAGACATCGCCCACCTATTCAAACCGACCTATGACCTCTCCTGTACTGTAAATGACCATCCCTGTGTCCAATGGACAAAGAGATTACAGTGTCCATTGTGTTAAGTTTTGGAAGATTGTATAAAAGATGCCTGCTGCAGGCCTGGTCACACAAGACTCTTAAAGTTATCTACCTAGGTGACTGAGGACCAGACTGGGTGTCGCGGCGAAATCCAAACAAGTATGTATCATTGACTGTAGCCATTATTCTGTTGTATTGTATTGTATATATTGTAACCCCCTTCAGTAATAATATGCTGTGGTGTCGGAACCCAGCAGTTTAATTACAATCTGGTGTCGTGTCTTCCTTTCCCTGCTAAGGTTTAAAGTGTATTATTATCGCATTGCATAGCTGTTAAGGGTTTGCGGTGTATCTCTGGGTGTGTACGTGCTGTGTGTACTTTGTACCGTCAGCGCGGCGTTTGTGCGCAAAGTCCGTACACAGTACGGGACTCTTTACGCTAACAGCGTAAAGAGTACGTAGAGTGTGTATTAAGTATAGCGGCCGCAGCGGCTCCATGGTAAAGTGTATTTAAAGTGTGTTTAAGGTATAGCTTTTCATTCCTGTATATAAATCAGCATTCTCAATACGTGCACAGAAAATCAATAAATACTTAGAATCATTAATAACTGGACACATTTAGGGGGTCATTCCGAGTTGTTCGCTCGCTAGCAGTTTTTAGCAGCCGTGCAAATGCATTGTCACCGCACACGGGGGAGTGTATTTTCGCTTTGCAGGAGTGCGAACGCCTGTGCAGCCGAGCGCCTGCAAACACATTTTGTGCAAAACAAGACCAGCCCTGTACTTACTTATCCTGTGCGATGATTGCTGCGACAAGTGACACGGTAATGACGTCGGATACCCGCCCAGCAAATGCCCGGCCACGCCTGCGTTTTTCCAAACACTCCCAGAAAACGGTCAGTTGACACCCAGAAACTCCCTCTTCCTGTCAATCTCCTTGCGTTCGACTGTGCGATTGGAATCGTCGCTAGAACCAGTGCAAAACCACAAAGGACTTCGTACTCGTACGACGCGCGTGCACATTGTAGTGCATATGCATGCGCAGATTAGCCATTTTTTTTCACTGATCGCTATGCAGCGAACAACGGCGGCTAACGATCAACTCGGAATGAACCCCATAGTTCCTAAAACAGTAATAACTGTCAAAAATGTCAAAATATCATAATCAGCTAAAAAATATGACAATCATTGAAGATTCATATGGAGTATATATTTAATAGGCGTCAATGTTACAGTGCAGCGCAGCGATTTCCTCGGGTACTAGCTCAGTGGCTGATTGCTGCCGTGGATTTTAAAAACTGATGTCCTATGCTGGATACAGAGGGTCTGACGTAAACGTTTCTTCCCGTGAGCGGGATTTCTTCAAAGGGATGTGGAGACGGAGAATTGCTGCCTACTGTAACATTGTGCATAATACTGACACTGGCTTTGGCAATTTAAGCTGGGTATACACCGATACTATAGTTGTCCTGTTCTGCCGATACTGGGTGAATGGTTGTTGATTGTCTAGGTGTGTATACAGAGCCGAAGCAGTAGCGTTAGCCGATACACGTCTTATAACGCTCCCGCAGGGGTCGGGACCCGGAGGTCACATTTAATGTGCTGCACAGCTGACCTCCCTCACCCCTTGCAACTGGGATTTCCCACAAGGCCACGCTCTTTCTGTTAGACCACACCCCCTTTTTGTAGGTGGTATATGGAGTGTGCAACGGGTATCACCAGGCCTGGGGGTATATTTACTAAAGGTCGATTTTGTTTCTTTTTGTTCGATGATAAATCGATATCAAATCAATTTTAATCGATGTTTGGGCTTTCAGGGTTAAAACACATATTTACTAATATTTTTAAATGAATCTAAAAAATCATCTGCTAGTAAATGTTTGTTTTAACCCTGGAAGCCCAACATTGATTAAAATCTATTTAAAATCGATCTAACGTCCACCAAAACCCCCCACAAAATCGACCTTTAGTAAATATACCCCAGGTGACATATCCGGCTCCAGAATATGTTGAAAGACATAAAATGTCACTTATGTGATACAATGTTGCTGGTTATTTATTTCAAATGGCTACATTCAGCCTGAATATGTGTGTGTGTGTGTGTGTGTGTGTGTGTGTGTGTGTGTGTGTGTGTGTGTGTGTGTGTGTGTGTGTGTGTGTGTGTAAAACAATCAATGGAAAATGCAGATATATATATACTTTTCATTGATTATCAATTCTTTTTAGCTGATTATCATATTTTTGCCATCTATTACTGTTTTAGGAATTATACTTGCTCCGTTATTAGTGATCCTCACTTTTATTGTTTTTCTTTGCAACTTTATGTAATGTACATTTTGTATTTGTTTATTAAAATAGTATATTTTTTATCTCAGCTGCAGCATCCAGTATTATACGCATTATATTCTTATTTCTATGTGTAAACACTGTAGCGCTGCGCTCTATGTATTTGTGCGTTACCATTTGGCTGCTACTATTGATCCGCTACTTGGTTTTACAGGAACATTTTCATCATATCGGCTGTTATGTACAATTCAGCGCCTGAGGTTAATGTTGTTGTTCTTGGAAGAGTTAATAAGCCACAATGTACAGTATAGGCTGCAGCAGGTGTTCCCTATGATCAGGGCCGTCTTAACAGCAGTGTAGGCCCCTGGGCACAGCAATGCACTGGGCCCCCTACCTATCCTCCAGCGGTAGGGGTGGGGTGTGCCCTCAGCGGTAGAGATGAGCGGGTTCGGTTCCTCGGAATCCGAACCCGCCCGAACTTCAGGTTTTTTTACACGAACGTCATCATCCCGCTGTCGGATTCTCGCGAGGCTCGGATTCTATCGCGAGACTCGGATTCTATATAAGGAGCCGCGCGTCGCCGCCATTTTCACACGTGCATTGAGATTGATAGGGAGAGGAAGTGGCTGGTGTCCTCTCCGTTTAGACTAGAGTACTAGAGAGAGACACAAATTTTGGGGAGCATATTATTAGGAGGAGTACTACTTGCTGCTGATAGTGTGACCAGTGACCACCAGTTTAATTAATCCGTTCTCTGCCTGATAAAAAACGATACACAGTGTGACACAGTCACATACCATATCTGTGCTCAGCCCAGTGTGCTGCATCATATACTGTATATCATTATCTGACTGTGCTGAGTGCTCACTGCTCACACAGCTTAATTGTGGGGGAGACTGGGGAGCAGTTATAGCAGGAGTACATATTTTAAGTACAGTGCACACTTTTGCTGCCAGAGTGCCACTGCCAGTGTGACTGACCAGTGACCACTGACCACCAGTATTGTGATTGTCTGCTGACCACCAGTATAATTGTGATTGTCTGCCTGAAAAAGTTAAACACTCGTCGTGTGGTGTTTTTATAAACGCATTCTGCAGACAGTGTCCAGCAGGTCCGTCATTACATAATATATACCTGTCCGGCTGCAGTACTAGTGTGATATATATATATTTTAATTTTATCTCATTATCATCCAGTCTATATTAGCAGCAGACACAGTACGGTAGTCCACGGCTGTAGCTACCTCTGTGTTGGCAGTCGCTCGTCCATCCATAATTGTATACCACCTACCCGTGGTTTTTTTTTTTCTATCTTCTTGATACTAGTAGCTTACTTTAGGAGTCTGCAGTGCTGACAGACAGTGTCCAGCAGGTCCGTCATTACATAATATATACCTGTCCGGCTGCAGTACTAGTGTGATATATATATATATATTTTAATTTTATCTCATTATCATCCAGTCTATATTAGCAGCAGACACAGTACGGTAGTCCACGGCTGTAGCTACCTCTGTGTCGGCAGTCGCTCGTCCATCCATAATTGTATACCACCTACCCGTGGTTTTTTTTTTTCTATCTTCTTGATACTAGTAGCTTACTTTAGGAGTCTGCAGTGCTGACAGACAGTGTCCAGCAGGTCCGTCATTACATAATATATACCTGTCCGGCTGCAGTACTAGTGTGATATATATATATATTTTAATTTTATCTCATTATCATCCAGTCTATATTAGCAGCAGACACAGTACGGTAGTCCACGGCTGTAGCTACCTCTGTGTCGGCAGTCGCTCGTCCATCCATAATTGTATACCACCTACCCGTGGTTTTTTTTTTTCTATCTTCTTGATACTAGTAGCTTACTTTAGGAGTCTGCAGTGCTGACAGACAGTGTCCAGCAGGTCCGTCATTACATAATATATACCTGTCCGGCTGCAGTACTAGTGTGATATATATATATATTTTAATTTTATCTCATTATCATCCAGTCTATATTAGCAGCAGACACAGTACGGTAGTCCACGGCTGTAGCTACCTCTGTGTCGGCAGTCGCTCGTCCATCCATAAGTATACTAGTATCCATCCATCTCCATTGTTTACCTGAGGTGCCTTTTAGTTGTGCCTATTAAAATATGGAGAACAAAAATGTTGAGGTTCCAAAAATAGGGAAAGATCAAGATCGACTTCCACCTCGTGCTGAAGCTGCTGCCACTAGTCATGGCCGAGACGATGAAATGCCAGCAACGTCGTCTGCCAAGGCCGATGCCCAATGTCATAGTACAGAGCATGTAAAATCCAAAACACCAAATATCAGTAAAAAAAGGACTCAAAAATCTAAAATAAAATTGTCGGAGGAGAAGCGTAAACTTGCCAATATGCCATTTACCACACGGAGTGGCAAGGAACGGCTGAGGCCCTGGCCTATGTTCATGGCTAGTGGTTCAGCTTCACATGAGGATGGAAGCACTCAGCCTCTCGCTAGAAAAATGAAAAGACTCAAGCTGGCAAAAGCACAGCAAAGAACTGTGCGTTCTTCGAAATCCCAAATCCACAAGGAGAGTCCAATTGTGTCGGTTGCGATGCCTGACCTTCCCAACACTGGACGTGAAGAGCATGCGCCTTCCACCATTTGCACGCCCCCTGCAAGTGCTGGAAGGAGCACCCGCAGTCCAGTTCCTGATAGTCAGATTGAAGATGTCAGTGTTGAAGTACACCAGGATGAGGAGGATATGGGTGTTGCTGGCGCTGGGGAGGAAATTGACAAGGAGGATTCTGATGGTGAGGTGGTTTGTTTAAGTCAGGCACCCGGGGAGACACCTGTTGTCCGTGGGAGGAATATGGCCATTGACATGCCTGGTGAAAATACCAAAAAAATCAGCTCTTCGGTGTGGAAGTATTTCAACAGAAATGCGGACAACATTTGTCAAGCCGTGTGTTGCCTTTGTCAAGCTGTAATAAGTAGGGGTAAGGACGTTAACCACCTCGGAACATCCTCCCTTATACGTCACCTGCAGCGCATTCATAATAAGTCAGTGACAAGTTCAAAAACTTTGGGCGACAGCGGAAGCAGTCCACTGACCAGTAAATCCCTTCCTCTTGTAACCAAGCTCACGCAAACCACCCCACCAACTCCCTCAGTGTCAATTTCCTCCTTCCCCAGGAATGCCAATAGTCCTGCAGGCCATGTCACTGGCAATTCTGACGAGTCCTCTCCTGCCTGGGATTCCTCCGATGCATCCTTGCGTGTAACGCCTACTGCTGCTGGCGCTGCTGTTGTTGCTGCTGGGAGTCGATGGTCATCCCAGAGGGGAAGTCGGAAGACCACTTGTACTACTTCCAGTAAGCAATTGACTGTCCAACAGTCCTTTGCGAGGAAGATGAAATATCACAGCAGTCATCCTGTTGCAAAGCGGATAACTGAGGCCTTGACAACTATGTTGGTGTTAGACGTGCGTCCGGTATCCGCCGTTAGTTCACAGGGAACTAGACAATTTCTTGAGGTAGTGTGCCCCCGTTACCAAATACCATCTAGGTTCCACTTCTCTAGGCAGGCGATACCGAGAATGTACACGGACGTCAGAAAAAGACTCACCAGTGTCCTAAAAAATGCAGTTGTACCCAATGTCCACTTAACCACGGACATGTGGACAAGTGGAGCAGGGCAGGGTCAGGACTATATGACTGTGACAGCCCACTGGGTAGATGTATGGACTCCCGCCGCAAGAACAGCAGCGGCGGCACCAGTAGCAGCATCTCGCAAACGCCAACTCTTTCCTAGGCAGGCTACGCTTTGTATCACCGGTTTCCAGAATACGCACACAGCTGAAAACCTCTTACGGCAACTGAGGAAGATCATCGCGGAATGGCTTACCCCAATTGGACTCTCCCGTGGATTTGTGGCATCGGACAACGCCAGCAATATTGTGTGTGCATTAAATATGGGCAAATTCCAGCACGTCCCATGTTTTGCACATACCTTGAATTTGGTGGTGCAGAATTATTTAAAAAACGAGAGGGGCGTGCAAGAGATGCTGTCGGTGGCCAGAAGAATTGCGGGACACTTTCGGCGTACAGGCACCACGTACAGAAGACTGGAGCACCACCAAAAACGCCTGAACCTGCCCTGCCATCATCTGAAGCAAGAAGTGGTAACGAGGTGGAATTCAACCCTATATATGCTTCAGAGGTTGGAGGAGCAGCAAAAGGCCATTCAAGCCTATACAATTGAGCACGATATAGGAGGTGGAATGCACCTGTCTCAAGCGCAGTGGAGAATGATTTCAACGTTGTGCAAGGTTCTGCTGCCCTTTGAACTTGCCACACGTGAAGTCAGTTCAGACACTGCCAGCCTGAGTCAGGTCATTCCCCTCATCAGGCTTTTGCAGAAGAAGCTGGAGACATTGAAGGAGGAGCTAAAACAGAGCGATTCCGCTAGGCATGTGGGACTTGTGGATGGAGCCCTTAATTCGCTTAACAAGGATTCACGGGTGGTCAATCTGTTGAAATCAGAGCACTACATTTTGGCCACCGTGCTCGATCCTAGATTTAAAACCTACCTTGGATCTCTCTTTCCGGCAGACACAAGTCTGCTGGGGTTCAAAGACCTGCTGGTGAGAAAATTGTCAAGTCAAGCGGAACGCGACCTGTCAACATCTCCTCCTTCACATTCTCCCGCAACTGGGGGTGCGAGGAAAAGGCTCAGAATTCCGAGCCCACCCGCTGGCGGTGATGCAGGGCAGTCTGGAGCGACGGCTGATGCTGACATCTGGTCCGGACTGAAGGACCTGCCAACGATTACGGATACGGACATGTCGTCTACTGGCACTGCATATGATTCTCTCCCCATTGAAAGAATGGTGGAGGATTATATGAGTGACCGCATCCAAGTAGGCACGTCAGACAGTCCGTACTTATACTGGCAGGAAAAAGAGGCAATTTGGAGGCCCTTGCACAAACTGGCTTTATTCTACCTAAGTTGCTCTCCCACAAGTGTGTACTCCGAAAGAGTGTTTAGTGCCGCCGCTCACCTTGTCAGCAATCGGCGTACGAGGTTACTTCCAGAAAATGTGGAGAAGATGATGTTCATTAAAATGAATTATAATCAATTCCTCCGTGGAGACATTGACCAGCAGCAATTGCCTCCACAAAGTACACAGGGAGCTGAGATGGTGGATTCCAGTGGGGACGAATTGATAATCTGTGAGGAGGGGGATGTACACGGTGATATATCGGAGGATGATGATGAGGTGGACATCTTGCCTCTGTAGAGCCAGTTTGTGCAAGGAGAGATTAATTGCTTCTTTTTTGGTGGTGGTCCAAACCAACCAGTCATTTCAGTCACAGTCGTGTGGCAGACCCTGTCACTGAAATGATGGGTTGGTTAAAGTGTGCATGTCCTGTTTATACAACATAAGGGTGGATGGGAGGGCCCAAGGACAATTCCATCTTGCACCTCTTTTTTCTTTCATTTTTCTTTGCGTCATGTGCTGTTTGGGGAGTATTTTTTTGAAGGGCCATCCTGCGTGACACTGCAGTGCCACTCCTAGATGGGCCAGGTGTTTGTGTCGGCCACTAGGGTCGCTTATCTTACTCACACAGCTACCTCATTGCGCCTCTTTTTTTCTTTGCGTCATGTGCTGTTTGGGGAGTATTTTTTGGAAGGGCCATCCTGCGTGACACTGCAGTGCCACTCCTAGATGGGCCAGGTGTTTGTGTCGGCCACTAGGGTCGCTTAGCTTACTCACACAGCTACCTCATTGCGCCTCTTTTTTTCTTTGCGTCATGTGCTGTTTGGGGAGTGTTTTTTGGAAGGGCCATCCTGCGTGACACTGCAGTGCCACTCCTAGATGGGCCAGGTGTTTGTGTCGGCCACTAGGGTCGCTTAGCTTACTCACACAGCTACCTCATTGCGCCTCTTTTTTTCTTTGCGTCATGTGCTGTTTGGGGAGTGTTTTTTGGAAGGGCCATCCTGCGTGACACTGCAGTGCCACTCCTAGATGGGCCAGGTGTTTGTGTCGGCCACTAGGGTCGCTTAGCTTACTCACACAGCTACCTCATTGCGCCTCTTTTTTCTTTGCGTCATGTGCTGTTTGGGGAGTGTTTTTTGGAAGGGCCATCCTGCGTGACACTGCAGTGCCACTCCTAGATGGGCCAGGTGTTTGTGTCGGCCACTAGGGTCGCTTAGCTTACTCACACAGCTACCTCATTGCGCCTCTTTTTTTCTTTGCGTCATGTGCTGTTTGGGGAGTGTTTTTTGGAAGGGCCATCCTGCGTGACACTGCAGTGCCACTCCTAGATGGGCCAGGTGTTTGTGTCGGCCACTAGGGTCGCTTAGCTTACTCACACAGCTACCTCATTGCGCCTCTTTTTTTCTTTGCGTCATGTGCTGTTTGGGGAGTGTTTTTTGGAAGGGCCATCCTGCGTGACACTGCAGTGCCACTCCTAGATGGGCCAGGTGTTTGTGTCGGCCACTAGGGTCGCTTAGCTTACTCACACAGCTACCTCATTGCGCCTCTTTTTTTCTTTGCGTCATGTGCTGTTTGGGGAGTGTTTTTTGGAAGGGCCATCCTACGTGACACTGCAGTGCCACTCCTAGATGGGCCAGGTGTTTGTGTCGGCCACTAGGGTCGCTTAGCTTACTCACACAGCTACCTCATTGCGCCTCTTTTTTTCTTTGCGTCATGTGCTGTTTGGGGAGTGTTTTTTGGAAGGGCCATCCTGCGTGACACTGCAGTGACACTCCTAGATGGGCCAGGTGTTTGTGTCGGCCACTAGGGTCGCTTAGCTTAGTCATCCAGCGACCTCGGTGCAAATTTTAGGACTAAAAATAATATTGTGAGGTGTGAGGTGTTCAGAATAGACTGAAAATGAGTGGAAATTATGGTTTTTGAGGTTAATAATACTTTGGGATCAAAATGACCCCCAAATTCTATGATTTAAGCAGTTTTTTAGTGTTTTTTGAAAAAAACACCCGAATCCAAAACACACCCGAATCCGACAAAAAAAATTCGGTGAGGTTTTGCCAAAACGCGGTCGAACCCAAAACACGGCCGCGGAACCGAACCCAAAACCAAAACACAAAACCCGAAAAATTTCAAGTGCACATCTCTACTCAGCGGCAGCTTTGATGTCCTGCGGGCGGTAGGGGGTGTTTTATCTTCCGCTCAGCATGTAGGACCTGGAGCAGTCATTTCTGCTAATTACTCCTTTACTGCACAGATGAGGCTAAACTGTAGAAGGGGGCATTGGGCTGAATGAAGGGTGGTAGGGGGTGTTTAATACGTAGGGGAGGGTGGATAGTGGAGTGGGCTTAATATTCATAATTTTCCGGTGGGAAAGCAGCTTACTTGACTGCAGATATCTCCAGTTCCTGAAAATATATTTCTTAGCTTTGAATGGGCTAAAAACACTAAAGAGTCCCACCTTTCAGGAGGTACTGGGGACACCTTTCAGGAGGTACTGGGGACACCTTTCAGGAGGTACTGGGGACACCTGTCAGGAGGTAATGGGGACACCTGTCAGGAGGTACTAGGGACACCTGTCAGGAGGTACTAGGGACGGGGATCAGAGGTCAGGTGCCAGAGCAATTCACAGATGAAAATATAAAACTGCATATTAGGCGTGTGGAGCTGGAGCAGGGACCAGCTGCTGGAAGGCTGATATCTCTGGTTCTGGGCATAGTAGAGACAAGCTGTCAGTGTCCACTGAAAGGGGAGAGTCCCAGCTTTTGGATTATACCCTCATAAAAACTCTAAGTCAGACAGAACCTGAGATATCTGGCTAGGAAGAGCAATTAACAGGCTCAGATGGGGACCACTGCTTTCACGTTGGATATCTCCGGTTCCCCAGGGCCGATTTTCAAAAATCTGGTACCCCTGGAAAGAGGGGATCCCCAGCTATCAGCCTAGGGCCCTTATACTCTTGGGGCCCTTGGGCAAGAGCCCATTGAGCCCATACGAAAAGATGGCCCTGCCTGTGATGGTTAATTGTGTAGCAAACCCTGCATAGAGAGCACACTGGGCTACACTGCAAGATGTGAGCGTCCCCTACACACGGAGGAAGATACTCATAGTCAGGGTCAGACCGGCCCACAGGGGTCCAGGGGAAACCCCCGTTGGGGCCCACTGTGTAGGGGCCCACCCCCTCATCTGGGGATCAGGTTCCAGACTGTGCATTTCAGTTATACAGTATATATATCTTACATTACACTGCACAGGGCTAAGGAGTACTACAGTGCATTGCTGTTATTAATCAGGTACATTATCATGCATACACTAGCAGTATTTACTATATATATTTATCAAAGAGCCCAGACCATGCGCTCACTAATAGTTAGATAAGCCTCTTTGGTGGCTGACCACATCTGCAGGGCATGTCCAAGGGCGTAGAGAGTCACGCCGGTCCCCGGTAATGTAACTGCGGGGTGGCCTAAATAGGTGTCTGCACCCCCTCCCCCCCAAAAAATAATTTAATAAACTAGTAATTGTGGGGCCGCAAAGCTACTTATTCAAGGGGGTGGTAGGTAGGGTGTGGGGCTGGGCACAACTACAGTGGTCATTATGTGTGTAAGTGGCTGTACCTTGAGTAACGTGTTTAAGGGGCTCTATTCTGTGATGTTATCTGTATAAGGGACACTACAGTGCGGTGTAACGTGAATAACACACTATTCTGTGACCACGCTCCTTTCCCCATAAAGCCACACCCCTATATTTTTTGTGTGCACACCTTCGCACCCCCCTATTTTATATATTGGTGGCACCAATTAACTTTCTGGCACAGGGCACCAAAATGTCTAGTTACGGCACTTGTATTATCCATGACTTTATTTTCTGGAGGGGGGGTGTCCACGCCTCCGGATTTGGCCACGCCCCCTTCACTACCTGGGCCTGAACAAATGATTTACACTCTGGGAAAAGTCTCAGGAACATAATGAAAGGTACAGCATACAGTAGAGATGAGCGCCTGAAATTTTTCGGGTTTTGTGTTTTGGTTTTGGGTTCGGTTCCGCGGCCGTGTTTTGGGTTCGAACGCGTTTTGGCAAAACCTCACCGAATTATTTTTGTCGGATTCGGGTGTGTTTTGGATTCGGGTGTTTTTTTCCAAAAACACTAAAAAACAGCTTAAATCATAGAATTTGGGGGTCATTTTGATCCCAAAGTATTATTAACCTAAAAAACCATAATTTACACTCATTTTCAGTCTATTCTGAATACCTCACACCTCACAATATTATTTTTAGTCCTAAAATTTGCACCGAGGTCGCTGTGTGAGTAAGATAAGCGACCCTAGTGGCCGACACAAACACCGGGCCCATCTAGGAGTGGCACTGCAGTGTCACGCAGGATGTCCCTTCCAAAAAACCCTCCCCAAACAGCACATGACGCAAAGAAAAAAAGAGGCGCAATGAGGTAGCTGTGTGAGTAAGATTAGCGACCCTAGTGGCCGACACAAACACCGGGCCCATCTAGGAGTGGCACTGCAGTGTCACGCAGGATGGCCCTTCCAAAAAACCCTCCCCAAACAGCACATGACGCAAAGAAAAAAAGAGGCGCAATGAGGTAGCTGACTGTGTGAGTAAGATTAGCGACCCTAGTGGTCGACACAAACACCGGGCACATCTAGGAGTGGCACTGCAGTGTCACGCAGGATGTCCCTACCAAAAAACCCTCCCCAAACAGCACATGACGCAAAGAAAAAAAGAGGCGCAATGAGGTAGCTGTGTGAGTGAGATTAGCGACCCTAGTGGCCGACACAAACACCGGGCCCATCTAGGAGTGGCACTGCAGTGTCACGCAGGATGTCCCTTCCAAAAACCCCTCCCCAATCAGCACATGATGCAAAGAAAAAGAAAAGAAAAAAGAGGTGCAAGATGGAATTATCCTTGGGCCCTCCCACCCACCCTTATGTTGTATAAACAAAACAGGACATGCACACTTTAACCAACCCATCATTTCAGTGACAGGGTCTGCCACACGACTGTGACTGATATGACGGGTTGGTTTGGACCCCCCCCAAAAAAGAAGCAATTAATCTCTCCTTGCACAAACTGGCTCTACAGAGGCAAGATGTCCACCTCATCTTCACCCTCCGATATATCACCGTGTACATCCCCCTCCTCACAGATTATCAATTCGTCCCCACTGGAATCCACCATCTCAGCTCCCTGTGTACTTTGTGGAGGCAATTGCTGCTGGTCAATGTCTCCGCGGAGGAATTGATTATAATTCATTTTAATGAACATCATCTTCTCCACATTTTCTGGATGTAACCTCGTACGCCGTTTGCTGACAAGGTGAGCGGCGGCACTAAACACTCTTTCGGAGTACACACTTGTGGGAGGGCAACTTAGGTAGAATAAAGCCAGTTTGTGCAAGGGCCTCCAAATTGCCTCTTTTTCCTGCCAGTATAAGTACGGACTGTGTGACGTGCCTACTTGGATGCGGTCACTCATATAATCCTCCACCATTCTATCAATGTTGAGAGAATCATATGCAGTGACAGTAGACGACATGTCCGTAATCGTTGTCAGGTCCTTCAGTCCGGACCAGATGTCAGCATCAGCAGTCGCTCCAGACTGCCCTGCATCACCGCCAGCGGGTGGGCTCGGAATTCTGAGCCTTTTCCTCGCACCCCCAGTTGCGGGAGAATGTGAAGGAGGAGATGTTGACAGGTCGCGTTCCGCTTGACTTGACAATTTTGTCACCAGCAGGTCTTTCAACCCCAGCAGACCTGTGTCTGCCGGAAAGAGAGATCCAAGGTAGGCTTTAAATCTAGGATCGAGCACGGTGGCCAAAATGTAGTGCTCTGATTTCAACAGATTGACCACCCGTGAATCCTTGTTAAGCGAATTAAGGGCTGCATCCACAAGTCCCACATGCCTAGCGGAATCGCTCCGTGTTAGCTCCTTCTTCAATGCCTCCAGCTTCTTCTGCAAAAGCCTGATGAGGGGAATGACCTGACTCAGGCTGGCAGTGTCTGAACTGACTTCACGTGTGGCAAGTTCAAAGGGCATCAGAACCTTGCACAACGTTGAAATCATTCTCCACTGCACTTGAGACAGGTGCATTCCATCTCCTATATCGTGCTCAATTGTATAGGCTTGAATGGCCTTTTGCTGCTCCTCCAACCTCTGAAGCATATAGAGGGTTGAATTCCACCTCGTTACCACTTCTTGCTTCAGATGATGGCAGGGCAGGTTCAGTAGTTTCTGGTGGTGCTCCAGTCTTCTGTACGTGGTGCCTGTACGCCGAAAGTGTCCCGCAATTTTTCTGGCCACCGACAGCATCTCTTGCACGCCCCTGTCGTTTTTTAAAAAATTCTGCACCACCAAATTCAAGGTATGTGCAAAACATGGGACGTGCTGGAATTTGCCCATATTTAATGCACACACAATATTGCTGGCGTTGTCCGATGCCACAAATCCACAGGAGAGTCCAATTGGGGTAAGCCATTCCGCGATGATCTTCCTCAGTTGCCGTAAGAGGTTTTCAGCTGTGTGCGTATTCTGGAAAGCGGTGATACAAAGTGTAGCCTGCCTAGGAAAGAGTTGGCGTTTGCGAGATGCTGCTACTGGTGCCGCCGCTGCTGTTCTTGCGGCGGGAGTCCATACATCTACCCAGTGGGCTGTCACAGTCATATAGTCCTGACCCTGCCCTGCTCCACTTGTCCACATGTCCGTGGTTAAGTGGACATTGGGTACAACTGCATTTTTTAGGACACTGGTGAGTCTTTTTCTGACGTCCGTGTACATTCTCGGTATCGCCTGCCTAGAGAAGTGGAACCTAGATGGTATTTGGTAACGGGGGCACACTGCCTCAATAAATTGTCTAGTTCCCTGTGAACTAACGGCGGATACCGGACGCACGTCTAACACCAACATAGTTGTCAAGGACTCAGTTATCCGCTTTGCAGTAGGATGACTGCTGTGATATTTCATCTTCCTCGCAAAGGACTGTTGAACAGTCAATTGCTTACTGGAAGTAGTACAAGTGGGCTTACGACTTCCCCTCTGGGATGACCATCGACTCCCAGCGGCAACAACAGCAGCGCCAGCAGCAGTAGGCGTTACACGCAAGGATGCATCGGAGGAATCCCAGGCAGGAGAGGACTCGTCAGACTTGCCAGTGACATGGCCTGCAGGACTATTGGCATTCCTGGGGAAGGAGGAAATTGACACTGAGGGAGTTGGTGGGGTGGTTTGCGTGAGCTTGGTTACAAGAGGAAGGGATTTACTGGTCAGTGGACTGCTTCCGCTGTCACCCAAAGTTTTTGAACTTGTCACTGACTTATTATGAATGCGCTGCAGGTGACGTATAAGGGAGGATGTTCCGAGGTGGTTAACGTCCTTACCCCTACTTATTACAGCTTGACAAAGGGAACACACGGCTTGACACCTGTTGTCCGCATTTCTGGTGAAATACCTCCACACCGAAGAGCTGATTTTTTTGGTATTTTCACCTGGCATGTCAACGGCCATATTCCTCCCACGGACAACAGGTGTCTCCCCGGGTGCCTGACTTAAACAAACCACCTCACCATCAGAATCCTCCTGGTCAATTTCCTCCCCAGCGCCAGCAACACCCATATCCTCCTCATCCTGGTGTACTTCAACACTGACATCTTCAATCTGACTATCAGGAACTGGACTGCGGGTGCTCCTTCCAGCACTTGCAGGGGGCGTGCAAATGGTGGAAGGCGCATGCTCTTCACGTCCAGTGTTGGGAAGGTCAGGCATCGCAACCGACACAATTGGACTCTCCTTGTGGATTTGGGATTTCAAAGAACGCACAGTTCTTTGCGGTGCTTTTGCCAGCTTGAGTCTTTTCAGTTTTCTAGCGAGAGGCTGAGTGCTTCCATCCTCATGTGAAGCTGAACCACTAGCCATGAACATAGGCCAGGGCCTCAGCCGTTCCTTGCCACTCCGTGTGGTAAATGGCATATTGGCAAGTTTACGCTTCTCCTCCGACAATTTTATTTTAGGTTTTGGAGTCCTTTTTTTTCTGATATTTGGTGTTTTGGATTTGACATGCTCTGTACTATGACATTGGGCATCGGCCTTGGCAGACGACGTTGCTGGCATTTCATCGTCTCGGCCATGACTAGTGGCAGCAGCTTCAGCACGAGGTGGAAGTGGATCTTGATCTTTCCCTAATTTTGGAACCTCAACTTTTTTGTTCTCCATATTTTATAGGCAGAACTAAAAGGCACCTCAGGTAAACAATGGAGATGGATGGATTGGATACTAGTATACAATTATGGACGGACTGCCACGGTTAGGTGGTATAAAAAAACCACGGTTAGGTGGTATATAATACAATTATGGATGGACGGACTGCCTGCCGAGTGCCGACACAGAGGTAGCCACAGCCGTGAACTACCGCACTGTACACTGGTTGATAAAGAGATAGTAGTATACTCGTAACAACTAGTATGACGACGGTATAAAGAATGAAAAAAAAACCACGGTTAGGTGGTATATATTATAATACAATTATGGTTGGACGGACTGCCTGCCGAGTGCCGACACAGAGGTAGCCACAGCCGTGAACTACCGCACTGTACACTGGTTGATAAAGAGATAGTAGTATACTCGTAACAACTAGTATGACGACGGTATAAAGAATGAAAAAAAAACCACGGTTAGGTGGTATATATTATAATACAATTATGGTTGGACGGACTGCCTGCCGAGTGCCGACACAGAGGTAGCCACAGCCGTGAACTACCGCACTGTACACTGGTTGATAAAGAGATAGTAGTATACTCGTAACAACTAGTATGACGACGGTATAAAGAATGAAAAAAAAACCACGGTTAGGTGGTATATATTATAATACAATTATGGATGGACGGACTGCCTGCCGAGTGCCGACACAGATGTAGCCACAGCCGTGAACTACCGCACTGTACACTGGTTGATAAAGAGATAGTAGTATACTCGTAACAACTAGTATGACGACGGTATAAAGAATGAAAAAAAAACCACGGTTAGGTGGTATATATTATAATACAATTATGGTTGGACGGACTGCCTGCCGAGTGCCGACACAGAGGTAGCCACAGCCGTGAACTACCGCACTGTACACTGGTTGATAAAGAGATAGTAGTATACTCGTAACAACTAGTATGACGACGGTATAAAGAATGAAAAAAAAACCACGGTTAGGTGGTATATAATACAATTATGGTTGGACGGACTGCCTGCCGAGTGCCGACACAGAGGTAGCCACAGCCGTGAACTACCGCACTGTACACTGGTTGATAAAGAGATAGTAGTATACTCGTAACAACTAGTATGACGACGGTATAAAGAATGAAAAAAAAACCACGGTTAGGTGGTATATATTATAATACAATTATGGTTGGACGGACTGCCTGCCGAGTGCCGACACAGAGGTAGCCACAGCCGTGAACTACCGCACTGTACACTGGTTGATAAAGAGATAGTAGTATACTCGTAACAACTAGTATGACGACGGTATAAAGAATGAAAAAAAAACCACGGTTAGGTGGTATATATTATAATACAATTATGGATGGACGGACTGCCTGCCGAGTGCCGACACAGAGGTAGCCACAGCCGTGAACTACCGCACTGTACTGTGTCTGCTGCTAATATAGACTGGTTGATAAAGAGATAGTATACAATACTACTAATATACTGGTGGTCAGGCACTGGTCACCACTAGTCACACTGGCAGTGGCACTCCTGCAGCAAAAGTGTGCACTGTTTAATTTTAATATAATATTATTTATCATGTACTCCTGGCTCCTGCTATAACAACCTGCAGTGCTCCCCAGTCTCCCCCACAATTATAAGCTTTATATACAATACATTGATGTGCAGCACACTGGGCTGAGCAGTGCACACAGACTGAGTCACTGTGTGACTGTGTATCGTTTTTTTCAGGCAGAGAACGGATATATTAAATAAAACAAACAACTGCACTGTCTCTGGTGGTCACTGGTCACTGTGGTCGTCAGTCACTAAACTCTGTCTGCACTCTCTTCTAATCTACAGTATCACAGCAATCTCTCTCTCTCTCTCTCTTCTAAATCTAATCTAAATGGAGAGGACGCCAGCCACGTCCTCTCCCTATCAATCTCAATGCACGTGTGAAAATGGCGGCGACGCGCGGCTCCTTATATAGAATCCGAGTCTCGCGATAGAATCCGAGCCTCGCGAGAATCCGACAGCGTCATGATGACGTTCGGGCGCGCTCGGGTTAACCGAGCAAGGCGGGAAGATCCGAGTCGCTCGGACCCGTGAAAAAAAAAGTGAAGTTCGTGCGGGTTCGGATTCAAAGAAACCGAACCCGCTCATCTCTAGCATACAGTATATCTGTTGCACCTTATTACTGATACTACATGTTGCTATTACCTTATCTTTATTAAGAACAAGAAATAAACATCACATTTTTTCATACACATAAGAGTGTCCCCGAAAAGTTACTTTTATCTTATTTTTTCTGCACACTACAGAACAACCTGTGAGTACCTATGTGGTATTCCCGCCTACTTAATAGATGGGTAGCCAATCAGGAGCAACCTATCACGGGTAGAGATCTCAGAGCCCAAGTGCTCACAAATTGTGCCCAGTACAACTCATTGTGTATGGTGCCAGTATTATTGCACGTCCCCTTTGCACCGTGTCTGTGACGGGTCAGGCCGGCAGTTTTATGTCGCCGCGTCCCCATTGCACCGTATCTGTGGCGGATCAGACCGGCCATTTTATCTCACTGCGTCACCTTTGCACCGTGTCTGTGACGGGTCAGACCGGCAGTTTTATGTCGCTGCGTCCCCATTGCACCGTATCTGTGGCGGATCAGACCGGCCATTTTATCTCACTGCGTCACCTTTGCACCGTGTCTGTGACGGGTCAGACCGGCAGTTTTATGTCACCACGTCCTCATTGCACCGTGTCTGTGGCGGATCAGACCGGCCATTTTATCTCACCGCGTCACCTTTGCACCGTGTCTGTGACGGGTCTGTGGCGGATCAGACCGGCCATTTATCTCACCGCGTCACCTTTGCACCGTGTCTGTGACGGGTCAGACCGGCAGTTTTATGTCGCCGTGTCCCCATTGCACCGTGTCTGTGGCGGATCAGACCGGCCATTTTATCTCAGCGCGTCACCTTTGCACCGTGTCTGTGATGGGTCAGACCAGCAGTTTTATGTCGCCGCGTCCCCATTGCACCGTGTCTGTGGCGGATAAGACCGGCCATTTTATCTCATTGCGTCACCTTTGCACCGTGTCTGTGACGGGTCAGACCGGCAGTTTTAAGTCACCATTGCACCGTGTCTGTGGCGGATCAGACCGCCCATTTTATCTCAAAATGTGGAGGGTGAGTGGGTGGGGCGCCGGTCCATTTCTTTGCCAGGGGCGCTCGGACCCCTAGATACACCCCTGACAGTGACTCAGATCCACACACAGCAAACTTGGCAGAAGAAGCTGCTTCCACTGGGCATGTGCAGGAGCTCTACCCTGTCCCTTACACTGCACTGGCGGTAGCTCTAGTAATCGCATTATACACTATTCCTATTGTGGTCATAATTTGAGCCGCTGCGCTGAAACCCCCCTGCGTTTGCCTATGGGTCAGACCTGCAGTATGTGGCATGCCTGAGTTTTGTAGCACACCACCAAATTAAGTCATTGGTGTGCAAAGACATTTACGTCTTCTCATTCTCTTACAATGAAAAGAACCAATAAAGTTTTATCGAAAAAGTTTTAATGATGAAAATACTCTTTCCAAGTACAATGCATTCACACTACAGCTCACTGTGTAAAGTCTTTAATGGCACGGTAGAGAAATGTATTGTCCTTTGGGAGTTGTCGGGGCTAATATAGATGCTCCTTTAATCCCGGAATGTTGCATTTTTGGCTTCGGTTTATGAGCTGCAGCACCTGAGTGGAAACGGAGCCTGTGGCTGTGAGATCATGTTGAGGACAGTAATTGCTCTACCGCCACCTTGTGGACAAAACTAAGGCTGCAGAGTACTGTATTTCTCCTGTGTACTAATATTTTAGAATCATTTCTGAATGTTGTTCAGCTACTAGGGAAAACTTCTTTTATATTTCAATATACTCTGTATAGCTCTATAGGAGCTACTCATCGCTGTGAGGGTCGCAGCGGCTACATGTGACGTTACGCAGCCGCCGAGGCCCGCCCCCCACAACGGTCCGGGCACTCCTGTGTTGCCCGGACCGTGCCCCCTAGACGGCGGACAAACGCCGCTGTCCGGCCCCCTCCCGCCCAGCGACCACCTCTTCCTGTCAATCAGGCAGAAGCGATCGCAGGGCTGAGACAGCCGTCGGCTGTCTGGCATGCGCCGGCAGACTGTGGCGCTGGCGCATGCGCAGTCCAGACCTGATCGGCTGCTGTGAAAAAAAAAAGGCTAGGGTTGTTTGTGAATCCAGACTAAGGGCCTAATTCAGATCTGATCGTTGGGCTGCATTTTTTGCTGTCCTGCGATCAGATAATCGCAGCCTACAGGGGGAGTGTATTTTCGCTGTGCAAGTGTGCGATAGCATGTGTAGTAGAGCTGCACAAACTTATTAATTGCAGTCTCTGCGCAGCCCAAGACTTACTCAGCCGCTGTGATTACATCAGCCTGTCCGGGATCAGATTTGACGTCAGACACCCTTCCAACACCTGGCCATGCCTGCGTTTTTCCAGACACTCCCTGAAAATGGTCAGTTGCCACCCACAAACGCCTTCTTCCTGTCAATCTCCTTGCGAACGCCCCTTCCATGCATGCTAATGTAGCAGATTAATAACAGCAATGCGCTGTGGTGAATATACCATAGTCGTGCAGTATAATGTTACTTATGTGTAATGTTTAATTCAAGTGCACAGTCTAAAACCTGATCCCTAGACGAGAGGGTAGGCAGTGGGTCCCACCGGGGGGGGGGGGGGGGGGGTGTCTCTGGAACCCTATTGGCCAGTCCGACCCTGGCCACAGTCCCCAACCACAGCACGACCCGCACCCTGGCCACAGTCCCCATCCCCAACACATCCCACAAAGACCCGCCCCCAACTCTGGTTGATACACTGCCCAGTGAGTAATAGAGCAGGGGTGCCCACCGAAACCATTAATGGTTCACAAAGCAGTGGTTTCATATCATTAATGTTAACAACCAATGGTGATCATTGATGGTAACCCACAGATGGCCATCCCTACTCAAAGCCAACATCCAAAGTGCAATGTGCACGCCCTAGGTCCTGGTACCAGCACAGACTCAGACGCTGCTGCTGCTACAGGAGAAGGATGAGAGAAAGATGTCTACAGCCAAGGGGCAGACCCTACAAGATGACCCCTTCCATCAGACACACAATGATCTGCTCCTGGTCTTCCCACTGATACACCCTCCAACATGACCCCTTCCATCAGACACACAATGCTCTGCACCTGGGCTTCCCACTGATACACAGTCCAACATGATACCTTCCATCAGACACTCAATGCTGTGCTCCTGGGCTTCCCACTGATACACCCTCCAACATGACCCCTTCCATCAGACACACAATGCTGTGCTCCTGGGCTTCTCACTGATACACCCTCCAACATGACCCCTTCAATCAGACACACAATGCTCTGCTCCTGGGCTTCCCACTGATACACACTATAACATGACCCCTTCCATCAGACACACAATGCTCTACTCCTGGACTTCTCACTGATACACCCTCCAACATGACCCCTTCCATCAGACACACAATGCTCTGCTCCTGGGCTTCCCACTGATACACACTCCAACATGACCCCTTCCATCAGACACACAATGCTCTACTCCTGGACTTCTCACTGATACACCCTCCAACATGACCCCTTCCATCAGACACACAATGCTGTGCTCCTGGGCTTCCCACTGATACACACTCCAACATGACCCCTTCCATCAGACACACAATGCTGTGCTCCTGGGCTTCCCACTGATACACACTGCAACATGACCCCTTCCATCAGACACACTATGATCTGCTCCTGGTCTTCCCACTGATACACCCTCCAACATGACCCCTTCCATCAGACACACAATGCTGTGCTCCTGGGCTTCTCACTGATACACCCTCCAACATGACCCCTTCAATCAGACACACAATGCTCTGCTCCTGGGCTTCCCACTGATACACACTCCAACATGACCCCTTCCATCAGACACACAATGCTCTACTCCTGGACTTCTCACTGATACACCCTCCAACATGACCCCTTCCATCAGACACACAATGCTCTGCACCTGGGCTTCCCACTGATACACAGTCCAACATGATCCCTTCCATCAGACACTCAATGCTGTGCTCCTGGGCTTCCCACTGATACACCTTCCAACATGACCCCTTCCATCAGACACACAATGCTGTGCTCCTGGGCTTCTCACTGATACACCCTCCAACATGACCCCTTCAATCAGACACACAATGCTGTGCTCCTGGGCTTCACACTGATACACACTCCAACATGACCCCTTCCATCAGACACACAATGCTCTGCACCTGGGCTTCTCACTGATACACACTCCAACATGACCCCTTCCATCAGACACACAATGCTGTGCTCCTGGGCTTCACACTGATACACACTCCAACATGACCCCTTCCAT
The DNA here is from genome assembly GCF_028390025.1 of Pseudophryne corroboree. Lineage (NCBI taxonomy): Eukaryota > Metazoa > Chordata > Amphibia > Anura > Myobatrachidae > Pseudophryne > Pseudophryne corroboree. The sequence goes on along the minus strand of NC_086455.1, from coordinate 5,227,709 downwards.
CAGACACACAATGCTGTGCTCCTGGGCTTCCCACTGATACACACTCCAACATGATCCCTTCCATCAGACACACAATGCTCTGCTCCTGGGCTTCCCACTGATACAACCTCCAACATGACTCCTCCTGGGCTTCTCACTGATATACCCTCCAACATGACCCCTTCCATCAGACACACAATGCTCTGCTCCTGGACTTCCCACTGATACACACTCCAACATGACCCCTTCCATCAGACACACAATGCTCTGCTACTGGACTTCCCACTGATACACCCTCCAACATGAACCCTTCCATCAGACACACCATGCTCTGCTCCTGGGCTTCCCACTGATACACCCTCCAACATGACCCTTCCATCTGACACACAATGCTCTGCTCCTTGGCTTCCCACTGATACACCCTCCAACATGACCCCTTCCATCAGACACACAATGCTTTGCTTCTGAGCTTCCCACTGATACACACTCCAACATGACCCCTTCCATCATACACACATTGCTTTGCTCCTGGGCTTCCCACTGATACACCCTCCAACATGACCCCTTCCATCAGACACACAATGCTCTGCTCCTGGGCTTCCCACCGAGACACACTCCATTCTGACCTCTGTTCCTTCATTCGTTAATGTCCTGCATAAACTGAGCTCACATTAAAATGTTGGGGGCTATACAACAAGAGATGGATAATAAACAGGGCTCCATATTGAGTATGACAAATGGGGCTAAGGCTGATTGGTCACTGGGCTATTGGGGTAGAGCAACTACAGTAGCTGATGATGAAATTATCCTTACCTGGGGCTTCTACTTTCTAAAGCCAGGTGGCAGCTCCTTAGGTGGTAACATGTAGAATTTGTTATCACCACCTGTCTCTTCCAACCAGTGAATAGTTAATATTTTGTGTTTTTATTATGTCCTCATACATCTTTGCTGCAGTCACTCCAAAGAATACCTCAGAGGAAAGGGGGTGGGGAGGTTGAGACACTAAGTGAAGGGGGTTAGAAGGCTGAGAGACAAACAGAAGGGATGAAAAGGCTGAGAGACAGAGTGAAGGGGATGGGAAGGCTGGGGAGCCTGAGAGACACAGAGTAAAGGAGGTGGGGAGGCTGAGAGTTACAGAGTCAAGTGGGTGGAGAGGCTGAGAGACACAGTTGGGGGTGGGGAGGCTGAGAGACAACATGAAGGGGGTGGGGAAGCAAGAAACACAGAGTGAAGGAGGTGGGAAGGCTAAGAGACCCAGAGTGAATGAGGGAGCTGTATCCTGACCACTGGATCACCAGGTACTTGGTGTTGATAGCAGGATGGTGAATGTATTGGTGAGAATGAACTAGATATACTGTCACAGGAGTAGGTGTTTGTGTACTCAAGGTTACTATGAAACAGGTTCTCTGGAGTTACGCAGATCTGAGGGAAGAGCTGAAGACGTTGAACCAGACTGGTTACCGGTGAGACTGGAACTGGGCTGGTTACCGGTGAGACTCAGAACCGCACTGTGAACTGTGCTGGGTACCGGTATAACTGGAAACGCAACTGTATGTAGAACAATGACTGTGGCTATGACTTTAAGACGAGGCAGGAGATGAACTGAAGACTGTGGCTGTCTTTAAGATGAGACTGAAGAATACTGCGGCTGTGGCTTAAGACGAGACAGAAGAATACTGCGGCTCTGGCTTTAAGACGAGACTGAAGAATACTGCGGCTGTGGCTTAAGACGAGACTGAAGAATACTGCGACTGTGGCTTTGAGATGAGATTGATGAATACTGCAGCCTTGGCTTTAAGACGAGACTGATGAATACTGCGGCTGTAGCTTTGAGACGAGACTGATGAATACTGCGGCTGTGACTTTAAGACAAGACTGAAGAATACTGCGGCTGTGGCTTTAAGACGAGACTGAGGAATACTGCAGCTGTGTCTTTAAGATGAGACTGATGAATACTGCGGCTGCGTCTTTAAGACGAGACTGATACTGGATATAACTGGTAACACAACTGTAATCCAGACTGGGTAGCAAAAGAGCAGAGTTTTACAGGAACCAAAGTAAATGTGTTACCTTTTAGGGAGCTCAGCTGCGATGCTCACACAGAGCTGTGACACAAGTCTCTTTATTTATACATCCTGGTCCTTGGTGATTGGTGAACAGAGTCAGGTGATTCAGAGACTTTCAGGCAGTCGCAGGATTGGATAGCTCCAGGTCAGGTGATCAGACTCCAGGTTAGGCACAGATGTTGAGTGAGGCCTAAACTCCTAAAATAAACAGAGGATTCTGGCTTTTAGGTCCAAACACCAGAGAGCTGAGCACAGTGGAGAATGTATCTGGTGGGCACTGGAGTCAGAGAGGCTTATGGTATAATGACAACAATGATTGCTATGTAGGCACAGCATAGAGAGACTTGCTGAATTCAATGTTCACACAGAAGGTTAATCAACACTGATGGAGCTCGTTACCTCTCAGCACTCAGGAAACTCATGGTACTGGCAAGCTGTTTATCCCAGTGAGTAAAAATGACACAGGATCCAGGATAGATGGCAGAGGTAAGTCACCAAATATGAGAAATACAGTCAGGATCATGACAGGGAGGCTGAGAGACACATTGAAGTGTGTAGGGAGGCTGAGAGACATAGAGTGCTATAGGGAGGCTGAGAGAAACAGAGAGAAGGGGAAGCTGAGAGACATAAAGTGAGGGGGATGGTGAGAGACACAGGGATGTGATGATGGTGTGACTGACAGACATAGGGAGGAGATGATGGTGTGACTGAGAGACAATGCAGGGAGGAGATGATGGTCTGGCTGGGAGACACAGGGAGGAGATGATGGTGTGGCTGGGAGACACAGGGATGTGATGATGGTGTGACTGACAGACATAGGGAGGAGATGATGGTGTGACTGAGAGACAATGCAGGGAGGAGATGATGGTCTGGCTGGGAGACACAGGGAGGAGATGATGGTGTGGCTGGGTGACACAGGGAGGAGATGATGGTGTGGCTCAGAGATGCATGGATTAGATGATGGTGTGACTGACGATGCAAGGGGGGGGGTGATGGTATGACTGAGAGAGACACTGGGGGGAGATGATGGTGTGGATGAGAGACGCAGCGGGGAGATGATGGTGTGGCTGAGAGACGCAGGGGGGTGATGGTGTGGCTCAGAGACGCATGGAGGAGATGATGGTGTGACTAACAGACGCAAGGGGGAGGGGTGATGGTGTGGCTGAGAGACACCGGGAGGAGATGATGGTATGATTGAGAGACGCAGGGGGGAGATGATGGTATGACTGAGAGACGCAGGGGGGAGATGATGGTGTGGCTGAGAGACACGGGGAGGAGATGATGGTATGACTGAGAGACGCGGGGAGGAGATGATAGTGTGGCTGAGAGACGCAGGGGGGAGATGATGGTGTGGCTCAGAGATGCATGGAGGAGATGATGGTGTGACTGACAGATGCAAGGGGGGGGTGATGGTATGACTGAGAGAGACACTGGGAGGAGATGATGGTGTGGATGAGAGACGCAGCGGGGAGATGATGGTGTGGCTGAGAGATGCAGGGGGGTGATGGTGTGGCTCAGAGACACATGGATGAGATGATGGTGTGACTGACAGACGCAAGGGGGGAGGGGTGATGGTGTGGCTGAGAGACACCGGGAGGAGATGATGGTATGATTGAGAGACGCAGGGGGGAGATGATGGTATGACTGAGAGACGCAGGGGGGAGATGATGGTGTGGCTGAGAGACACGGGGAGGAGATGATGGTATGACTGAGAGACGCGGGGAGGAGATGATAGTGTGGCTGAGAGTCGCAGGGGGGAGATGATGGTATGACAGAGATGCAGGGGGGAGATGATAGTGTGGCTGAGAGACACAGGGAGGAGATGATGGTGTGACTGAGAGACGCAGGGGGGAGATGATGGTATGACTGAGAGATGCAGGGGGGAGATGATAGTCTGGCTGAGAGACACAGGGAGGGGATGATGGTGTGACTGAGAAACACAGGGAGGAGAGGATGGTGTAACTGAGAGACGCAGGGGGGAGATGATGGTATGACTGAGAGATACAGGGGGGAGATGACAGTGTGGCTGAGAGACACGGGGAGGAGATGATAGTGTGGCTGAGAAACACAGGGAGGAGAGGATGGTATGACTGAGAGACGCAGGGGGGAGATGATGGTGTGGCTGAGAGACACAGGGAGGAGATGATGGTGTGACTGAGAGTCGCAGGGGGGAGATGATGGTGTAGCTGAGAGACACGGGGAGGAGATGATGGTGTGACTGAGAGACGCAGGGGGGAGATGATGGTGTGACTGAGAGACGCAGGGAGGAGATGATGGTGTGACTGAGAGACGCAGGGGGGAGATGATGGTGTGACTGAGAGTCGCAGGGGGGAGATGATGGTGTGGCTGAGAGACACAGGGAGGAGATGATGGTGTGGCTTAGAGATGACGCACGGAGGAGACGATGGTGTGGCTCAGAGATGCATGGCGGAGATGATGGTGTGAATGAGAGACGCAGGGGGAAGATGATACATGTACTTCTCTAGCAGTGCAGACACAGTGGCTGACAGCTTTACCGTCTGTAGTGTGCGGTTAATGGGTTTATGAAAATGGACAGTGATGTCTGGAACAACTGAACTAACTGCAGTTTCAGATTTGTAACCCATATCCAGGCCCGTCAGAATTCCATCCTTAAGATGTGAGAGGAGCTTTAGCTGCTGTAAGGCAGTTGGGAAGTAATATTTCAGGGTCTCAATTCAATATGTACTTTATGGATTGTACTGCTGCTAAAAAATTCTAAATTTGGGGTTGTATTAAGAATGCTGAACAAACAGAAGGAGATTTGGAGAAAGTGCCTGAAATAAAAACAAGTTTATAGTAACGCAACAGTATCTTGAGAGTAAGCCAGGCTACGTGACCCAGATAAACCTTATGTACTGTCCCAATTAGAGACACAATAACAGACTCACCAGTCATGAAAGAGTTCATTGTAATTTATTAATCTAGAATTCCAACACCGTGTGACAAGTACGTTATACAGTACATCACATTAATGTCATGTTAATATTCCTTCTGTCTCTATATGACATGCATATTAAGGCATCACATTATTATAATACAGTAATGGGAACAACAACTGCATAACGTACTTACAAGTATCAGTCAGTGATTATTCTAGTTCTGTAGTGTAATGTAAGCGACATAGAATTGCGCAGGATTGCTCAGCAGGCTTCAGAACTCTCTGGCTGGATTTCACTATGTATTTTATCATGGGGAAAAAAATGCATTATTTGTCATTACTGTTTTGTATTAATGCTCTTTTTTGCGTATGTAGGCTTGTCAATTTTACAGGGTCACAAGACCCTATGTACTAACAAAATACTGGCGTGTAAATGTTCCATAAAATATAATGGCCAATTAGACATTAACTTTGACCATGTATCTCAACATGTACGATGAGAGCCAGTGTCTGATTAGTCGCTATTGGTTGTTGGTTGCCGGATTAAGCCTTGGGGGGGCCTGGGGCACTTAAGACAGGGGGGCCCTGTTGGAGGGGGAGAGTGTATATTAGATTGTGCATACCTCTCAGCATGGCCCACTCTGGGAGGGACAAAATGCTCTCTACCTGGACTTCCCTTTTAAGATATGATTGGCATAACATGCGTTGAACTATTTCATTGATAAAAAAAAAAAAGGTATTTAAAAAAAAATGATTACAATCATAATTAAGAGGGAAGTCCAGGTAGAGAGCATTTTGTCCCTCCTGGAATGGGATGTATGGATTGTGTATATTAAATATAAACCAATGATGTATATTAGAAATAAATTAATAGCTTAATAAGGCCTGGGTACTGTTTATATCTCCACATAATAGAGATACAAATATTTTATAATGTTTTCCTGTAGTGGAACAAAGACAACTTAACCTTAAAATACACATAGAAAAATAAAATCTATAATTTATCATGCAAAAATTCAGTAGCAGCAGCCTCTGTACTACTGACACACTGGGACAGGACTCAGGAGGATGCCCTGTGTGTGTCTCTCTCTAGACGTGAACGTTCTCATTAGATGACAGGTTATAAAGGACCCTGACACCCAGGCGGGAGGAGAAGAAGCTGGGATCCCTGGGTCACTTAGAGCTATCCCCTCTGCTATCTCTCCTCTGGTTAGCAAGCTCCGTCAGTATCTCATGAAATCTGATACTCTCGTGTCTCTCCTGCAATGCATACTGGCCTGGTTCTGCTGCTGCACAAGAAGGAGAGCTAGTGATGGTAGTGTGCTCTGACTGGGGGGGGCATTGACAGAGGTGGGCCTGGGGTATAGCCCCCCCCCCCCCCCCCCCCTTTAATCTGGCTATGAGTATGTATGTTATGTTTTAATTTCTGTAAAGTAATTACACATCAGTTATAGTTTTATTTGTACATTCCAGGGGGACAAAAGTATGGCCAGAGAGTTTAGAATTGGGCAACCAGATCTGTCCTCAATAGTTATCATTAAAAGACAAATCTCAAGTATATTTCTAGCAGTAGCTGTGGCAAATAATACAATATAAATATCTGTAATTATTTCAAAAGTAAGAATTTTCACATTCATTCATTTCCCTTACTGCAATATGGTCTATGCAATATAATAATACTAATGGTTTCCTTGGCAGAAAGAACAAGAACAATGGTATTTATGACATTTTGAGTTAGCTATTACAATATACAGTATATGAATAGGATTATGATCGTAGCAAGACAAGAACTTCTGCTAAGAAATTAGAAAAAATAGAATTAATCATTACAAAATCAGCTTTTTTAAATCTAAATCCCTTATAAGGCCACTAAATAAACCATGGCAATGGGAAACCTGTTGGTGATCACTTCCATGGCCACTTGAAGGTCCTCTGTGTGGATTTTTGCTTCTCCTCCTTCTCAGTGGAACTGGTGTGTGCTGAGACATTAGCTCCAGTAGCTGATGATTGGGACAGCGGGTGTATGTCATCAGCATCCTGTGGTTTTGGTGAAGGTTGCTGAGGCAGCTCAGGGTGACGCAACTCAGTTGGGGAATGCTGGGCAAGGTGGCGACTCCTAATCAATTCTGGAGATTGCTGAGAAAGGACGTATAAGGGATTCTGCGACCAGGACTGCCCTTTGTTTTTTAGTTCAGCTTCGTGACTTCCAACAGTGGTTGCTGAACCCAAATCTTTAGATAGTTGTTGGTCGTGTGCTGGCCAGGATGAGGTTGTATGCCGTCCTTCAGAAGAGGTTTGGTAATAGCTTGAGGTTGTACTTGCCCCGTGCCAGTGCTCTGCGTGTTGCTGTGGCCTTTGAAACATGTGTGCATAAGAGTCATCTTTTAACTCAGTTTGGAAGTGAGGAGGTAGATCATATGAATAATGCGCATGAGTATGTTCCACCTGTGATGCTGTCTTGTTATCTCTTTGTAGGAATTGCTGCATATGGTGACTCTGTGGCAGATCATGGCTTAGGTTGTCCTTTTGGGTTGAGCTTTGCTCGAAATAGGAGTAATATTTTTGTGGATCCTGATGAGGTATATCTTGTTTCTGAGATGGGTCTTGCTTCTTTGCTGGGTCAGTTTTAAAGGTTACATCATGTATTTGTTTGGCATCTTGTTCCTGTTTTGAGGTTACATTCGGTGTTAAATCGTGTTTCTGGGTTGGGTCATTCATCTGAGTTGGGTCGTGTTTCTCAGTTGTTTCATGTTTCTGAATTGGTTCATGTTTCTTAGTTGGATCTTGTTTCTCAGTTGCTTCATGTTTCATAGTTGGGTCATGCTTCTGAGTTGGTTCATGTTTCTTAGTTGGTTCATGTGTCTCAGCAGGTTCATGTTTCTCAGTTGGTTCATGTTTCTCAGTTGGGTCATGCTTCTGATTTGGTTTCTGTTTTTGTGTTGGCTCATGTATCTGAGTTGGATCTTGTTTCTCAGATGGGTCTTGCTTCTTTGTTAGGTCTGTTTTGCATGTGAAATCATGTTTTTGTGTGTCATCTTTCAGTTTTGAATCTTGCTTATGTGTTGCATCATGTTTCTGAGTTTGGTCTTGTTTCTGAGTTAGTTCATGTTTCTGAGTTGGTTCACGTTTCTCAGCTGGGTCATGCTTCTGAGTTTGGTCATGTTTCTGAGTTGGGTCTTGCTTCTCAGTTGGTTCATGTTTCTGAGTTGGGTCATGCTTCTTAGTTGGGTCATGTTTCTCAGCTGGTTCATGTTTCTCAGCTGGGTCATGCTTCTGAGTTGGGTCATGCTTCTGAGTTGAGTCATGCTTCTCAGTTGGTTCATGTTTCTGAGTAGGTTTTTGTTTCTCAATTAGGTCATGTTTCTGAGTTGGTTCATGTTTCTTAGATAGTTCGTGTTTCTCAGTAGGTTCATGTTTCTCAGTTGTTTCGTGTTTCTGAGTTGGCTCATGCTTCTGAGTTGGATCATGCTTCTTAGTTGGGTCATGCTTCTCAGTTGGTTCATGTTTCTCAGTTGGTTCATGTTTCTGAGTAGGGTGATGTTTCTCAGTTGGGTCTTGTTTTAGTGTAGGTTCATGTTTCTCAGTCGGGTCTTTTTTGCATGTGAAATCATGTTTTTTTGTGTCATCTTTTAGTTTTGAATCTTGCTTCTCAGTTGGCTCATGTTTCTGAGTTGGTTCTTGTTTCTCAGTTGGCTCATGTGTCTGAGCAGGTTCATGTTTCTCAGTTAGGTCATGTTTCTGAGTTGGGTCATGTTTCTGAGTTGGATCATGATTCTTAGTTGGGTCATGCTTCTGAGTTGGTTTATGTTTCTCAGTTGGTTCATGTTTCTGAGTAGGGTGATGTTTCTCAGATGGGTCTTGTTTCAGTGCTGGTTCAAATTTATGAGTTAGGTCTTTTTTGCATGTGAAATCATGCTTCTGTATTGGATCATGTTTCTGAGTTGGGTCTTGTTTCTGAGTTGGTTCATGTTCCTCAGTTGGCTCATGTTTCTGAGCAGGTTCATGTTTCTCAATTAGGTCATGTTTCTGAGTTGGTTCATGTTTCTCAGTTGTTTCATGTTTCTGAGTTGGGTCATGCTTCTGAGTTGGATCATGCTTCTGAATTGGGTCATGCTTCTGAGTTGGTCCATGTTTCTCAGTTGGTCCATGTTTCTGAGTAGGGTGATGTTTCTCAGTTGGGTCTTGTTTTAGTGTAGGTTCATATTTCTCAGTTGGGTTTTTTTTGCATGTGAAATCATGATTTTTTGTGTCATCTTTTAGTTTTGAATCTTGCTTCTGAGTTGGCTCATGTTTCTGAGTTGCTTCTTGTTTCTCAGTTGGCTCATGTTTCTGAGCGGGTTCATGTTTCTCAATTGGGTCATGTTTCTGAATTGGTTCATGTTTCTCAGTTGGTTCATGTTTCTGAGTTGGGTCATGCTTTTTAGTTGGATCATGCTTCTGAGTTAGTTCTTGTTTCTCAGTTAATTCATGTTTCTTAGTAGGTTCATGTTTCTCAATTGTGTCATGTTTCTCAGTTGGTTCATGTTTCTCAGTAGGTTCGTGTTTCTCAGTTGTTTCATGTTTCTGAGTTGGGTCATGCTTCTGAATTGGCTCATGTTTCTCAGTTGGTTCATGTTTCTGAGTAGGTTCATGTTTGTCATTTGGGTCTTGTTTTAGTGTTGGTTCTTGTTTCTCATTTGGGTCTTTTTTGCATGTGAAATCATGTTTTATTGTGTCATCTTTTAGTTTTGAATCTTGCTTCTGAGTTGGTTCATGTTTCTTGGTTGGGTCTTGTTTCTCAGTTGTTTCAAGTTTCTGAGTTGGGTCATGCTTTTGAGTTGGTTCATGTTTCTCAGTTATGTCATGTTTCTGAGTTAGTTCATGTTTCTTAGTTGGGTCTTGTTTCTCAGTTGATTCATGTTTCTGAGTTAGTTCATGTTTTTGAGTTAGTTCATGTTTCTCACTAGGGTCATGCTTCTGAGCTGGGTCATGCTTCTGAGTTATTTCATGTTTCTCAGTTGGTTCATGTTTCTGAGTAGGATGATGTTTCTGCATTTGGTCATGTTTTAGTGTAGGTTCATGTTTCTTAGTTTGGTCTTTTTTGCATGTGAAATCATGTTTTTTTGTGTCATCTTCTAGTTTTGAATCTTGCTTCTGTGCTGGATCATGTTTCTGAGTTGGGTCATGCTTATGAGTTAGTTCATGTTTCTTAGTTGGGTCTTGTTTCTCAGTGGTTTCATGTTTCTTAGTTGGTTCATGTTTCTCACTAGGGTCATGCTTCTGAGCTGGGTCATGCTTCTGAGTTGTTTCATGTTTCTCAGTTGGTTCATGTTTCTGAGTAGGATGATGTTTCTCCATTGGGTCATGTTTTAGTGTAGGTTCATGTTTCTCAGTTGGGTCTTTTTTGCATGTGAAATCATGTTTTTTTGTGTCATCTTTTAGTTTTGAATCTTGCTTCTGTGCTAGATCATGTTTCTCAGTTGGGTCATGCTTCTGAGTTAGTTCATGTTTCTTAGTTGGGTCTTGTTTATCAGTTGTTTCATGTTTCTCAGTTGGTTCATGTTTCTCAGTTGATTTATGTTTCTGATTTGGGTCATGCTTCTGAGTTGGGTCGTGCTTCTTAGTTGGTTCATGTTTCTCAACTGGTTCATGTTTCTGAGTAGTATGATGTTTCTCTGTTGGGTCTTGTTTTAGTGTAGGTTCATGTTTCTCAGTTGGTTCTTTTTTGCATGTGAAATCATGTTTTTTTGTGTCATCTTTTAGTTTTGAATCTTGCTTCTGTGCTGGATCATGTTTCTGAGTTGGGTCATGCTTCTCAGTTAGTTCATGTTTCTTAGTTGGGTCTTGTTTCTCAGTTGGTTCATGTTTCTGAGTTAGTTCATGTTTCTTAGTTGGGTCTTGTTTATCAGTTGTTTCATGTTTCTCAGTTGGTTCATGTTTCTCAGTTGATTTATGTTTCTGATTTGGGTCATGCTTCTGAGTTGGGTCGTGCTTCTTAGTTGGTTCATGTTTCTCAACTGGTTCATGTTTCTGAGTAGTATGATGTTTCTCTGTTGGGTCTTGTTTTAGTGTAGGTTCATGTTTCTCAGTTGGGTATTTTTTGCATGTGAAATCATGTTTTTTTGTGTCATCTTTTAGTTTTGAATCTTGCTTCTGTGCTGGATCATGTTTCTGAGTTGGGTCATGCTTCTCAGTTAGTTCATGTTTCTTAGTTGGGTCTTGTTTCTGAGTTGGTTCATGTTTCTGAGTTAGTTCATGTTTCTTAGTTGGGTCATGCTTCTCAGTTAGTTCATGTTTCTTAGTTGGGTCTTGTTTATCAGTTGTTTCAGTTGGTTCATGTTTCTCAGTTGATTTATGTTTCTGATTTGGGTCATGCTTCTGAGTTGGGTCGTGCTTCTTAGTTGGTTCATGTTTCTCAACTGGTTCATGTTTCTGAGTAGTATGATGTTTCTCCATTGGGTCATGTTTTAGTGTAGGTTCATGTTTCTCAGTTGGGTCTTTTTTGCATGTGAAATCATGTTTTTTTGTGTCATCTTTTAGTTTTGAATCTTGTTTCTGTGCTGGATCATGTTTCTGAGTTGAGTCATGCTTCTGAGTTAGTTCATGTTTCTTAGTTGGGTCTTGTTTCTCAGTTGTTTCATGTTTCTGAGTTGGGTCATGCTTCTCAGTTGGTTCATGCTTCTGAATTGGTTCATGTTTGTCATTTGGGTCTTTTTTGCATGTGAAATCATGTTTTTTAGCGTCATCTTTTAGTTTTGAATCTTGCTTCTGAGTTGGCTCATGTTTCTTGGTTGGGTCTTGTTTCTCAGTTGTTTCATGTTTCTGAGTTGGGTCATGCTTTTGAGTTGGTTCATGTTTCTCAGTTATGTCATGTTTCTGAGTTAGTTCATGTTTCTTAGTTGGGTCTTGTTTCTCAGTTGATTCATGTTTCTGAGTTGGTTCATGTTTCTTAGTTGGTTCATGTTTCTCACTAGGGTCATGCTTCTGAGCTGGGTCATGCTTCTCAGTTGTTTCATGTTTCTCAGTTGGTTCATGTTTCTGAGTAGGATGGTGTTTCTCCTTTGGGTCTTGTTTTAGTGTAGGTTCATGTTTCTCAGTTGGGTCTTTTTTGCATGTGAAATCATGTTTTTTTGTGTCATCTTTTAGTTTTGAATCTTGCTTCTGTGCTGGATCATGTTTCTCAGTTGGATCATGCTTCTGAGTTAGTTCATGTTTCTTAGTTGGGTCTTGTTTATCAGTTGTTTCATGTTTCTCAGTTGGTTCATGTTTTTCAGTTGATTTATGTTTCTGATTTGGGTCATGCTTCTGAGTTGGGTCGTGCTTCTTAGTTGGTTCATGTTTCTCAACTGGTTCATGTTTCTGAGTAGTATGATGTTTCTCTGTTGGGTCTTGTTTTAGTGTAGGTTCATGTTTCTCAGTTGGGTCTTTTTTGCATGTGAAATCATGTTTTTTTGTGTCATCTTTTAGTTTTGAATCTTGCTTCTGTGCTGGATCATATTTCTGAGTTGGGTCATGCTTCTCAGTTAGTTCATGTTTCTTAGTTGGGTCTTGTTTCTGAGTTGGTTCATGTTTCTGAGTTGGTTCATGTTTCTCAGTCGATTTATGTTTCTGATTTGGGTCATGCTTCTGAGTTGGGTCGTGCTTCTGAGTTGGTTCATGTTTCTCAGTTGGTTCATGTTTCTGAGTAGGTTGATGTGTCTCAGTTGGGTCTTGTTTTAGTGTAGGTTCATTTTTCTGAGTTGGGTATTTCTTGCATGTGAAATCATGTTTTTGTGTGTCATCTTCTTTTAGTTTTGAATCTTGCTTCTGTGTTGGTTCATGTTTCTGAGCTGGTTCATGTTTTTTAGTTGGGTCTTGTTTCTCAGTTGTTTCATGTTTCTCAGTTGCATCATGCTTCTGAGTTGGTTCATGTTTCTCAGTTGGCTCATGTTTTTCAGTAGGTACATGTTTCTCAGTAGGTACATGTTTCTCAGTTGGTTCATGTTTCTCAGTTGGATCATGCTTTTTACTTGGGTCATACTTCTGAGTTGGTTCATGTTTCTCAGTTGGTTCATGCTTCTGGGTTGGGTCTTGTTTTAGCGTTGGTTCATGTTTCAGAGGTACGTGTTTTTTGCATGTGAAATCATGTTTTTGTGTGTCATCTTCTTTTAGTTTTGAATCTTGTTTTTGAGTTGGTTCATGTTTCTTAGTTGAGTCTTGTTCCTCAGTTGCTTCATGTTTATGAGTTATGTCATGTTTGTGAGTTGGTTCATGTTTCTCAGCTGGTTCATGTTTCTGAGTAGGATGATGTTTCTCTGTTGGGTCTTGTTTTAGTGTAGTTTCATGTTTCTCAGTTGGGTCTTTTTTGCATGTGAAATCATGTTTTTTTGTGTCATCTTTTAGTTTTGAATCTTGCTTCTGTGCTGGATCATGTTTCTGAGTTGGGTCATGCTTCTCAGTTAGTTCATGTTTCTTAGTTGGGTCTTGTTTCTCAGTTGGTTCATGTTTCTGAGTTGGTTCATGTTTCTTAGTGGGTTCATGTTTCTCAGTTGATTTATGTTTCTGATTTGGGTCATGCTTCTGAGTTGGGTCGTGCTTCTGAGTTGGTTCATGTTTCTCAGTTGGTTCATGTTTCTGAGTAGGTTGATGTGTCTCAGCTGGGTCTTGTTTTAGTGTAGGTTCATGTTTCTGAGTTGGGTATTTCTTGCATGTGAAATCATGTTTTTGTGTGTCATCTTCTTTTAGTTTTGAATCTTGCTTCTGTGTTGGTTCATGTTTCTGAGCTGATTCCTGTTTCTTAGTTGGGTCCTGTTTCTCAGTTGTTTCATGTTTCTGAGTTGCGTCATGCTTCTGAGTTGGTTCATGTTTCTCAGTTGGCTCATGTTTCTGAGTAGGCTCGTGTTTCTCACTTTTGTCATGTTTCTGAGTTTGGTCATGTTTCTTAGTTAAGCCTTGTTTCTCAGCTGTTTCATATTTCTGAGTTGGTTCATGTTTCTGAGTTGGTTCATGTTTCTGAGTTGGCTCATGTTTTTCAGTAGGTTCATGTTTCTCAGTAGGTACATGTTTCTCAGTTGGTTCATGTTTCTCAGTTGGGTCATGCTTTTTACTTGGGTCATTCTTCTGAGTTGGTTCATGTTTCTCAGTTGGTTCATGCTTCTGGGTTGGGTCTTGTTTTAGCGTTGGTTCATGTATCAGAGGTACGTGTTTTTTGCATGTGAAATCATGTTTTTGTGTGTCATCTTCTTTTAGTTTTGAATCTTGTTTCTGAGTTGGTTCATGTTTCTTAGTTGAGTCTTGTTCCTCAGTTGCTTCATGTTTATGAGTTATGTCATGTTTGTGAGTTGGTTCATGTTTCTGAGTAGGATGATGTTTCTCTGTTGGGTCTTGTTTTAGTGTAGTTTCATGTTTCTCAGTTGGGTCTTTTTTGCATGTGAAATCATGTTTTTTTGTGTCATCTTTTAGTTTTGAATCTTGCTTCTGTGCTGGATCATGTTTCTGAGTTGGGTCATGCTTCTCAGTTAGTTCATGTTTCTTAGTTGGGTCTTGTTTCTTAGTGGGTTCATGTTTCTCAGTTGATTTATGTTTCTGATTTGGGTCATGCTTCTGAGTTGGGTCGTGCTTCTGAGTTGGTTCATGTTTCTCAGTTGGTTCATGTTTCTGAGTAGGTTGATGTGTCTCAGCAGGGTCTTGTTTTAGTGTAGGTTCATGTTTCTGAGTTGGGTATTTCTTGCATGTGAAATCATGTTTTTGTGTGTCATCTTTTAGTTTTGAATCTTGCTGCTGTGTTGGTTCATGTTTCTGAGCTGATTCATGTTTCTTAGTTGGGTCTTGTTTCTCAGTTGTTTCATGTTTCTGAGTTGCGTCATGTTTCTGAGTTGGTTCATGTTTCTCCGTTGGCTCATGTTTCTGAGTATGCTCGTGTTTCTCACTTTTGTCATGTTTCTGAGTTTGGTCATGTTTCTTAGTTAAGCCTTGTTTCTCAGTTGTTTCATGTTTCTGCGTTGGTTCATGTTTCTGAGTTGGTTCATGTTTTTCAGTAGGTTCATGTTTCTCAGTAGGTACATGTTTCTCAGTTGGTTCATGTTTCTCAGTTGGTTCATGTTTCTCAGTTGGGTCATGCTTTTTACTTGGGTCATACTTCTGAGTTGGTTCATGTTTCTCAGTTAATTCATGCTTCTGGGTTGGGTCTTGTTTTAGTGTTGGTTCATGTTTCAGAGTTACGTGTTTTTTGCATGTGAAATCATGTTTTTGTGTGTCATCTTTTAGTTTTGAATCTTGTTCCTGAGTTGGTTCATGTTTCTTAGTTGAGTCTTGTTCCTCAGTTGCTTTATGTTTCTGAGTTATGTCATGTTTGTGAGTTGGTTCATGTTTCTTAGTTGGTTCATGTTTCTTAGTTGGGTCATGCTTCTGAGTTGGTTCATGTTTCTCAGTAGGTTCATGTTTCTCAGATGGTCCTTGTTTCTCAGTTGGGTCATGCTTTTTAGTTGGGTCATACTTCATAGTTAGTTCATGTTTCTCAGTTGGATCATGCTTCTGGGTTGGGTCTTGTTTTAGCGTTGGTTCGTGTTTCAGAGTTACGTGTTTTTTGCATGTGAAATCATGTTTTTGTGTGTCATCTTCTTTTAGTTTTGAATCTTGTTTCTGAGTTGGTTCATGTTTCTTAGTTGAGTCCTGTTCCTCAGTTGTTTCATGTTTCTGAGTTATGTCATGTTTTTGAGTTAGTTCATGTTTCTCAGTTGGTTCATGTTTCTCAGTTGAATCATGCTTTTTATTTGGGTCATGTTTCTTAGTTGAGTCTTGTTTCTCAGTTGATTCATGTTTCTGAGTTTGGTCATGCTTCTTAGTAGGTTCATCTTTCTCAGTAGGTTCATGTTTCTCAGTTGGTTCATGTTTCTGAGTTGGATCATGCTTTTTATTTGGGTCATGCTTCTGAGTTGATTCATGTTTCTCAGTTGGTTCATGTTTCTGAGTAGGTTGATGTTTCTCAGTTGGTTCATGCTTCTGGGTTGGGTCTTGTTTTGTTGTTGGTTCATGTTTCAGAGTTACGTGTTTTTTGCATGTGAATTCATGTTTTTGTGTGTCATCTTTTAGTTTTGAATCTTGTTTCTGAGTAGGTTCATGTTTCTTATTTGAGTCTTGTGCCTCAGTTGTTTCATGTTTCTGAGTTATGTCATGTTTCTGAGTTAGTTCATGTTTCTCAGTTATTTCATGTTTCTGAGTTGGGTCATGCTTCTTAGTTGGTTCATGTTTCTCTGTAGGTTCATGTTTCTCAGTTGGTTCATGTTTCTGAGTAGGGTCATGCTTTTTAGTTGGTTCATGTTTCTCAGTTGGTTCATGTTTCTGAGTAGGTTCATGTTTCTTAGTTAGTTCATGCTTCTGGGATAGGTCATCTTTCAGTGTTACGTGTTTTTTGCAAGTGAAATCATGTTTTTGTGTGTCATCTTCTTTTAGTTTTGAATCTTGCTTCTGTTTTGGATCTTGTTTCTGAGCTGGGTCATGCTTCTGAGTTGGTTCATGTTTCTGACTTAGTTCATGTTTCTCGGTTGCTTCATATTTCTGAGTTATGTCATGCTTCTGAGTTGGTTCCTGTTTCTTAGTTGGTTCATGTTTCTCAGTTGGGTCATATTTCTGAGTTGGGTCATGTTTCTTAGTTGAATCTTGTTTCTCAGTTTCATGCTTCTGAGTTGGGTCATGCTTCTGAGTTGGTTCATGTTTCTCAGTAGGTTCATGTTTCTCAGTTGGGTCATGCTTTTTAGTTGGTTCATGCTTCTGGGTTGGGTCTTGTTTTAGTGTTGGCTCATGTTTCAGAGTTACGTGTTTTTTGCATGTGAAATCATGTTTTTGTGTGTCATCCTTTAGTTTTGAATCTAGTGTCTGGGTTGGTTCATGTTTCTTAGCTGGGTCTTGTTCCTCAGTTGTTTCATGTTTATGAGTTGGTTCATGTTTCTGAGTTGGGTCATGTTTCTGAGTTGGGTCATGCTTCTGAGTTGGGTCATGCTTCTCAGTAGGTTCATGTTTCTCAGTAGGTTCATGTTTCTCAGTTGGGTCATGCTTTTTAGTTGGTTCATGTTTCTCAGATGGTTCATGCTTCTTAGTAGATTCATGTTTCTCAGTTGATTCCTTTTTCTCAGTTGGTGCTTGTTTTATAGTTGGTTCATGTTTCTCAGTAGTTTCATGTTTCACAGTTGGGTCATGCTTCTTAGTTGATTCATGTTTCTCAGCTGGTTCATGTTTCTCAGTTGGGTCTTGTTTTAGTGTTGTTTCATGTTTCTGAGGTAGGTGTTTGCATGTGAAATCATGTTTTTGTGTGTCATATTTTAGTTTTGAATCTTGCTTCTTAGTTGGTTCATGTTTCTGAGTTGTTTCATGTTTCTGAGTTGGGTCTTCTTTCTCAGTTGTTTCATGTTTCTGAATTTGGTCATGCTTCTGAGTAAGTTGATGCTTCTCAGTTGATTCATGTTTCTCAGTATATTCATGTTTCTCAGTTGGTTCATGTTTCTTAGTTGGGTCTTGTTTTTGAGTAGGTTGGTGTTTCTCAGTTGGTTCATGTTTCTCAGTTGGATCTTGTTTTAGTGTTGGTTCATCTTTCTGAGGTTGCTTCTTTGTTAGGTCTTTTTTGCATGTGAAATGATGTTTTTGTTGGTCATCTTTTGGTTTGGAATCTTGCTTCTGTGTTGGTTCATGTTTCTGAGTTATTTCATGTTCCTTAGTTGGTTCATGTTTCTGAGTTATTTCATGTTCCTTAGTTGGTTCATGTTTCTCAGTAGGTTCATGTTTCTCAGTTGAGTCATGCTTCTGAGTTGGTTCATGTTTCTTATTAGGTTCATGTGTCTGTGTTGGGTCTTGTTTCTTAGTTGGGTAATGTTTCTGAGTCGGGTCTTGTTTTAGAGTTGCTTTATGTTTATCAGTTGGTTCATGTTTCTGAGTTAGTTCATGTTTCTCAGTAGGTTCATGTTTTGGTTCATGTTTCTCAGTTGGGTTATATTTCTGAGTTGGGTCCTGTTTCTGAGTGTGTTCATGTTTCTCAGTTGATTCATGTTTCTGAGTTGATTCATGTTTCTCAATTGGTTCATGTTTTTTAGTTAGATCTTGTTTCTGAGCTTGGTCTTGCTTTTTTTTGCATGTTAAATGTTTTTGTATGTCATCTTCTTTTAGTTTTGAATCTTGCTTCTGTGCTGTATCATGTTTCTGAGTTTGATCTTGTTTCTGAGTTGGGTCTTTTTTCTGATTTGGTTCATGTGTCTGAGTTGGTTCCTGTTTCTGCATGGGATCTTGCATCTGAGGTGGATCTTGTTTTTTTGTTTGGTCTTGTTTCTGAGTGTGATCTTGCTTCTGTATTAGATCTTGTTTCTGAGTGGGATCTTGCTTCTGTGTAGGTTCATGTTTTACAGTGGGATCCTGATGCTTGGTAACATCTCCCTTAATCAGATGTTCAGGTGTTTTTGAAGACGCTGGAGTTTGCAGTGGTAAACTTTTTTTGGACGCGCATATTTGACAACCTTTCTTGGTTCTCAGTGCTTCAAAATAGGCCACTGCAACTCTAGAAACTAATTCCAAAAACTCTTTAAAGTCCACTTCCCCATCATTGTTTTCATCCAAAGCACGTAGGATACCTTGAATTGTGTGTGGGTCATTAGAATCCTGTGAAAAGTAAGACAAATAATGAGTAAATGAGGCACAAATATGAAGTTTGCATTGAATAGAATTCATATTTCTTTTATCTGATTACTTAAAAGCCAGTTCAAATAGAGGACAAAATAGAAACCACTTGGCCCATCTAGTCTGCCCTTTTTTTTTTACCATATTTTTTTTATCTCAAACCTTATTTAAACCTTATTTCTGTGTAAGGATATCCTTATGTCTAATCCAAGCATGTTTAAATTGCTCTAATGTCTTAGCCTCTACCACCTCTGATGGGAGGCTATTCCACTTGTCAACTACCCTTTCTGTGAATTGTAGAATGTTTCCCTCCTGTACCTTGTTATACCCCTGATATATGTGACAATCTCTATCATGCCCCCCCCCCCCCCCCTTTCCCTTCTCTGCCCCGCACTATACATAGTGAGATGTTTTAGTCTTTCTGGGTAAGTTGTGCGATGTAGGCCATGCACCATGTCATTTGCCCTTCTTTGCACAGTCTCTCATGTACTTATGTACTCAGAGACTGACTGGTGGGCTATTTGCACAATCACAAGGATTTAAATGTCCTGTCCTCTAGGTAGCAGCTAAATGATCGACTTGTGCAACCATGTGGATCATGCACCTGGCCAATGATGTCAGAGATGATCCGATATTGCTTGGTTGCAGTTCGGATCAGTAATGCAGAAAGAGGCGTGACACCTCCTGCTGGAATACCATATTAGTGCTGTCGCTGCAGCTTCTATGTCAGCAGCAGCGAAAGCTACTCCAACAACAGCTAAATGTGGACCAGTAGGTGGTGCTAACATTACTGTATAATATGTGCCTTATGGATAAGAATGATATTGATCTGTTGAATTGCTGACCAATATATATACTATGCAGCACAGCTTCCATTTGAATCATCTAATGGAAGCCACCACTAGACAACAAAACTACAACTACCAGTTCTCTTTTCTATTCGTTTTGACAGGGCCGCTGTGGTATACAGTGGTCCCAGGTGCTAGGGAAGGGGGGCATAGCCAAACGTGGGGCTGTGGCCACATCTGCTCATCAAACTTAAACTAGAACACACCAAGGAGCTGCATTCCTCCTACTACTACCCACCTGGCTCTAGGCGACCCTAAGTTTTGCCATGAGGACTGATGTCTATTTAAGTCAATTTTTAGGTATTTAGTTGAAGAAGATGATGGTTTGGGCTTCTACTTCCTCTCTTCCTTCTGTCTTTGTCCACATAAGGCCACTGATTGAGTTAGTGCCCCGGGCCATATGAGCAGACAGACTACCTCATTCTGCAGCAGGTTAGTGGAGAGCTCTTGAAAATCTTTAATTTTATGAATTTATTATCACCTAAAGAAGTTTTTGTTTAGTTAAGTGACCTCTCTAGCTGCATCTTTTCCCTGATAGTCAGCAAGCTCTTAGAACGGTAGTGGCATCTTCACACTGGGTGCGGCCAACCTGTTATAACGTCATTCTCATAATTCTAACTTTTCTGGGCAAGTGCCTTCGGAAACATAGAGGTCATAGAATAGCCGACGGTAACCTGAGAAACTGGGAGGGAATCAGTATGATATCCCGACCGCCGGAATATCAGTGGCAAGTGCAGCGTGTCCCCTTGCAAGCTCACTGCTGTTGCCATGCTTCGGCCCGGTGGCAAGGTGAGGAGTTCTGCTGGAAAAAGTGTTGAAGAGAAACAGACCTGGTCACTTCTTATTGCTGACGAGAAGATCTGCTACACAAGTTATGTAGGAGAATGTCACAGACTGCAATGATCACTTCTTATACAGTCTCTGGGGCTAATTCACATGTGGTTGGAGTTCCTTGGAATCAGCAGTGATAGCTCTGTATGGTAATGCAGCAGGAGGCGTCTACTAAAAGTAAACTCTTGCTGCTGTAGTGATCCGACCTTCATCCTTGGATGCAGGCATCAGATCACTCACCATGAGGCAGCTTGTGGCACCTATGGGGACGCGTGAGCCGGCAGTTGCAGAGGCTAGGAAATCTCCATGCAACCACAGAGATCCCTGGCCTGATCCCTCCCCCTAAACGGCAGCAATACGCCTAAGTGACAGCTGACTGTCTATCATTGACAATCTGCTGCCATCCTGCATCCTACGTCACAGGACCCGTTGCAGGGTCCTGCGTTTGCAGAGTACCAAACATCAGTACTTTGGGCCTAATTTAAGGTTGATTGCACAAGCAAAATCTTCCTCTAATGGGCAAAACCATGTGCACTGCAGGTGGGGCAGATGTAACTTGTGCAGAGAGAGTTAGATTTGGATGGGGTGTGTTCAAACTGAAATCTAAATTGCAGTGTAAAAATAAAGCAGCCAGTATTTACCCTGCACAGAATCAATATAACCCACATCTAACTCTCTCTGCACGTGTTACATCTGCCCCACCTGCAGTCCACATGGTTTTGCTCGTTAGAGAAAGATTTTGCTTTTGCAATCAACCTTGAATTAGGCCCTTTGTGCATTATTTTGCAGATCCTTCGGTATCTGAATGATTCTCACTGTGAGGAGAGCTGCTACACAAGTTATGTAGGAGGATGTTGCATAAACTGCAATGATCACCTCTTATTACAGTCACTGTGAGGAGAGCTGCTACACAAGTTATGTAGGAGAATGTCGCACAGACTGCAATGATCACCTCTTATTACAGTCATTGTGAGGAGAGCTGCTACACAAATGATGTGGGAGGATGTCGCACAGACTGCAATGATCACCTCTTATTACAGTCACTGTGAGGAAAGCTGCTACACAAGTTATGTAGGAGAATGTCGCACAGATTGCAATGATCACCTCTTATTACAGTCACTGTGAGGAGAGCTGCTACACAAGTGATGTAGGAGGATGTCGCACAGACAGACTATGATCACCTCTTATTACAGTCACAGTGAGGAGAGCTGCTACACAAGTTATGTAGGAGGATGTCGCACAGGCAGGCCATGATCACCTCTTATTACAGTCACTGTGAGGAGAGCTGCTACACAAGTTATGTAGGAGGATGTGGCACAGACAGGCCATGATCACCTCTTATTACAGTCACTGTGAGGAGAGCTGCTACACAAGTTATGTAGGAGGATGTCGCACAGACAGGCCATGATCACCTCTTATTACAGTCACTGTGAGGAGAGCTGCTACACAAGTTATGTAGGAGAATGTCGCACAGACTGCAGTGATCACCTCTTATTACAGTCATTGTGAGGAGAGCTGCTACACAAATTATGTGGGAGGATGTTGCACAGATTCCAATGATCACCTCTAATTACAGTCACTGGGAGGAGAGCTGCTACACAAGTTATGTAGGAGGATGTCGCACAGACTGCAATGATCTCCTGTTATTACAGTCACTGTGAGGAGAGCTGCTACACAAGTTATGTAGGAGAATGTCGCACAGACTGCAGTGATCTCCTGTTATTACAGTCACTGTGAGGAGAGATGCTACACAAGTTATGTAGGAGGATGTCGCACAGACTGCAGTGATCACCTCTTATTACAGTCACTGTGAGGAGAGCTGCTACACAAGTTATGTAGGAGGATGTCGCACAGACTGCAGTGATCTCCTGTTATTACAGTCACTGTGAGGAGAGCTGCTACACAAGTTATGTAGGAGAATGTCGCACAGACTGCAGTGATCTCCTGTTATTACAGTCACTGTGAGGAGAGCTGCTACACAAGTTATATAGGAGGATGTCGCACAGACTGCAATGATCTCCTGTTATTACAATCACTGTGAGGAGAGCTGCTACACAAGTTATGTAGGAGAATGTGGCACAGACTGCAATGATCTCCTGTTATTACAGTCACTGTGAGGAGAGCTGCTACACAAGTTATGTAGGAGAATGTCGCACAGACTGCAGTGATCTCCTGTTATTACAGTCACTGTGAGGAGAGCTGCTACACAAGTTATGTAGGAGAATGTGGCACAGACTGCAATGATCTCCTGTTATTACAGTCACTGTGAGGAGAGCTGCTACACAAGTTATGTAGGAGGATGTCGCACAGACTGCAATGATCTCCTGTTATTACAGTCACTGTGAGGAGAGCTGCTACACAAGTTATGTAGGAGAATGTCGCACAGACTGCAATGATCTCCTGTTATTACAGTCACTGTGAGGAGAGCTGCTACACAAGTTATGTAGGAGGATGTCGCACAGACTGCCATGATCACCTCTTATTACAGTCACTGTGAGGAGAGCTGCTACACAAGTTATGTAGGAGAATGTCGCACAGACTGCAATGATCTCCTCTTATTACAGTCACTGTGAGGAGAGCTGCTACACAAGTTATATAGGAGGATGTTGCACAGACTGCAATGATCTCCTGTTATTACAGTCACTGTGAGGAGAGCTGCTACACAAGTTATGTAGGAGAATGTCGCACAGACTGCAGTGATCACCTCTTATTACAGTCACTGTGAGGAGAGCTGCTACACAAGTTATGTAGGAGGATGTCGCACAGACTGCAATGATCTCCTGTTATTACAGTCACTGTGAGGAGAGCTGCTACACAAGTTATGTAGGAGAATGTCGCACAGACTGCAATGATCTCCTGTTATTACAGTCACTGTGAGGAGAGCTGCTACACAAGTTATATAGGAGGATGTCGCACATACTGCAATGATCTCCTGTTATTACAGTCACTGTGAGGAGAGCTGCTACACAAGTTATGTAGGAGAATGTCGCACAGACTGCAATGATCTCCTGTTATTACAGTCATTGTGAGGAGAGCTGCTACACAAGTTATGTAGGAGAATGTCGCACAGACTGCAATGATCTCCTGTTATTACAGTCACTGTGAGGAGAGCTGCTATACAAGTTATGTAGGAGAATGTCACACAGACTGCAGTGATCTCCTGTTATTACAGTCACTGTGAGGAGAGCTGCTACACAAGTTATATAGGAGGATGTCGCACATACTGCAATGATCTCCTGTTATTACAGTCACTGTGAGGAGAGCTGCTACACAAGTTATGTAGGAGAATGTCGCACAGACTGCAATGATCTCCTGTTATTACAGTCACTGTGAGGAGAGCTGCTACACAAGTTATGTAGGAGAATGTCGCACAGACTGCAATGATCTCCTGTTATTACAGTCACTGTGAGGAGAGCTGCTACACAAGTTATGTAGGAGAATGTCGCACAGACTGCAATGATCTCCTGTTATTACAGTCATTGTGAGGAGAGCTGCTACACAAGTTATGTAGGAGAATGTCGCACAGACTGCAATGATCTCCTGTTATTACAGTCACTGTGAGGAGAGCTGCTATACAAGTTATGTAGGAGAATGTCACACAGACTGCAATGATCTCCTGTTATTACAGTCACTGTGAGGAGAGCTGCTACACAAGTTATGTAGGAGAATGTCGCACAGACTGCAATGATCTCCTGTTATTACAGTCATTGTGAGGAGAGCTGCTACACAAGTTATGTAGGAGAATGTCGCACAGACTGCAATGATCTCCTGTTATTACAGTCACTGTGAGGAGAGCTGCTACACAAGTTATGTAGGAGAATGTCGCACAGACTGCAATGATCTCCTCTTATTACAGTCACTGTGAGGAGAGCTGCTACACAAGTTATGTAGGAGGATGTCGCACAGACAGGCCATGATCACCTCTTATTACAGTCACTGTGAGGAGAGCTGCTACACAAGTTATATAGGAGGATGTTGCACAGACTGCAGTGATCACCTCTTATTACAGTCACTGTGAGGAGAGCTGCTACACAAGTTATGTAGGAGGATGTCGTACAGACAGGCCATGATCACCTCTTATTACAGTCACTGTGAGGAGAGCTGCTACACAAGTTATGTAGGAGAATGTCGCACAGACTGCAATGATCTCCTGTTATTACAGTCACTGTGAGGAGAGCTGCTACACAAGTTATGTAGGAGGATGTCGCACAGACTGCAGTGATCACCTGTTATTACAGTCACTGTGAGGAGAGCTGCTACACAAGTTATATAGGAGGATGTCGCACAGACTGCAGTGATCACCTCTTATTACAGTCACTGTGAGGAGAGCTGCTACACAAGTTATGTAGGAGGATGTCGCACAGACTGCAATGATCTCCTGTTATTACAATCACTGTGAGGAGAGCTGCTACACAAGTTATGTAGGAGAATGTCGCACAGACTGCAATGATCTCCTGTTATTACAGTTACTGTGAGGAGAGCTGCTACACAAGTTATGTAGGAGGATGTCGCACAGACTGCAGTGATCACCTCTTATTACAGTCACTGTGAGGAGAGCTGCTACACAAGTTATGTAGGAGGATGTTGCACAGACTGCAATGATCTCCTGTTATTACAGTCACTGTGAGGAGAGCTGCTACACAAGTTATGTAGGAGAATGTCGCACAGACTGCAATGATCTGTTATTACAGTCACTGTGAGGAGAGCTGCTACACAAGTTATGTAGGAGGATGTTGCACAGACTGCAATGATCTCCTGTTATTACAGTCACTGTGAGGAGAGCTGCTACACAAGTTATATAGGAGGATGTCGCACAGACTGCAATGATCTCCTGTTATTACAGTCACTGTGAGGAGAGCTGCTACACAAGTTATATAGGAGGATGTTACACAGACTGCAGTGATCACCTGTTATTACAGTCACTGTGAGGAGAGCTGCTACACAAGTTATGTAGGAGGATGTTGCACAGACTGCAATGATCTCCTGTTATTACAGTCACTGTGAGGAGAGCTGCTACACAAGTTATGTAGGAGGATGTCGCACAGACTGCAATGATCTCCTGTTATTGCAGTCACTGTGAGGAGAGCTGCTACACAAGTTATGTAGGAGAATGTCGCACAGACTGCAATGATCTCCTGTTATTACAGTCACTGTGAGGAGAGCTGCTACACAAGTTATGTAGGAGAATGTCGCACAGACTAAAATGATCACCTCTTATTACAGTCACTGTGAGGAGAGCTGCTACACAAGTGATGTAGGAGGATGTCGCACAGACAGACTATGATCACCTCTTATTACAGTCACAGTGAGGAGAGCTGCTACACAAGTTATGTAGGAGGATGTCGCACAGGCAGGCCATGATCACTTCTTATTACAGTCACTGTGAGGAGAGCTGCTACACAAGTTATGTAGGAGGATGTCGCACAGACAGGCCATGATCACCTCTTATTACAGTCACTGTGAGGAGAGCTGCTACACAAGTTATGTAGGAGAATGTCGCACAGACTGCAGTGATCACCTCTTATTACAGTCATTGTGAGGAGAGCTGCTACACAAATTATGTGGGAGGATGTTGCACAGATTGCAATGATCACCTCTAATTACAGTCACTGGGAGGAGAGCTGCTACACAAGTTATGTAGGAGGATGTCGCACAGACTGCAATGATCTCCTGTTATTACAGTCACTGTGAGGAGAGCTGCTACACAAGTTATGTAGGAGAATGTCGCACAGACTGCAGTGATCTCCTGTTATTACAGTCACTGTGAGGAGAGATGCTACACAAGTTATGTAGGAGGATGTCGCACAGACTGCAGTGATCACCTCTTATTACAGTCACTGTGAGGAGAGCTGCTACACAAGTTATGTAGGAGAATGTCGCACAGACTGCAGTGATCTCCTGTTATTACAGTCACTGTGAGGAGAGCTGCTACACAAGTTATGTAGGAGAATGTCGCACAGACTGCAGTGATCTCCTGTTATTACAGTCACTGTGAGGAGAGCTGCTACACAAGTTATATAGGAGGATGTCGCACAGACTGCAATGATCTCCTGTTATTACAGTCACTGTGAGGAGAGCTGCTACACAAGTTATGTAGGAGAATGTGGCACAGACTGCAATGATCTCCTGTTATTACAGTCACTGTGAGGAGAGCTGCTACACAAGTTATGTAGGAGAATGTCGCACAGACTGCAATGATCTCCTGTTATTACAGTCACTGTGAGGAGAGCTGCTACACAAGTTATGTAGGAGGATGTCGCACAGACTGCCATGATCACCTCTTATTACAGTCACTGTGAGGAGAGCTGCTACACAAGTTATGTAGGAGAATGTCGCACAGACTGCAATGATCTCCTCTTATTACAGTCACTGTGAGGAGAGCTGCTACACAAGTTATATAGGAGGATGTTGCACAGACTGCAATGATCTCCTGTTATTACAGTCACTGTGAGGAGAGCTGCTACACAAGTTATGTAGGAGAATGTCGCACAGACTGCAGTGATCACCTCTTATTACAGTCACTGTGAGGAGAGCTGCTACACAAGTTATGTAGGAGAATGTCGCACAGACTGCAATGATCTCCTGTTATTACAGTCACTGTGAGGAGAGCTGCTACACAAGTTATATAAGAGGATGTCGCACATACTGCAATGATCTCCTGTTATTACAGTCACTGTGAGGAGAGCTGCTATACAAGTTATGTAGGAGAATGTCACACAGACTGCAATGATCTCCTGTTATTACAGTCACTGTGAGGAGAGCTGCTACACAAGTTATGTAGGAGAATGTCGCACAGACTGCAATGATCTCCTGTTATTACAGTCATTGTGAGGAGAGCTGCTACACAAGTTATGTAGGAGAATGTCGCACAGACTGCAATGATCTCCTGTTATTACAGTCACTGTGAGGAGAGCTGCTACACAAGTTATGTAGGAGAATGTCGCACAGACTGCAATGATCTCCTCTTATTACAGTCACTGTGAGGAGAGCTGCTACACAAGTTATGTAGGAGGATGTCGCACAGACAGGCCATGATCACCTCTTATTACAGTCACTGTGAGGAGAGCTGCTACACAAGTTATATCGGAGGATGTTGCACAGACTGCAGTGATCACCTCTTATTACAGTCACTGTGAGGAGAGCTGCTACACAAGTTATGTAGGAGGATGTCGTACAGACAGGCCATGATCACCTCTTATTACAGTCACTGTGAGGAGAGCTGCTACACAAGTTATGTAGGAGAATGTCGCACAGACTGCAATGATCTCCTGTTATTACAGTCACTGTGAGGAGAGCTGCTACACAAGTTATGTAGGAGGATGTCGCACAGACTGCAGTGATCACCTGTTATTACAGTCACTGTGAGGAGAGCTGCTACACAAGTTATATAGGAGGATGTCGCACAGACTGCAGTGATCACCTCTTATTACAGTCACTGTGAGGAGAGCTGCTACACAAGTTATGTAGGAGGATGTCGCACAGACTGCAATGATCTCCTGTTATTACAATCACTGTGAGGAGAGCTGCTACACAAGTTATGTAGGAGAATGTCGCACAGACTGCAATGATCTCCTGTTATTACAGTTACTGTGAGGAGAGCTGCTACACAAGTTATGTAGGAGGATGTCGCACAGACTGCAGTGATCACCTCTTATTACAGTCACTGTGAGGAGAGCTGCTACACAAGTTATGTAGGAGGATGTTGCACAGACTGCAATGATCTCCTGTTATTACAGTCACTGTGAGGAGAGCTGCTACACAAGTTATGTAGGAGAATGTCGCACAGACTGCAATGATCTGTTATTACAGTCACTGTGAGGAGAGCTGCTACACAAGTTATGTAGGAGGATGTTGCACAGACTGCAATGATCTCCTGTTATTACAGTCACTGTGAGGAGAGCTGCTACACAAGTTATATAGGAGGATGTCGCACAGACTGCAATGATCTCCTGTTATTACAGTCACTGTGAGGAGAGCTGCTACACAAGTTATATAGGAGGATGTTGCACAGACTGCAGTGATCACCTGTTATTACAGTCACTGTGAGGAGAGCTGCTACACAAGTTATGTAGGAGGATGTTGCACAGACTGCAATGATCTCCTGTTATTACAGTCACTGTGAGGAGAGCTGCTACACAAGTTATGTAGGAGGATGTCGCACAGACTGCAATGATCTCCTGTTATTGCAGTCACTGTGAGGAGAGCTGCTACACAAGTTATGTAGGAGAATGTCGCACAGACTGCAATGATCTCCTGTTATTACAGTCACTGTGAGGAGAGCTGCTACACAAGTTATGTAGGAGAATGTCGCACAGACTGCAATGATCACCTCTTATTACAGTCACTGTGAGGAGAGCTGCTACACAAGTTATGTAGGAGAATGTCGCACAGACTGCAATGATCTCCTGTTATTACAGTCACTGTGAGGAGAGCTGCTGCACAAGTTATGTAGGAGACTGTCGCACAGACTGCAATGATCTCCTGTTATTACAGTCACTGTGAGGAGAGCTGCTACACAAGTTATCTAGGAGGATGTCGCACAGACTGCAATGATCTCCTCTTATTACAGTCACTGTGAGGAGAGCTGCTGCACAAGTTATGTAGGAGAATGTCGCACAGACTGCAATGATCTGTTATTACTGTCACTGTGAGGAGAGCTGCTACACAAGTTATATAGGAGGATGTTGCACAGACTGCAGTGATCACCTCTTATTACAGTCACTGTGAGGAGAGCTGCTACACAAGTTATGTAGGAGAATGTGGCACAGACTGCAATGATCTCCTCTTATTACAGTCACTGTGAGGAGAGCTGCTACACAAGTTATGTAGGAGAATGTGGCACAGACTGCAATGATCTCCTGTTATTACAGTCATTGTGAGGAGAGGTGCTACACAAGTTATGTAGGATGATGTCGCACAGACTGCAGTGATCTCCTGTTATTACAGTCACTGTGAGGAGAGCTGCTACACAAGTTATGTAGGAGAATGTCGCACAGACTGCAATGATCTGTTATTACAGTCACTGTGAGGAGAGCTGCTACACAAGTTATGTAGGAGGATGTCGCACAGACTGCAATGATCTCCTGTTATTACAGTTACTGTGAGGAGAGCTGCTACACAAGTTATGTAGGAGGATGTCGCACAGACTGCAATGATCTCCTGTTATTACAGTCACTGTGAGGAGAGCTGCTACACAAGTTATGTAGGAGAATGTCGCACAGACTGCAATGATCTCCTGTTATTACAGTCACTGTGAGGAGAGCTGCTACACAAGTTATGTAGGAGAATGTCGCACAGACTGAAATGATCTCCTGTTATTACAGTCACTGTGAGGAGAGCTGCTACACAAGTTATGTAGGAGAATGTCGCACAGACTGCAATGATCTCCTGTTATTACAGTCACTGTGAGGAGAGCTGCTACACAAGTTATGTAGGAGAATGTCGCACAGACTGAAATGATCTCCTGTTATTACAGTCACTGTGAGGAGAGCTGCTACACAAGTTATGTAGGAGGATGTCGCACAGACTGCAATGATCTCCTGTTATTACAGTTACTGTGAGGAGAGCTGCTACACAAGTTATGTAGGAGGATGTCGCACAGACTGCAATGATCTCCTGTTATTACAGTCACTGTGAGGAGAGCTGCTACACAAGTTATGTAGGAGAATGTCGCACAGACTGCAATGATCTCCTGTTATTACAGTCACTGTGAGGAGAGCTGCTACACAAGTTATGTAGGAGAATGTCGCACAGACTGCAATGATCTGTTATTACAGTTACTGTGAGGAGAGCTGCTACACAAGTTATGTAGGAGAATGTCGCACAGACTGCAATGATCTCCTGTTATTACAGTCACTGTGAGGAGAGCTGCTACACAAGTTATGTAGGAGAATGTCGCACAGACTGCAATGATCTGTTATTACAGTTACTGTGAGGAGAGCTGCTACACAAGTTATGTAGGAGAATGTCGCACAGACTGCAATGATCTGTTATTACAGTTACTGTGAGGAGATCTGCTACACAAGTTATATAGGAGGATGTTGCACAGACTGCAATGATCTCCTGTTATTACAGTCACTGTGAGGAGAGCTGCTACACAAGTTATGTAGGAGAATGTCGCACAGACTGCAATGATCTCCTCTTAATACAGTCACTGTGAGGAGAGCTGCTACACAAGTTATGTAGGAGAATGTCGCACAGACTGCAATGATCTCCTGTTATTACAGTCATTGTGAGGAGAGCTGCTACACAAGTTATGTAGGAGGATGTCGCACAGACTGCAGTGATCTCCTGTTATTACAGTCACTGTGAGGAGAGCTGCTACACAAGTTATGTAGGAGAATGTCGCACAGACTGCAATGATCTCCTGTTATTACAGTCACTGTGAGGAGAGCTGCTACACAAGTTATGTAGGAGGATGTCGCACAGACTGCAATGATCTGTTATTACAGTCACTGTGAGGAGAGCTGCTACACAAGTTATGTAGGAGAATGTCGCACAGACTGCAATGATCTCCTGTTATTACAGTTACTGTGAGGAGAGCTGCTACACAAGTTATGTAGGAGAATGTGGCACAGACTGCAATGATCTGTTATTACAGTCACTGTGAGGAGAGCTGCTACACAAGTTATGTAGGAGAATGTCGCACAGACTGCAATGATCTCGTGTTATTACAGTCACTGTGAGGAGAGCTGCTGCACAAGTTATATAGGAGGATGTTGCACAGACTGCAATGATCTCCTCTTATTACAGTCACTGTGAGGAGAGCTGCTACACAAGTTATGTAGGAGGATGTCGCACAGACTGCAATGATCTCCTGTTATTACAGTCACTGTGAGGAGAGCTGCTACACAAGTTATGTAGGAGGATGTCGCACAGACTGCAGTGATCTCCTGTTATTACAGTCACTGCGAGGAGAGCTGCTACACAAGTTATGTAGGAGAATGTCGCACAGACTGCAATGATCTCCTCTTATTACAGTCACTGTGAGGAGAGCTGCTACACAAGTTATGTAGGAGAATGTCGCACAGACTGCATTGATCTCCTGTTATTACAGTCATTGTGAGGAGAGCTGCTACACAAGTTATGTAGGAGGATGTCGCACAGACTGCAGTGATCTCCTGTTATTACAGTCACTGTGAGGAGAGCTGCTACACAAGTTATGTAGGAGAATGTCGCACAGACTGCAATGATCTCCTGTTATTACAGTCACTGTGAGGAGAGCTGCTACACAAGTTATGTAGGAGAATGTCGCACAGACTGCAATGATCTCCTGTTATTACAGTAACTGTGAGAGGAGCTGCTACACAAGTTATGTAGGAGAATGTCGCACAGATTGAAATGATCTCCTGTTATTACAGTTACTGTGAGAGGAGCTGCTACACAAGTTATGTAGGAGGATGTCGCACAGACTGCAATGATCTCCTGTTATTACAGTTACTGTGAGGAGAGCTGCTACACAAGTTATGTAGGAGGATGTCGCACAGACTGCAATGATCTCCTGTTATTACAGTCACTGTGAGGAGAGCTGCTACACAAGTTATGTAGGAGAATGTCGCACAGACTGCAATGATCTCCTGTTATTACAGTCACTGTGAGGAGAGCTGCTACACAAGTTATGTAGGAGAATGTCGCACAGACTGCAATGATCTGTTATTACAGTTACTGTGAGGAGAGCTGCTACACAAGTTATGTAGGAGAATGTCGCACAGACTGCAATGATCTCGTGTTATTACAGTCACTGTGAGGAGAGCTGCTGCACAAGTTATATAGGAGGATGTTGCACAGACTGCAATGATCTTCTGTTATTACAGTCACTGAGGAGAGCTGCTACACAAGTTATGTAGGAGAATGTCGCACAGACTGCAATGATCTCCTGTTATTACAGTCACTGTGAGGAGAGCTGCTACACAAGTTATGTAGGAGAATGTCGCACAGACTGCAATGATCTCCTGTTATTACAGTCATTGTGAGGAGAGCTGCTACACAAGTTATGTAGGAGGATGTCGCACAGACTGCAGTGATCTCCTGTTATTACAGTCACTGTGAGGAGAGCTGCTACACAAGTTATGTAGGAGAATGTCGCACAGACTGCAATGATCTCCTGTTATTACAGTCACTGTGAGGAGAGCTGCTACACAAGTTATGTAGGAGGATGTCGCACAGACTGCAATGATCTGTTATTACAGTCACTGTGAGGAGAGCTGCTACACAAGTTATGTAGGAGAATGTCGCACAGACTGCAATGATCTGTTATTACAGTCACTGTGAGGAGAGCTGCTACACAAGTTATGTAGGAGAATGTCGCACAGACTGCAATGATCTCGTGTTATTACAGTCACTGTGAGGAGAGCTGCTGCACAAGTTATATAGGAGGATGTTGCACATACTGCAATGGGATGTTGCACAGACTGCAATGATCTCCTCTTATTACAGTCACTGTGAGGAGAGCTGCTACACAAGTTATGTAGGAGGATGTCGCACAGACTGCAATGATCTCCTGTTATTACAGTCACTGTGAGGAGAGCTGCTACACAAGTTATGTAGGAGGATGTCGCACAGACTGCAATGATCTGTTATTACAGTTACTGTGAGGAGAGCTGCTACACAAGTTATGTAGGAGAATGTCGCACAGACTGCAATGATCTCCTCTTATTACAGTCACTGTGAGGAGAGCTGCTACACAAGTTATGTAGGAGGATGTCGCACAGACTGCAGTGCTCTCCTGTTATTACAGTCACTGTGAGGAGAGCTGCTACACAAGTTATGTAGGAGGATGTCGCACAGACTGCAATGATCTCCTGTTATTACAGTCATTGTGAGGAGAGCTGCTACACAAATTATGTGGGAGGATGTTGCACAGACTGCAATGATCTCCTGTTATTACAGTCACTGTGAGGAGAGCTGCTACACAAGTTATGTAGGAGAATGTCGCACAGACTGCAATGATCTCCTGTTATTACAGTCACTGTGAGGAGAGCTGCTACACAAGTTATGTAGGAGGATGTCGCACAGACTGCAGTGATCTCTTATTACAGTCACTGTGAGGAGAGCTGCTACACAAGTTATGTAGGAGAATGTCGCACAGACTGCAATGATCTCCTGTTATTACAGTCACTGTGAGGAGAGCTGCTGCACAAGTTATGTAGGAGAATGTCGCACAGACTGCAATAATCTCCTGTTATTACAGTCACTGTGAGGAGAGCTGCTACACAAGTTATGTAGGAGGATGTCGCACAGACTGCAATGATCTCCTGTTATTACAGTCACTGTGAGGAGAGCTGCTACACAAGTTATGTAGGAGGCTGTCGCACAGACTGCAATGATCTCCTGTTATTACAGTTACTGTGAGGAGAGCTGCTACACAAGTTATGTAGGAGGATGTCGCACAGACTGCAGTGATCTCCTGTTATTACAGTCACTGTGAGGAGAGCTGCTACACAAGTTATATAGGAGGATGTCGCACAGACTGCAATGATCTCCTGTTATTACAGTCACTGTGAGGAGAGCTGCTACACAAGTTATGTAGGAGAATGTCGCACAGACTGCAATGATCTCCTCTTATTACAGTCACTGTGAGGAGAGCTGCTACACAAGTTATGTAGGAGGATGTCGCACAGACTGCAATGATCTCCTGTTATTACAGTCACTGTGAGGAGAGCTGCTACACAAGTTATGTAGGAGGATGTCGCACAGACTGCAGTGATCTCCTGTTATTACAGTTACTGTGAGGAGAGCTGCTACACAAGTTATGTAGGAGGATGTCGCACAGACTGCAGTGATCTCCTGTTATTACAGTCATTGTGAGGAGAGCTGCTACACAAGTTATGTAGGAGGATGTCGCACAGACTGCAATGATCTCCTGTTATTACAGTTACTGTGAGGAGAGCTGCTACACAAGTTATGTAGGAGGATGTCGCACAGACTGCAATGATCTCCTGTTATTACAGTCACTGTGAGGAGAGCTGCTACACAAGTTATGTAGGAGAATGTCGCACAGACTGCAATGATCTCCTGTTATTACAGTCACTGTGAGGAGAGCTGCTACACAAGTTATGTAGGAGGATGTCGCACAGACTGCAATGATCTGTTATTACAGTCACTGTGAGGAGAGCTGCTACACAAGTTATGTAGGAGAATGTCGCACAGACTGCAATGATCTCCTCTTATTACAGTCACTGTGAGGAGAGCTGCTACACAAGTTATGTAGGAGGATGTCGCACAGACTGCAATGATCTCCTGTTATTACAGTCACTGTGAGGAGAGCTGCTACACAAGTTATGTAGGAGGATGTCGCACAGACTGCAGTGATCTCCTGTTATTACAGTTACTGTGAGGAGAGCTGCTACACAAGTTATGTAGGAGGATGTCGCACAGACTGCAGTGATCTCCTGTTATTACAGTCACTGTGAGGAGAGCTGCTACACAAGTTATGTAGGAGGATGTCGCACAGACTGCAATGATCTCCTGTTATTACAGTTACTGTGAGGAGAGCTGCTACACAAGTTATGTAGGAGGATGTCGCACAGACTGCAATGATCTCCTGTTATTACAGTCACTGTGAGGAGAGCTGCTACACAAGTTATGTAGGAGAATGTCGCACAGACTGCAATGATCTCCTGTTATTACAGTCACTGTGAGGAGAGCTGCTACACAAGTTATGTAGGAGGATGTCGCACAGACTGCAATGATCTCCTGTTATTACAGTCACTGTGAGGAGAGCTGCTACACAAGTTATGTAGGAGAATGTCGCACAGACTGCAATGATCTCCTGTTATTACAGTCACTGTGAGAAGAGCTGCTACACAAGTTATGTAGGAGAATGTCGCACAGACTGCAATGATCTCCTCTTATTACAGTCACTGTGAGGAGAGCTGCTACACAAGTTATGTAGGAGGATGTCGCACAGACTGCAATGATCTCCTGTTATTACAATCACTGTGAGGAGAGCTGCTACAGAAGTTATGTAGGAGAATGTCGCACAGACTGCAATGATCTCCTGTTATTACAGTCACTGTGAGAAGAGCTGCTACACAAGTTATGTAGGAGAATGTCGCACAGACTGCAATGATCTCCTGTTATTACAGTCACTGTGAGAAGAGCTGCTACACAAGTTATGTAGGAGAATGTCGCACAGACTGCAATGATCTCCTGTTATTACAGTCACTGTGAGGAGAGCTGCTACACAAGTTATGTAGGAGGATGTCGCACAGACTGCAATGATCTCCTGTTATTACAGTCACTGTGAGGAGAGCTGCTACACAAGTTATGTAGGAGGATGTCGCACAGACTGCAATGATCTCCTGTTATTACAGTCACTGTGAGGAGAGCTGCTACACAAGTTATGTAGGAGAATGTCGCACAGACTGCAATGATCTCCTGTTATTACAGTCACTGTGAGGAGAGCTGCTACACAAGTTATGTAGGAGAATGTCGCACAGACTGCAATGATCTCCTGTTATTACAGTCACTGTGAGAAGAGCTGCTACACAAGTTATGTAGGAGGATGTCGCACAGACTGCAATGATCTCCTGTTATTACAGTCACTGTGAGAAGAGCTGCTACACAAGTTATGTAGGAGGATGTCGCACAGACTGCAATGATCTCCTGTTATTACAGTCACTGTGAGAAGAGCTGCTACACAAGTTATGTAGGAGAATGTCGCACAGACTGCAATGATCACCTCTTATTACAGTCACTGTGAGGAGAGCTGCTGGGAGCTGCACAAGCAGACATGATCACTTCTGCAAGGAGCTCTGCTAAACAATTGTGTTCTGTGCAATATGGGGACAGGTGTCTGTTTTATGTAATATACAGTTTTTGTGTCTAGAGAAAGCAGTGTCCGGATTGTGACTGTAATCAGTCAGCTTCTCAGTCATCACTATCGCAGCATTCTTCACTTTTCAACAATTACAAACATTTATCCCTTTGTACAGAAGGTTGAACAGTTACACCCCACATACATTACGCCCTGCACAGCCTGGAAACTCCCTATTGTTTCTAGAAGAAACAATATATAAATATTCCTCATTTAATATCCTGCGGACTAGATTCATGGCATGCAGTGCTGGTACTCTGGTAACCGGCAATATTCCACCATTGCACGCTTTTTATTTCCTGCTGATTCTGCATTAGGAATGATTGTGCATGTTTGCAAACTTTCTACACTGCAGACTAAAGTCTTCTGTGGCACCCAAGGGTGCTGCTGTGTAATTAGCAGGGGATATGCAAATAGCAGCTCTCAGCCCTGCACTAATGAGCACTCGCTGTAATTGTACGACCAGTGTCACAAGATATATAAATAGATCTGGAACATTAAATTTGATATAATTGCCGCCTGCTGATACTTATTACTTTAATGCGACTTTCTGTCCCTGCCTTCAGACTTATTATTCCTTACCTTGGGCTTTGTTAACAACAAGAAATCTGACCCCCTACTTCCAGCGTAACATGTTTTTTGGGCATTGTCCTATACTTCAAAGGGTTACTGCTGGTGATAGAGCTAATAACACTGCTAAGATTAGATTAGATTGCTTTCTCCAGCCAAGGCTTCAGTCACAGAAGCCTAATTACACAAGATTCTCCGCAATAAATCCGCTATCTCATGGTGTTGCAAATCCTAGACAAATTTTCAGAATATTGCATTTTTTTTAAATATATGATTTAGACTTTTTAAACAAATTCCCAATTCTTTACTGCAACTCAAACCTTGCTGCTGGAGGCAATGCAGCACCGAAAGGGGAGTGGCCACAACTTCTGGGCGCAGCTAAGTCTCCCCAGCAGCCCCGGGCCAGGGTACTTTGTCACTGCTCCCCCTCCCAGTGCCCCTGTGGGCAACCAGATGCCCTTCAAGGACCTTTAACCTTTCAAAGGACATTACCCTTAATCTTGGAATATGAACTGGAGCCACAAGTTCAGTTCAATAGGGCATAAAGCAAAAAACAAGAACAGGGGCCAACAGATGAAGGCTCGGAGTGCCAACTGCTGCTCTGCTATAGAGGGACAGTGCGAGAACTGCTGCTCTGCTATAGAGGGACAGTGCGAGAACTGCTGCTCTGCTATAGAGGGACAGTGCGGAAATTGCTACTCTGCTATAGAGGGACAGTGCGGTAACTGCTGGTCTGCTATAGAGGGACAGTGCGAGAACTGCGGCTCTGCTATAGAGGGACCGTGCGGGAACTGCTGCTCTGCTATAGAGGGACAGTGCGAGAACTGCTGCTCTGCTATAGCGGGACAGTGCGAGAACAGCTGGTCTGCTATAGAGGGACAGTGCAGTAACTGCTGCTCTGCTATAGAGGGACAGTGCGAGAACTGCTGCTCTGCTATAGAGGGACAGTGCGGGAATTGCGAGTCTGCTATAGAGGAACAGTGCGGTAACTGCTGGTCTGCTATAGAGGGACAGTGCGAGAACTGCGGCTCTGCTATAGAGGGACCGTGCGGGAACTGCTGCTCTGCTATAGAGGGACAGTGCGAGAACTGCTGCTCTGCTATAGCGGGACAGTGCGAGAACAGCTGCTCTGCTATAGAGGGACAGTGCGGAACTGCTGGTCTGCTATAGAGGGACAGTGCGGCAACTGCTGCTCTGCTATAGGGGGACAGTGCGAGAACTGCTGGTCTGCTATAGGGGGACAGTGCGGAACTGCTGCTCTGCTATAGAGGGACAGTGCGGGAACTGCTGCTCTGCTATAGAGGGACAGTGCGAGAACTGCTGCTCTGCTATAGGGGGACAGTGCGAGAACAGCTGCTCTGCTGTAGAGGGACAGTGCGTGAACTGATCTGCTATAGAGGGACAGTGCGGTAACTGCTGCTCTGCTATATAGGGACAGTGCGGTAACTGCTGCTCTGCTATAGAGGGACAGTGCGAGAACTGCTGCTCTGCTATAGAGGGACAGTGCAAAACTGGTGCTCTGCTATAGAGGGACTGTGCGTAAACTGCTGCTCTGCTATAGAGGGACAGTGCGTAACTGCTGCTCTGCTATAGAGCGACAGTGCGGTAACTGCTGCTCTGCTATAGAGGGACAGTGCGAGAACTGCTGCTCTGCTACAGAGGGACAGTGCGGGAACTGCTGCTTTGCTATAGGGGGACAGTGCGAGAACAGCTGCTCTGCTATAGAGGGACAGTGTGGGAACTGCTGCTCTGCTATAGAGGGACAGTGCGAGAACTGCTGCTCTGCTATAGAGGGACTGTGCGGGAAGAGCAGCTCTGCTATAGAGGGACTGTGCGGGAACAGCAGCTCTGCTATAGAGGGACTGTGCGAGAACTGCAGCTCTGCTATAGAGGGACTGTGCGAGAACTGCAGCTCTGCTATAGAGGGACAGTGCGGAAACTGCTGCTCTGCTATAGAGGGACAGTGCGAGAACTGCTGCTCTGCTATAGAGGGACAGTGCGGTAACTGCTGCTCTGCTATATAGGGACAGTGCGGTAACTGCTGCTCTGCTATAGAGGGACAGTGCGAGAACTGCTTCTCTGCTATAGAGGGACAGTGTGGGAATTGCTGTTCTGTTATAGAGGGACAGTGCGAGAACTGCTGCTCTGCTATAGAGGGACAGTGCGAAACTGGTGCTCTGCTATAGAGGGACTGTGCGTAAACTGCTGCTCTGCTATAGAGGGACAGTGCGTAACTGCTGCTCTGCTATAGAGCGACAGTGCGGTAACTGCTGCTCTGCTATAGAGGGACAGTGCGAGAACTGCTGCTCTGCTACAGAGGGACAGTGCGGGAACTGCTGCTTTGCTATAGGGGGACAGTGCGGGAACAGCTACTCTGCTATAGAGGGACAGTGTGGGAACTGCTGCTCTGCTATAGAGGGACAGTGCGAGAACTGCTGCTCTGCTATAGAGGGACTGTGCGGGAACAGCAGCTCTGCTATAGAGGGACTGTGCGGGAACAGCAGCTCTGCTATAGAGGGACTGTGCGAGAACTGCAGCTCTGCTATAGAGGGACTGTGCGAGAACTGCAGCTCTGCTATAGAGGGACAGTGCGGTAACTGCTGCTCTGCTATAGAGGGACAGTGCGAGAACTGCTGCTCTGCTATAGAGGGACAGTGCGGGAACTGCAGCTCTGCTATAGGGGGACAGTGCGTGAACAGCTGCTTTGCTATAGAGGGATAGTGTGGGAACTGCTGCTCTGCTGTAGAGGGACAGTGCGAGAACTGCTGCTCTGCTATAGAGGGACTGTGCGGAAACAGCAGCTCTGCTATAGAGGGACTGTGCGAGAACTGCAGCTCTGCTATAGAGGGACTGTGCGAGAACTGCAGCTCTGCTATAGAGGGACTGTGCGAGAACTGCAGCTCTGCTATAGAGGGACTGTGCGAGAACTGCAGCTCTGCTATAGAGGAACAGTGCGGGATATTGCTGCTCTGCTATAGAGGGACAGTGCGGAAACTGCAGCTCTGCTATAGAGGGACTGTGCGAGAACTGCAGCTCTGCTATAGAGGGACTGTGCGAGAACTGCAGCTCTGCTATAGAGGGACTGTGCGGGAACTGCAGCTCTGCTATAGAGGGACTGTGCGAGAACTGCAGCTCTGCTATAGAGGGACTGTGCGAGAACTGCAGCTCTGCTATAGAGGAACAGTGCGTGCGGGAATTGCTGTTCTGCTATAGAGGGACTGTGCGAGAACTGCAGCTCTGCTATAGAGGAACAGTGCGTGCGGGAATTGCTGTTCTGCTATAGAGGGACAGTGCGGGAACTGCAGCTCTGCTATAGAGGGACTGTGCGAGTACTGCAGCTCTGCTATAGAGGGACTGTGCGAGTACTGCAGCTCTGCTATAGAGGGACTGTGCGAGAACTGCAGCTCTGCTATAGAGGAACAGTGCGGGAATTGCTGTTATGTGTTGTAGTGTAAACACTGAACTGTAGGAAAATATATAAATGTGCAGGCTTCCTATAGATAGTGCGGAAACAAGTCTGCTCTGTATCAGGCTGGCTGCCACAAGTTCAGTTCAATAGGGCATAAAGCAAAAAACAAGAACAGGGGCCAACAGATGAAGGCTCGGAGTGCCAACTGCTGCTCTGCTACAGAGGGACAGTGCGGGAACTGCTGCTTTGCTATAGGGGGACAGTGCGAGAACAGCTGCTCTGCTATAGAGGGACAGTGTGGGAACTGCTGCTCTGCTATAGAGGGACAGTGCGAGAACTGCTGCTCTGCTATAGAGGGACTGTGCGGGAAGAGCAGCTCTGCTATAGAGGGACTGTGCGGGAACAGCAGCTCTGCTATAGAGGGACTGTGCGAGAACTGCAGCTCTGCTATAGAGGGACTGTGCGAGAACTGCAGCTCTGCTATAGAGGGACAGTGCGGAAACTGCTGCTCTGCTATAGAGGGACAGTGCGAGAACTGCTGCTCTGCTATAGAGGGACAGTGCGGTAACTGCTGCTCTGCTATATAGGGACAGTGCGGTAACTGCTGCTCTGCTATAGAGGGACAGTGCGAGAACTGCTTCTCTGCTATAGAGGGACAGTGTGGGAATTGCTGTTCTGTTATAGAGGGACAGTGCGAGAACTGCTGCTCTGCTATAGAGGGACAGTGCGAAACTGGTGCTCTGCTATAGAGGGACTGTGCGTAAACTGCTGCTCTGCTATAGAGGGACAGTGCGTAACTGCTGCTCTGCTATAGAGCGACAGTGCGGTAACTGCTGCTCTGCTATAGAGGGACAGTGCGAGAACTGCTGCTCTGCTACAGAGGGACAGTGCGGGAACTGCTGCTTTGCTATAGGGGGACAGTGCGGGAACAGCTACTCTGCTATAGAGGGACAGTGTGGGAACTGCTGCTCTGCTATAGAGGGACAGTGCGAGAACTGCTGCTCTGCTATAGAGGGACTGTGCGGGAACAGCAGCTCTGCTATAGAGGGACTGTGCGGGAACAGCAGCTCTGCTATAGAGGGACTGTGCGAGAACTGCAGCTCTGCTA
The DNA here is from genome assembly GCF_028390025.1 of Pseudophryne corroboree. Taxonomy (NCBI): domain Eukaryota; kingdom Metazoa; phylum Chordata; class Amphibia; order Anura; family Myobatrachidae; genus Pseudophryne; species Pseudophryne corroboree. The sequence goes on along the minus strand of NC_086455.1, from coordinate 5,186,565 downwards.
TAGAGGGACTGTGCGAGAACTGCAGCTCTGCTATAGAGGGACAGTGCGGTAACTGCTGCTCTGCTATAGAGGGACAGTGCGAGAACTGCTGCTCTGCTATAGAGGGACAGTGCGGGAACTGCAGCTCTGCTATAGGGGGACAGTGCGTGAACAGCTGCTCTGCTATAGAGGGATAGTGTGGGAACTGCTGCTCTGCTGTAGAGGGACAGTGCGAGAACTGCTGCTCTGCTATAGAGGGACTGTGCGGAAACAGCAGCTCTGCTATAGAGGGACTGTGCGAGAACTGCAGCTCTGCTATAGAGGGACTGTGCGAGAACTGCAGCTCTGCTATAGAGGGACTGTGCGAGAACTGCAGCTCTGCTATAGAGGGACTGTGCGAGAACTGCAGCTCTGCTATAGAGGAACAGTGCGGGATATTGCTGCTCTGCTATAGAGGGACAGTGCGGAAACTGCAGCTCTGCTATAGAGGGACTGTGCGAGAACTGCAGCTCTGCTATAGAGGGACTGTGCGAGAACTGCAGCTCTGCTATAGAGGGACTGTGCGGGAACTGCAGCTCTGCTATAGAGGGACTGTGCGAGAACTGCAGCTCTGCTATAGAGGGACTGTGCGAGAACTGCAGCTCTGCTATAGAGGAACAGTGCGTGCGGGAATTGCTGTTCTGCTATAGAGGGACTGTGCGAGAACTGCAGCTCTGCTATAGAGGAACAGTGCGTGCGGGAATTGCTGTTCTGCTATAGAGGGACAGTGCGGGAACTGCAGCTCTGCTATAGAGGGACTGTGCGAGTACTGCAGCTCTGCTATAGAGGGACTGTGCGAGTACTGCAGCTCTGCTATAGAGGGACTGTGCGAGAACTGCAGCTCTGCTATAGAGGAACAGTGCGGGAATTGCTGTTATGTGTTGTAGTGTAAACACTGAACTGTAGGAAAATATATAAATGTGCAGGCTTCCTATAGATAGTGCGGAAACAAGTCTGCTCTGTATCAGGCTGGCTGTCCGTACAACTCGTAGGTGTCTCACACTATGGTATTTCCTCTGACTGGTAGCTGGTGTGATGTTTGACCATGTTGTCGTATTTACAGCACAGTCTAGTCTCATGGCTCAATCCAATTAGGTGCGAGTCTGCGAGGGCGACTTTCCTGAAATACGCAGATATTCACACAAATTCGCGCACCTGAGAATTTTCCAGTCCATTTAAAATTCCTATTCTCAGTACTCACAGCAAAGGGGTGCGAATGTTCTGCAATATGCAATGTGGGAAAAGTGCGTGAAAAAGTGGGGAGACCTTCCTGGACCCCAGAAAAGTGACAATTTCGTTAGCAGAATCATATAGAAGGATGTTAGTGGGCAAAAGGGAAATACTTGCTTTTTTTTAAAGGTGTCAAATGGCTGATTTGTGTTTTGTTTTTTAAAAAGGAAAATAATGGAAAATTCTTACTCTTTTTGTTTAGTTACAAAGAAATGAAATTAAAAAATACCCCCCAAAAAAAGGTGCTTGTGGGGGTATTTTGCAGCCATTTTACAGTAAAATAAAAAAATGACCCAAAGCAGTTATTTATGGCTGAAATAAATACTTTCATTAAATTTAAGGTGCATAATGACAGGAAAAAGTTGATTTTGTGTTAATTTAAGGCCATTTTTTTTTTACCCCAAAAATGACATGTAATTACTGGCCCAATTAAGCTAATTCAAAACTTCCAAATGCCTAATTAGTCATTAGGGGAGGAATGGAAAAATGTGAATTTGCTCTCACTGTTTCAATGCGAGTTTGTAATTTGATTACAACATAAATTTGCATTGCGAATATTCCGCAAAAATCGGCAACTTGCAGCTCTCGCAAGGTAACACACATTGGAATGAGCCCTCAGTCTGTGCAGCACAGTCATAGTCTGCACGGCACAATCTCAGTTTATACGGCACTGTCTAAGTCTATGCGGCACAGTCAGTCTATGTCTTACAGTCATGGGGTCCTATTTATCACCATCCGCATCCAAGGATGTGGTGTGATAAAATGGCCTGAATCTGTGATAATTGATTACATTGCACGGATGTATCAGTTATCGCATGCAGGGACAGAGCTTGCCAGCATGTTTACCAGTCCTAGGAGCCAGTGATCGGTGCTCCTGTGCCGGCTGCCGGGCGCTGGGTCCTCCATATGCTGCGCCGTGACCCCCGGTGTAGTAAAGTGAGCTGCAAAATGGCAGCACCAGGGGTCACAGAAGCGCACAGGGTTTAGTGCTCGACAGCCCAGCAGGAGCAGCGATGACCGGCTTCCTGGACTGGTGAGTATATTTACTATGGGGAGGGGATCCGACCCGGCGGCAGCAGTAGTGGAAAAATACCCCGATGATGCTGCGGACAGGCATCGCAGGGACAGAGCTTGCGATAATTGATACATCCGTGCGATGTAATCAATTATTGCAGTGCGGATTCGGGTAATTTTATCACACCACATCTGAATCCCCTTAGTCTATAGAGCACAGTCTTATACCTCACAGTCTTACCTCACACCTCACAGTCTTACCCCACACCTCACAGTCTTAGCCCATGCCCAGTGCTATTTTTGTAGGAAAATAGGTTCAGGAACTGTGGGCGGGGCAGACAGTGGAGCGTTGATGTGGGTGGAGCTACAAAAGGGGCAGGGCATTAATTGGTACATAAACTTCAAAAATAAAAACACATAATGCCCTGAGTACTACCATATATACACATATATACACTTAATGCCACCTGTAGTGCCAGTTACACAATGCCCCCAGTAGTGCCAGATACACAATTCCCCCAGCAGTGCTAGATGCACAATGTCCCCAGCAGTGCCAGATACACATATGCCCATAGTAGTGCAGTGCCAGATACACATATGGCCCCAGCAGTGCCAGATACACAATGCCCTCAGCAGTGCCAGATACACAATGCCCCCAGCAGTGCCAGTTAAACAATGCCCCAAGCAGTACCAGATACACAATGTCCCCAGCAGTGCCAGATACACAATACTCTCAGCAGTGCCAGATACACAGTGCCCCCAGCAGTGCCAGTTATACAATGCCCCCGGCAGTGCCAGATATACAATGGCCCAGCAGTGCCAGATAAACATATGCTCCCAGCAGTGTCAGATACACAATGCCCCTAGCAGTGGCAGTTATACAATGCCCCCAGCAGTGCCAGATACACAATGGCCCAGCAGTGCCAGATAAACATATGCCCCCAGCAGTGCCAGATACACAATGGCCCAGCAGTGCCAGATACACATATGCCCTCAGCAGTGCCAGATACACAATGGCCCAGCAGTGCCAGATACACATATGCCCCCAGCAGTACCAGATACACATATGCCCCCAGCAGTGCCAGATACACAATGGCCCAGCAGTGCCAGATAAACATATGCCCCCAGCAGTGCCAGATACACATATGTCCCCAGCAGTGCCAGATACACAATGCCCCCAGCAGTGCCAGATACATAATGCCCTCAGCAGTGCCAGATACACATATGCCCCCAGCAGTGCCAGATACACATATGCCCCCAGCAGTGCCAGATACACAGTGCCCCCAGCAGTGCCAGTTATACAATGCCCCCAGCAGTGCCAGATATACAATGGCCCAGCAGTGCCAGATAAACATATGCTCCCATAGTAGTGCAGTGCCAGATACACATATGGCCCCAGCAGTGCCAGATACACAATGCTCTCAGCAGTGCCAGATACACATATGCCCCCAGCAGTGACAGATACACATATGCCCCCAGCAGTGCCAGATACACAATGGCCCAGCAGTGCCAGATACACATATGCCCCCAGTAGTGCCAGATACACATATGCCCCCAGCAGTGCCAGATACACAATGCCCCCAGCAGTGCCAGATACACATATGCCCCCAGCAGTGCCAGATACACAATGCCCCCAGCAGTGCCAGATACATAATGCCTCAGGAGTGTCAGATACACATATGCCCCCAGCAGTGCCAGATACACATATGCCCCCAGCAGTGCCAGATACACATATGTCCCCAGCAGTGCCAGATACACATATGCCCCCAGCAGTGCCAGATACACAATGCCCCCAGCAGTGCCAGATACACATATGCCCCCAGCAGTGCCAGATACACAATGCCCCCAGCAGTGCCAGATACATAATGCCCTCAGCAGTGCCAGATACACATATGCCCCCAGCAGTGCCAGATACACAATGCCCCCAGCAGTGCCAGATACACAATGCCCCCAGCAGTGCCAGATACACAATGCCCCCAGCAGTGCCAGATACACAATGGTCCAGCAGTGCCAGATACACATATGCCCCCAGCAGTACCAGATACACAATGCCCCCAGCAGTGCCAGATACACAATGCCCCCAGCAGTGCCAGATACACAATGGCCCAGCAGTGCCAGATACACAATGCCCACAGCAGTGCCAGATACACAATGCCCCCAGCAGTGCCAGATACACAATGCCCTCAGCAGTGCCAGATACACAATGCCCTCAGCAGTGCCAGATACACATATGCCCCCAGCAGTGCCAGATACACAATGCCCCCAGCAGTGCCAGATACACAATGCCCTCAGCAGTGCCAGGACATGTTCAGGAACCCAGTTCCTGATTATGTCACATTTAATGAGAGGTTCAGGAACTCAGTTACTGCTGAAAAATAGCACTGCACATGCCTCACAGTCTTACCCCACACCTCACAGTCTTACCCCACACCTCACAGTCTTACCCTACACCTCACAGTCTTACCCTACACCTCACAATCTTACCCCACACCTCACAGCCTTACCCCACACCTCACAGTCTTACCCCACACCTCACAGTCTTACCCTACACCTCACAGTCTTACCCTACACCTCACAATCTTACCCCACACCTCACAGTCTTACCCCACACCTCACAGTCTTACCCCACACCTCACAGTCTTAGCCTCACTCAATTTCATAGACATTACATAAGTGGCAGTACAAATAAAGAAAGTAGAAATAAAGTGCCACGTTTGCCCATCTGATTGTATGTGCTGTTATTATAAGAGCCAATGCGCTTTCTGCTGAGACGGGAGAGCGTACCTCAATGACATCAGCGAACTGCGTCTGGATGAGACTGTTGAACTCGTCCATGTTCAGCTTGTCACAGGGGGCGCTCCTGCTGCTGTAACTATGGAAGGTTTCTATGATCCTGCGGATGGCGTTGAGGAGGTTGGCCATGACTGCCGGGATCTATGCTGAAAGCCAGAAGGAGGGACATGTATAAAATATCACACACACAGAAGTGGGTTCTGCACCATATCATACATAGAACGCATATCTGCTGTACTGCATGTGGGAGAGCTAGAACATTCATTTTTGGGGTAACATCATACTTGCCTACCTGACCCTCTCCATGAGGAGAAAATGCTCTGTTCCTGGACTCTCCTGGTAATGCATGATTGCCATCACCTGTGGTGAGTGGGTAATTGATAAGAAAGGTGTTTCACCACAGGTGATGGCAATCATACATTACCAGGAAAGTCCAGGAACAGAGCATTTTCTCCCTCATGGAGAGGGTCAGGTAGGCAAGTATGGGTAACATACAGCAGTCAAAGCATAGGAGCCTACTTTCCTGGTATGTCTGGGAGACTCTCGAATTACACCCCACACCCCCAATTTCCCAAGAAAGCAGACACCCCCCGGTAGTCACTTACCTGTCACATGGTGGGAGGAAAGGTGATTCACAGCGGGCAATGGCCCTCATTCCGAGTTGTACGCTCGTTCTTTTTCATCGCATCGCATCGATTTTCCGCAAACTGCGCATGCGCAATGTTCGCACTGCGACTGCGCCAAGTAAATTTGCTAAGAAGTTTGGTATTTTACTCACGGCATTACAAGGTTTTTTCTTCGTTCTGGTGATCGTTGTGTGATTGACAGGAAGTGGGTGTTTCTGGGCGGAAACTGTCCGTTTTATGGGTGTGTGCGAAAAAACGCTACAGTTTCTGGGAAAAACGCGGGAGTGTCTGGAGAAACGGAGGAGTGTCTGGGCGAACGCTGGGTGTGTTTGTGACGTCAAACCAGGAACGACAAGCACTAAAGTGATCGCACTGGAAGAGTAAGTCTCGAGCTACTCAGAAACTGCTTAGAAATTTCTATTCGCAATTTTGAGAATCTTTCGTTCACAATTTTGATAAGCTAAGATTCACTCCCAGAGGGCGGCGGCCTAGCGTGTGCAATGCTGCTAAAAGCAGCTAGCGAGCGAACAACTCGGAATGAGGGCCTATATCAAGCCGTAAAATGTCTGGTTTTGGAGGTTTGCCGCAACACATATGTAGTAACAAGTTCCGCAGCAGAAATCGTAGTTATCCGCTGTGGACCCGCGGAACAGCCAGCCCCATAGAATGAGGCAGTGATGTGCCCGTATACAGCACGCTCCAGATACAGTGACTTTCCAGAGCTTCTGCCGATATACGCTTCTTTCCACTAGAAGACTCGGAGAGGGATTGAAAGTAGGCCTCTCTGGTCCCCACAGCTTGCTGGCCGAGCGGCCGCTTATAGACCCTCATTCCGAGTTGTTCGCTCGCTAGCTGCTTTTAGCAGCAGTGCAAACACTAATCTGCCACCCTCTGGGAGTGTATCTTAGCTTAGCAGAAGTGCGAACGAAAGGATCGCAGCGCTGCTACAAAAAAAGATTGTGCAGTTTCTGAGTAGCTCCAGACCTACTCCTAGCTAGCGATCACTTCAGACTGTTTAGTTCCTGTTTTGAAGTCACGAACACGCCCTGCGTTCGGCCAGCCACGCCTGCGTTTCTCCAGGCACGCCTGCGTTTTTACACACTCTCCCCGAAAACGGTCAGAACCTCCCATAAACACCCACTTCCTGTCAATCACTCTGCGGCCAGCAGTGCGATCGAAAAGCGTCGCTAGACCTTGTGTGAAACTGCATCGGCTGTGAAAGTACGTTGCGCGTGCGCATTGCGCCGCATACGCATGCGCAGAATTGCCGATTTTTTGCCTGATCGCTGCACAGCGACCGAAAACAGCTAGCGATCAACTCGGAATGAGGGCCATAGGCAATAGGACTCCCGGGAAATAAACCTTCATGTGACTACTTTGTCGGGACAACTCCACAGGGCAAGAGTTGTCCCAAGCAAATAAGTATTCATACCGGGGTACAAAAACTCTGCTATGGATGCGGATAGGGGCGGAATGTGTTGCAATAAATCTGCTCCTGGGCTTCCCACTTAATCTATGTTTGCAGTCACCTGTGTTGGACTGATGAATTGATGAGAAGCGTGTCTGTAACCCAGGTAACTGCAGACATACACTATGTGGGATGTCCAGGAGCCGAGCATTGTGTTCCTGGTGGAAGGGGTCTGTATTACATGTGTAAAGCCCATGCACGCTGGGAAGACCTCAGCTTTATTGCGCTTCGTAAATGCGGCCCAGCAGAAAAGGTGTTACTGTAAAATGCTCTGCTCCAGCATGAAAAGGGTTACTCTACACCACTCAGTATCGAGTACTGTATATATCGCCCCGTTCCTGCATAAAGAGGTTACTGTACAAAGACCTCCGCTCCTGCATGAAGATACTGATTTATTTGTCCGTTCCAGGGTAGAGAGACGGGTGTGGTTCGTTTTATCGACAGTATCTAGGTCGACATCGTCTAGGTCGACAGTCACTAGGTCGACATGGATGGAAGGTCGACAGGATTTCTAGGTCGACATGTGCTAGGTCGACAGGTCTAAAGGTCGACATGAGGATTTTTTTTTTTTTTTGGTGTCGTTTACTTCGTAAAGTGACCGGGATCCCAAATTAGTGCACCGCGTCACCTCGCATGGCTCGCTTCGCTCGCCATGCTTCGGGCATGGTGCCTTCGCTCCGCTACCGCTTCGCTCGGCACACTTTACCGTTCCAATCGTAGTCCACGTGAATCGTTAAGTATGAGGAGAAAAAAAAAATGTGAAAAACTCATGTCGACCTTTAGACCTGTCGACCTAGCACATGTCGACCTATAAACCCTGTCGACCTTCCATCCATGTCGACCTAGTGACTGTCGACCTATAGTGGTCGACCTAAACATTGTCGACCTAGACACTGTCGATCTTCAGACCGGATCCCAGAGAGACATGGTAATCATTGCTCCATACAAGAATCTTAGAGGATAGTATACATCCTGCTGCAGTAACTAGTATACTATTCTCTAAGTATGGAAGGGTAAAGGGCAGATCACTGGTTACATCCATACAGTCAAATAACATGGGGAGAACAAACTAGATAACATTACACAGTATTATCACTGCCTTAATGTCTCCGGACCTCAAAACTAAGCCATCTTACCGTAGAGTGCAAGCTCTTCACTACAGAATATCTGAGACCTGCATCTTGTATTTACTCAGTTACTTCCCTCCATACTACATGGTCACACTTTAGTGATTAATAGGGTGTAGCAGGTCTCTGCCATGGGCTGAGTCACTTGTACATCATCTATGCCACATCACTGCCACATTGCTCATGCTTTTACCCACCTGCAGAAGAGAGTGACTGACTACTTCCATCTCGTCAGCTACAGATCTCAGTGTGAGGGGCGTAACTCCCAGAGGCAATGGAGACACCTGCCTCCGGGTTAGAAGCCCTGGAGGGGCACCTGCATGTACAACAGCACCTGTGTGGTTCACAGCGTGATCCAAGTGTGACTGCTGCTCTTACAAAGGAGCTCTGCAATGCACCCACTGCTGCTGCATAGTGAATTGTCTCTATCCCAGGAGCTCTGCAATGCACCCACTGCTGCTGCATAGTGAATTGTCTCTATCCCAGGAGCTCTGCAATGCACCCACTGCTGCTGCATAGTGAATTGTCTCTATCCCAGGAGCTCTGCAATGCACCCACTGCTGCTGCATAGTGAATTGTCTCTATCCCAGGAGCTCTGCAATGCACCCACTGCTGCTGCATAGTGAATTGTCTCTATCCCAGGAGCTCTGCAATGCACCCACTGCTGCTGCATAGTGAATTGTCTCTATCCCAGGAGCTCTGCAATGCACCCACTGCTGCTGCATAGTGAATTGTCTCTATCCCAGGAGCTCTGCAATGCACCCACTGCTGCTGCATAGTGAATTGTCTCTATCCCAGGAGCGCTGCAATGCACCCACTGCTGCTGCATAGTGAATTGTCTCTATCCCAGGAGCTCTGCAATGCACCCACTGCTGCTGCATAGTGAATTGTCTCTATCCCAGGAGCTCTGCAATGCACCCGCTGCTGCTGCATAGTGAATTGTCTCTATCCCAGGAGCTCTGCAATGCACCCACTGCTGCTGCTGCATAGTGAATTGTCTCTATCCCAGGAGCTTTGTCTCTATCCCAGGAGCTCTGCAATGCACCCACTGCTACTGCATAGTGAATTGTCTCTATCCCAGGAGCTCTGCAATGAACCCACTGCTGCTGCATAGTGAATTGTCTCTATCCCAGGAGCTCTGCAATGCACCCACTGCTGCTGCATAGTGAATTGTCTCTATCCCAGGAGCTCTGCAATGCACCCACTGCTGCTGCATAGTGAATTGTCTCTATCCCAGGAGCTCTGCAATGCACCCACTGCTGCTGCATAGTGAATTGTCTCTATCCCAGTAGCTCTGCAATGCACCCACTGCTGCTGCATAGTGAATTGTCTCTATCCCAGGAGCTCTGCAATGCACCCACTGCTGCTGCATAGTGAATTGTCTCTATCCCAGGAGCTCTGCAATGAACCCACTGCTGCTGCACAGTGAATTGTCTCTATCCCAGGAGCTCTGCAATGAACCCACTGCTGCTGCACAGTGAATTGTCTCTATCCCAGGAGCTCTGCAATGCACCCACTGCTGCTGCATAGTGAATTGTCTCTATCCCAGGAGCTCTGCAATGCACCCACTGCTGCTGCATAGTGAATTGTCTCTATCCCAGTAGCTCTGCAATGCACCCACTGCTGCTGCATAGTGAATTGTCTCTATCCCAGTAGCTCTGCAATGCACCCACTGCTGCTGCATAGTGAATTGTCTCTATCCCAGGAGCTCTGCAATGCACCCACTGCTGCTGCATAGTGAATTGTCTCTATCCCAGGAGCTCTGCAATGAACCCACTGCTGCTGCACAGTGAATTGTCTCTATCCCAGGAGCTCTGCAATGCACCCACTGCTGCTGCATAGTGAATTGTCTCTATCCCAGGAGCTCTGCAATGAACCCACTGCTGCTGCACAGTGAATTGTCTCTATCCCAGGAGCTCTGCAATGAACCCACTGCTGCTGCACAGTGAATTGTCTCTATCCCAGGAGCGCTGCAATGCACCCACTGCTGCTGCATAGCGAATTGTCTCTATCCCAGGAGCCCTGCAATCACCTGCAGTAGGGGGGCAGGACGGCTCCCGCCTGGTACTGTTCAGCCTGCACTTCAGCAAGCAACAGAGACTGGACTGTGAGATGGGACCCACCGGCGAGCGCTGATTCTGCATGCTGCAGATGGCTGAATCTTGTGAGTCTGACCTTGACCCACCGGAATGCATATGTTTTACCAGCTTATGGGATGCCAGCTGTCAGTATACCCGAATCCCGGCAGCAGGTCCCCTCGCTGCACTTTCCCGGCTGTCAGATTCCGGTGTCAGCCTACTGAACACCGGGATCCTGACAGCCGGAATTTCAACTGCTTCCCGACCCACCACCTGTTGCCACACAGCATAGCTGAAGCCCTGCCACTTCCCTGCAGGCTCTGCTCCCTGCAGGCTGGCCAAGAGTTCTAGCTATACAATTCTGTAAGTTGTGTGGGTTTTATTTATTATATACTGTATATAATTGTACATAAAGGCGGGGCACCAAACTCCACTTTGCCTCCGGGCAGTTGGGAGGCAATATGTTACTATGTTACATTGGGAGTTATACTGGCATGGTGTGTATGTGTGCCATGAGCACCAGAGTTGGGTGTCTCTGGTGCACATGGCAATTCACGGCTGCTTTTAGGTGAGTGGATTGGGGGCGGCCTAGCACTTTGGAAGCCCTGTAAGGAGGTAGGGATACAGCCACACCCTTTTATGTCCATGTTCCATTTGGAAGTTTCCAGGAATGCATATACTGGGGCACTAGTCAGCCATGGGCATAACTATAGTAGGTGCAAGGGGTGCCGTTTCCATCCCCCCCCCCCATCCCCAGCTTCCATACCCCAATTTTACTGGGACTGACCCACAGACCGTAGTGTCCTGAGGTGGGGGGGGGGGGGGGGGGGAGAGTTGGGTGACCCCTGTCACTCACCACTCAGAGCAGCGGTGAATAGATGTTGTGTGCACAGCGTCTATTCACTGGAAGAGAGGGGGAGGGGGCATGGAGGTATGCATTTCTATGAGGCCCAGAGGATTAGGGGTCCTGGACCCAGCTGCATAACAATTTTCCAGATTTGCCTGCTAAGCCATTGTAATGTATGGGCGCAGATTGGTGGATCAGGGAATTGTTAAATCTGGGGGGGGGGGGGGGGGGAAATCTCAGAATCTGCAAATAGTTTTTGTGTGATTGCTGATGTGCGGGGGGGGGGGGCTTTAGATGTGAGATGGATGGATGACCCACAGGTGGGGCTGCAGCGTGTTCCAAAATTCAGATAGGGGAACCACACCTACTGCCGCCCCCAAACATCGCCGGCCAGGACTCACTGGCAGTAGGCGTGGCTCCCCTATTTGAATTTTGGACTGCGCTCCAGCCACACCTCTGGAGCCACCACTGGACGGGTCCATCCTAAAAACTTAATTTCAGTGTGAAGCTGGGTACACACTGGACAATGTGCACTTATCCACAGGGCCGGTTCTAGACCTTGTGGCGCCCAGTGCGAAAGTTTCCTTTGGTGCCACCCCCGCCCTCCCCCCCCTGGCTGTAAAATAGGATTAGGGCGCGCCACAGGCGTGTGTCAAAAAATAGGGGCATGGCTTCATAGGGAAGGGGCGTGGTCAGTTGTGCCCCCTGCAGTTTTGCCCCCTTTAGAGTGGTGCACCCTGTAGAGCTGTGCCCCCTGCAGCTGAGCCCCTACAGCTGTGCCCCCAGTAGTTGTGCCCCCATTAGTTGTGGCCCCAGTAGTTGTACCCCATTAGTGTGCCCACCACTAGCTGTGCCCCTAGTAAAAAAATAAAAAATACTTACCAGCCCCTTTTTCCTGACCACTGCTGCACTCCATCTCCGCCGCCGAAGCCGCTCCTCTGATGTATGGGAGAGACGTCATGACGTCTCTCCCATAGCGCCGCACAGAAAGGTCCTCTCCGCGAAGGGAAACTAGACGCTACCTCGCTGTGCGTCTAGTTTCCCTTCGCGGAGAGAACCTTTTCCTAACCACCACCGCCGCCATCCCAGTTAGTAGCGGCTCTTGTCATGGCGGTGGCAGCCCTGGGACAGCGGCGCCCGGGCAAAAGTCCTGCTTGCCCGTGGCAAGAGCCGCTACTGCCCATCCAATATGTCAGCTTGGCAGGTCGTCCGGATGACATCGCTAGCAACTACAGCTACCTCCAAATCGCTGTTACACACTAAACGATCCGGATGATACGGTGTTCCGATTCAGCCGCAAACTACATACTGTGCCGACATCGTCCAAGTGTGTACCAGCTTTACAATAAAGCTGCCTAGCATGTGTGGGCTACATGCAGAAGCCACCAGTATTTACCCTTCATGCAAACATAATACATGTACGTGCCCCCCTGGCATTGCAGCAGAGTCTTCCCAGGGGCACAGAATCAGCAAGAGCTTACCAGCATTCTCTAACTATATATGCACTTTGATGCCTAGAATGATTATATATATTCTCTAACAATAGCACATAATTGACAGGATGACATGAGGTCCTTACCTGCTCAGATGAGAACGCTGGGGACCTCCGGGTGCAGTCAGGATGATCTGTAGAAGAGGAGAGAGGAGCAGGTGTACTGCTTAGCCTGTCACCAGTATGAGATGTACATCCAGCAAGAAGGGTGTCTTTATATTATAAACATACCTGGACACAGGTGACACACAGCACATCCCCAACCCCACCCAGATGGGTTGCTGCTTTGGGCCAAAGTCCCGTCCATCCAATTCCCTTCCTGACATTTGCAGAGCACCTCACAGCTCGGGTCACACCCAGTATGAATAATTCTGTATTAATACAAGGTGCTGTGCAATGTTCTTCAGACACTGTACTTTAATCTGCTCCTCTCCAGCTCATGTCACTGACAAAAAAGAAACTTCATAACCCCTCGTAGTCTAATTCCTGAATCACGCTGCAATTAGTATTAGATGAAAGGCAGGTCGTAAGCTTACTGCTTGGCTCTGTGTCAGGGAAATGCACTATAATAACATCATAGTTCTGGGTTTAGCTAACACTTACAGATCACCCTCCGTGCACCTGGCACAACACCTTGGCTCGTCATCACCTAGAGCACATCAGGGGCACGTCTGCTGCCCGCTATCCAAACGCCATAAACTAGAAGTGAAGCTATGGATACATAGAGGTGGAAATATCCTGAGAGATGCACTGACCACAGAATACGTGTCTCATCTACCATATGTGCAACGTCAGACTACTATTATGTACTAGTCCTCCTACTGTCAAATTTTGTTTTATCTTTCTCCTTAACGATTGCTCAGATTACCCTCAGTTACAGTATGGCTTCATTTATACTTGTGACTCTGTAGACATGTTATTACATGTGGCATTTTTAATCGTGAAGCTTTGGATAACATTGCTTGGATGCACCCAAAAATGCTCCTCTCCGTCAGTCTCATTTAAAGTAGAGGGTGAGACCCGATCTCTACCCGCTCCTAGCTGAGCAAAATTAAAGGCTTTCTGCAGGAAGAAAAGATGGACATAAATGTCTGTACTACAGATGAGCCCTCTTGATATTGCCCTGCTCTGCAAAACCAGCCACAGAAGCTCAGGAACACACAAGTGTACAAAATTCTGCTCTTCCGCAGGAACAGCTAGCTTGCTTGGCAAACTTATGCGTTATGGCAGAAATCTAGGTGCACTTGTCTCAGCCAGAGATGGTTTGATATTGTGCAGCATTTGTTTGTCCTTGGTAAATTACCTCCATAATGTGGTGGGTTAGAAGTGGGATTGATGCAACTGATAGTACGGAACTTGAAATGAAATGTTTGGGTGAAAATGTATAGTAAATCAGGGAGAAAAGGGGAGACTTCCAAAGTTTCTGTTGGATAAATGAAATGTTTATATTAGGAGTCAGGGTACATTCAGACTACATTAATTTATGTGTTCAAAGAGAATCCTGCTAACCAATCAGCTTGTAACTGTCATGTTAGAGGCTGTGTTTAAAAAAATGACAAATAGAAGCTGATTGGACTTTATCTTTCTCCATTGTATCTCTTTCTAAGCTTTGATAAATCTACCCCTAAATGTGATCTTGTTGAAAAACAGCAATATTGGTGTTAGAAGTGGGATTTCTTGATCATCAGTCTTACCTCTGAGCAATCTTTAAAAGAAAAAGGCAAAATTATATGATATTATATAATAACACTTTATATTAGTGACTTCTTCCTTTTTTTTTTGTAATGCAATTACAGGGCGGGTATGAGAACACCACAGGCTGCCTGCAGAAAACGATCTGTGCTATTTCTAAATACATTTGGCAACGTGAAGCTGTAATTAGGGTGCGGACAAGTCAAGGCAATAGTCTATCAATCAGGCAGTCTCCCGAGGCTGTATTGTATGTGATACAACTCACAGGTCTTAGGGAAAATGTATGGACAATGAAACACTGCACAGTTCAGATGTGAGCTTGTTGTGGAGTTACTCTGAAGGATTTCACCGCTACATGGGCTTTTAAAACTTGTTTTTATACTTCAGGTGATAAATCTGTGTTTGTATTAATGCTACCTCTTTGGCAGTGCTATAGAGAGAGAGAGAGAGAGAGAGAGAGGAACCCTAAATTAGTTACAGTTCCCCCACATTCTAATGCTGCTCGGGAAACTGTACATTAATAAGAGGAACATAAACAAATGATCTTCCGTTTCATAGATTTACTTCACTTATAACGAAATAAAACAGACACAATATTACAAAATAATGCCGAAACCAACTTCATAACAAAACACTAATGTAATTACATGATAATATGCAACTCACAAACATTATTATAAACTACACTAACATAAACGACTGGGGGCGGGATTTATCAATTTTCACATTATTATTATTATTATTATTATTATTACTGCTACCAGTTACTAATATAGAGAGGACAGAGACGGATCCTTTAGATCCCTCCCTGAAGATTTATATGAAAAGGAGCCTATGGACTTCTATAGGCAGCGCTGTCTATAGGTGGTGTTGCCTATCGTGCAGGAGCTCCAGAAAGTTTAGCTGTCCGGAGCTTGCTGAATACCGGCACAGAGCAGCCCCATAGGATTCTACGGGGCTTACTGCGCTGCAGGTCTGCAGTGATATCTGCTGGGGACCCTTTTTAATACACGTGCCATGCCATATATATTGCAGTCAACCTCCAAAATGGCAGCTTTCTGAGGTTTTACCACATTTATAACTTTGATACATCCTGCTCTACTCCTACTCCTTTCAGGCCATCGCTAATAAAGTTCCCAATCGCCAACATTACACGTGAAACTACATGGGTTAAAGGCAGATTACTCATCTAAAGCCATATAAAGCCCTTCATAATAATACAAATGCAATCCAAATTGTACAGTAGTTGGCAGGATGTAAAAAAGTCAGAAGAGCCACACCTAGTACCAGAGACAGGAGTCTATTAACTGTCCAACGTGAAGCCTCTCTGCAGGGCTAGCCCAGAAGAAGCTAGGTTCCATCAGAATTTTAAGTAGCACTGTGCCTTCAAATTGGGATTCCTCAATAATTACCAATAAGAAGAATTACCTAAATTAAACCCTTTGAGTCAGCTGAGTGACCTAGAAAACTGCTCCTGGCAATTCAAACCAGTTATCAAGAAATATTGAATGCACCTGAGATATTTTAATAAACAACCACAATCCAAAACATTATGGAGTGAATAATGTTGACTACCTGGTAATAACAGTGCAAGTCAAAGTCATAGATACATTAGAATGTGCAAACGATAGATTGTCATTCGGTATTTGTAGTTGACGTTTGAATACATTAAATATGGGCACGTGTAAAGACCCGAGAGACTTTATCAGTGGCCCAGATAATTGGGTTAGAATATTTCTGAAACGGCAAGGCAAGGTCAGCCCTGTTGAGTACAGACCGACGGTGTGAGAAGGAAAAATCCACCAACCCCCGACATGTTGGGCAACCAAGACTCATCGAGTCTAGAAGTCAACGAATCTTGTGCATCTGGTGCAAATGAGCATTGGGGCAGCTGTGTCGATGAGAGTAATGTGTCATGGTGCAGAGTGCATCGAACCTTACGGTGCATGAGGCTGCGTAGCTGCAGGCTCGTCAGGGTGTCCACTGTGGAAAGTTCCTGCCATAAACATGCGAGCGTCAGACCTGGACCTTCCATCAGTGGAAGAAGGTCACCTGGTCCTTACCAATTTCTGTTGAATCATGTGGGCGGTTGGGTGCGTGGACGTAAATGTGACTCATACTGTACCAGGCCCAGATTTCCTGGTACTGTATGCGTCACATTTATGTCCAAGGGGACCTTGGACAGGCCTGTCCAAAACATTCACTTGTCTGCAGGTGCATGTTAATTACTTGTACTATACGTGTAATATACGGCAGTCCTGTCCACTTCCTACCTACCATAAAAAATAAATCCTACAGTGTACATGAAAAAAAACAGAAGAGGTGTGTGTGGGGGAGATGGCTATCTCCCTGTATGCTTATACAGACATCTATCAATTGCAGGGTTGTTGGGAAGTCAGTGTCTAGCCTGTGAAATGACCCTGGCACCGCAGTAATGTCACTGTTATATTAGGCAGGCACCCAGTGCTTGCAGTGTGAAAATACAACTGAATGCCCAGTGCCACACAGTCCGGGAGAGATAAGCCACCATAGTCTGTGGTGATAACTCATCACCATCGTTATAGGCACTAAGCAGGGCACAGACCAGTGGCAGAACTATCGGCAGTGCCTTGCACTGGGGCCATCCGCTGTCAAGGGGCCCAAAGCCAGCGGCATTTAACCTCTTCAGTGGCATGCCTGGAAATTTCCGGGGTAAGCTGTGCAGCTGTGCAGACTGGCAACCCCGGAAATTTTCCGAGCATGCCAGTGCTCCCCCTCCCTCCCTCCTCCTTACTCCACTCGGCCAGCCCGGTGGATGACGCAATCGCGTCATTCCGGAAAACTCCGCCAGCCAAGCGGAATACAGGGGAGGAGGGAAGAGGAGAGGATTATAGAGCTGGCGGGCTAGTGCCCACCAGCAAATGCTAGGGATGGCCATCGGTGGGTTATCCATCAATGGTCACCATCGATGGATAACACTGATGGTCAGTGGCCATCCCTAGCTACCCCTAGGCAACGAGCATTCCCCGTGGCAACGAGCATTCCCCGTGGCAACGAGCATGGATCCCAGAGCATAAAACCCCTGGGGAAAAGCATGACACAACATGTAAAACCCCTGTCAACGCGCATGAAACACCTGGCAATACGCAGGTAAAAATATCTAAACTGGCACTGTGGGGGCATATCTGGCACTGTGGGGGCATATGTGTACCTGGCAATGTGGAGGGAAATCTGTCAACGTGGGGGAATATGTGTATCTGGCACTGTGGGGGCATATCTAGCACTGTGGGGGTATGTGTATCTGGCAATGTGGGGTCATATCTGGCACTGCGAGGGCATATGTGTATCTGGCACTGTGGGGGCATATCTGGCATTGCGAGGGCATATGTGTATCTGGCACTGTGGGGGCATATCTGGCACCGTGGGGGCATATGTGTACCTGGCAATGTGGAGGGAAATCTGTCAAAGTGGGGGAATGTGTTTCTGGCACTGTGGGGGCATATCTAGCACTGTGGGGGCATGTGTATCTGGCAATGTGGGGTCATATCTGGCACTACGAGGGCATATGTGTATCTGGCACTGTGGGGGCATGTGTACCTGGCAATGTGGGGGCATATCTGGCAACGTGGGGGAATATGTGTATCTGGCACTGTGGGGGCATATCTAGCACTGTGGGGGCATGTGTATCTGGCAATGTGGGGTCATATCTGGCACTGCGAGGGCATATGTGTATCTGGCACTGTGGGGGCATATCTGGCACCGTGGGGGCATATATGTATCTGGCACTGTGGGGGCATATCTGGCACCGCGAGGGCATATGTGTATCTGGCACCGTGGGGGCATATCTGGCACTGTGGGGGCATATGTGTACCTGGCAATGTGGAGGGAAATCTGTCAAAGTGGGGGAATGTGTTTCTGACACTGTGGGGGCATGTGTACCTGGCAAACGTGGGGGAATTTGTGTATCTGGCACTGTGGGGGCATGTGTGTCTGGCAATGTGGGGTCATATCTGACACTGCGAGGGCATATGTGTATCTGGCACTGCACTATTTGGGTCATATGTGTACTATGCCCCCATTTTCATTGGCCACACCCAATATGGCATGTGGCCACACCCATTTTTTTTGCTGTGTGCGCACACACAGTACAACTAACAATTTTTTTCTACTTGCACCACTGTGTGTGTGTGTGTGTGTGTGTGTGTGTGTGTGTGTGTGTGTGTGTGTGTGTATATATATATATACAAGCAAAAAATGGGAGCACTCACCAGTCTTCATTAAGCAGAATTTTAATTACCGTCTCATACCAGACAGAGTCGTATCAACGTTTCGGTCCTCGTTTGGACCTTTGTCAAGATCGACAAAGGTCCAAACGAGGACCAAAACGTTGATACGACTCTGTCTGGTATGAGACTGTAATTAAAATTCTGCTTAATGAAGACTTAATGAGTGCTCCCATTTTTTGCTTGTGTATTGAACTGGTGACCCTCAATAGGTCTCCAGTGTTGGATGGCACCCCAGCAGAAATCCTAAGACGTGAGTGTGGACCCAACGTTCCCATATATTATATGGGAACATGCAAAGGATCTCTAACTTGGAGTTGGGGGGGAGGGGGATGGACTTGGACAGAATGGGGGGGGGGGGGGGGGCAAAGCATTATGTTGCACCTGGGCCCACCGGTCGCTAGTTCCGACACTGGCACAGGCACACACATTACTGTGCATGTAAGCTAACCAACCACACCACCAGCTCTCTGTGTCCACACCACAACCCCCACTGCAGATGCCACCTCGCAGTGACCTTCTAATCCCTAGCACTCTTTCAGATCAGGCTTGTGTGTATGTAAGGAGCAATGGGGAGAGGTCCATCCACCTTTATAGTACTAAGAGGGAAAAACTGATCAGTTAGGGTATTAGAGTTAATTTAGAGATTAGGGTATTAGGGATAGGGTATTAGAGTTAATTTAGAGATTAGGGTATTAGGGATAGGGTATTAGGGTTAGTTTAGGGCACAGGTTCTCAAACTCGGTCCTCAGGACCCCACACGGTGCATGTTTTGCAGGTCTCCTCACAGAATCACAAGTGAAATAATTAGCTCCACCTGTGGACCTTTTAAAATGGGTCAGTGAGTAATTAATACACCTGTGCACCTGCTGGGTTACCTGCAAAACATGCACTGTGTGGGGTCCTGAGGACAGAGTTTGAGAACCCCTGGTTTAGGGGTTTGGGTTAGGGATAGGGCATTTGGGTTGTGTAGGGTTTAGGTGACTGTGTTTGGGGTTATGGTTAGGGATGAGTTAGGGTCAGGATTAGGGTAGGGATACTATTCGTCCTGGATTTACACATCTAATATCTTTGCGCAGATTCAGGCCCAGAGTATACAGTCTTCAGCTGCTGTGTAAGGCGGAATTACAGTCTCCTTTCAACACTCATCTCTACACCTAGATCCTGTCCAGTCCAAGCAATACAAGAACCACTAACCCTGAGAATGCAGCCTATAGACTTGTAACGACTACTGACAATTTTGTTTAGCGATGTTCTTTGATAAGATGAGAAATGTTTGGAGACACAAAATGGTGTCATCCACTGTATGTGGGCGGCTGGTTTACTTTAAATGTGACACAGGTATCAAATCTACTTCCAAAAAACCTGGGGCCTGATTCAGATTTGTACACAACGCCGATGTTCATGCATCTAAGCGATTATCTCTGCATCTGATTATGGTGTATACAGAACGTGTAACTCCACAATTATAAAGGACTCGAACAGTAATTGTTATTAAATTAATGGTATCTGGATGGCAGGCTGACACTACTAAGATCATTAGTCAATAGGTTGACATCTATTGGTAAGCATATATGGAAAAAAGGTTGACATTGCAAAATGTTGACGTGGCGATGATCGACACAGAAATGGGCGACATGATTTTTTTTTTTTTACAGAAATTAATTTATAACTTTTTCATACTTTACCATCCACATGGACTACGATTGGGAATAGTAACCTGTGCCAATCACAGCGGTAGTGAAGTGAGTCACCTTGCCCACAGCATGACGAGCGAAGTGAACCATGCAAGGGGATGCGGCACACTAATTGGGGTTTCCGGTGACTTTACGGAGTAAATGACCCACACACAAAAATCCCCTCATGTTGACCCTTTGCTGTGTCTAACTTTTCCGCGTCAAACTTTTCCAGGTCGACCTTATGAACCATACCCAAATGAATTGAGACTATTTTAGGCGATACGCTCATTCAAACCCACGGGTTGTACGGTAGTCTGAAAATCCATGCGGCTTCCAGTCTCATTAATGATGCCAACCCTGAGGGGCCAAATGGTCAATGATTTTATATTAAAGTGCCGGCAACTGGTGACCTTTTTCGCGGAAATTTTCCGCTTCTGGTTGATCCAGTTGTGTATTTCCTGTGATGCACGCAGTGGAGGTCCATCTGCTTCTTAAATATGCGGGAGGTCATCCCTACATAATATAACCCCCAGAGACAGTGGCAAACGCAGGATTTCTAAAGGGGGGTTTCCAAATGCTAGCCACAATCTCCCACTCTGCAGATCATGGAATACAGCATTAATATTTAACACTATACATGGTCTATAGCATAGGCTGTATCAAACGTATTTACATAATATAAATAAGTGGCCAGGAAAAGGATAAACATACTATAATAAATAAATATACAAATATAATAGAACCTGTACTGCACTTTCTAAGCACACATTCTCCCACCTCATGGTAAGGCACCTGTCTCTTCTCCCTGGCAGCTACTCTCTAGTCCAGTGCACTGATTGAGGACTCACATCCACACACACTGCAGTTTTGTAGAAGCTGCCACCACTGGGCACTTGCAGAAACTATGCTCTGTCCCTTAAACTGAATGATGTGGTGGCAGCTCTATTAATCATATTATATATACCATTGCTATTGTTGTCATAAATTGAGCCTCTTGCCAAGAGAAGGGGGGGAAGGGTGTTTCTGGGCAACCGGAACACCCCCCCGCATTTGCCTATGAGAGACAGGTGAGGATGTAAATTACGACCCTACCGTTAAATGTTAATACCTGAAAAAGGGGTTAAAGGCGCTGTTGAGATTAGTGTTAATATGTGATCATGCAAATCAGCAACCCATGTGACCAGAAGTTTCCCAGCCTCTGTACAAAACACTCAGAACAACACAGGTTCCAAGTGGCGCTTCATTTGCACAAATGACACCTGCATAATAATGTATCATTCAAATAAAACATTTCATTTAAACACAGTTGTATGAAACAGGTGCAGCAGTATATAAACATATAAAAATAATCCATTAGTAAATACGCGTTGGGTACGGGATCCCGGTGGTGAGAATACCGACCCCATGATCCTGACTGCCAGAATTTCCAGGCATGGGGGCGAGTGCAACGTAGCCCCTTTTGCTCGCCATAGGTTCTGTTCCCGCTCTGTGGGTGTCGTGGACACTGTTACTGTTTGAATTAAATATTTTATTTGAATATGTTAATACCTGTTTGATGTAAAATGTCTTGCCTGCATGTGGGTGTTGGGTTGTATGTCCGCTTAGTAAATGGCTGCAGGTGGCACAAGCTGGACATCTCTAACAACCAGGTTTCTTGGTCCCACAGAATAGTGTATTTTTATTATAATTGGTTACATCCGTGTGCACCAAGGGGGTAATTCAGACCTGATCGCAGCAGCAAATTTGTTAGCAGTTGGGTAAAACCATGGGGGTCATTCCGAGTTGTTCGCTCGTTATTTTTTTCTCGCAACGGAGCGATTAGTCGCTAATGCGCATGCGCAATGTCCGCAGTGCGACTGCGCCAAGTAAATTTGCTATGCAGTTAGGTATTTTACTCACGGCATTACGAGGTTTTTTCTTCGTTCTGGTGATCGTAATGTGATTGACAGGAAGTGGGTGTTTCTGGGCGGAAACTGGCCGTTTTATGGGAGTGTGTGAAAAAACGCTACCGTTTCTGGGAAAAACGCGGGAGTGGCTGGAGAAACGGGGGAGTGTCTGGGCGAACGCTGGGTGTGTTTGTGACGTCAAACCAAGAACGACACTGACTGAACTGATCGCAGTTGCTAAGTAAGTCTGGAGCTACTCAGAAACTGCTAAGAAGTGTTCTATTCGCAATTCTGCTAATCTTTCGTTCGCAATTTTACTATGCTAAGATTCACTCCCAGTAGGCGGCGGCTTAGCGTGTGCAAAGCTGCTAAAAGCAGCTAGCGAGCGAACAACTCGGAATGACCCCCCATGTGCAGTGCAGGTGGGGCAGATGTAACATGTGCAGAGAGAGTTAGATTTGTGTGGGGTGTGTTCAAACTGAAATCTATATTGCAGTGTAAAAGTAAAGCAGCCAGTATTTACCCTGCACAGAAACAAAATAACCCACCCAAATCTAACTCTCTCTGCACATGTTACATCTGCCACACCTGCAGTGTACATGGGTGGTCATTCCGAGTTGTTCGCTCGCTGCCGTTTTTTGCAGAATTGCGATCAGGCTAAAAACCGGCAGTTCTGCGCATGCGTATGGGCCGCAGGGCGCACGCGCTAAGTTATTTCACACAAAACTATGCAATTTTACACACGGCCGAGCGACGCTTTTCAGTTGCTCTGCTGATCGGTGAGTGATTGGCAGGAAGTGGGTGTTTCTGGGAGGTAACTGAGCGTTTTCCGGGAGTGTGCTAAAAAACGCAGGCGTGCCAGGCAAAAATGCAGGAGTGGCTGGAGAAACGGGGGAGTGGCTGCCCGAACGCAGGGTGTGTTTGTGACGTCAAACCAGGAACTAAACAGACTGAGGTGATCGCAAGATAGGAGTAGGTCTGGAGCTGCTCAGAAACGGCATGATATTTTTTAGTAGCAATTCTGCTAATCTTTCGTTCGCACTTCTGCTAAGCTAAGATACACTCCCAGGGGGCGGCGGCCTAGCGTGTGCAATGCTGCTAAAAGCAGCTAGCGAGCGAACAACTCGGAATGAGGGCCATGGTTTTGCCCAACTGCTAACAAATTTGCTGCTGCGATCAGTTCTGAATTAGGCCCCAAGTAGTCTCGCAAATGTTGACCTTGTCTGTAACACACCATTGGGCGTGTCTTCATTGTCACTAGCCACATTGGCCCACAATGCCCTAGGTACTACAGTCCTTGATGTGGAAAAAGTCATAGTCCAGGGACAGAGATCGTCACTAGACCTGCGTCTGGTTGGTTTTACAGTTGGTCTCTGTTGTCTGGCCAAGAGTTGCTTATGTGGATAACCTCTTATTCTAAATTGTTCAATGACCACGTCCAACTGTGCCGGTAATTCCTGAGGATTCTTGTCTTTCGCTCTATGTGTAATATTTATGAATATGCTAGCGCTTTTTTCCACGGTGGTGGATGATGGCTTCCAGCGTGAAGTAATGTGTTTCTATCTGTACTCTTCTGAAACACATTGGTTGACGATACCCCATTGTGAACATGTAGGGATACATCCCAAAAATGTATATTCGTACTACTCTAGCGGTAGGTGAACTTATTGTTATTGCTTTATTATTGCCTCATTGCTGTAAGGGCTTCCTCATCTCCTTACCAGGGGTGTTTCACACTTTTTTGCATTTTTTTTTGCATTTTTTTTTTACAGAGCAGCGGCTCTCAGCCGGAGAAATGTAACTGGTTGCCATAGCAACCTCCGGAGCAGGGCGGGATGACACCAATCATGTGCACCGCACTGGCCTAGGTCCCCTGCACCTGTCTCTGAACCCGCTGTCTCAACCTCGCACGCACTGGGGGGATATAAGGTAAGTAATTTTTGTGTTTTAATTTATAAATCTTGATGATGGAGCTCTAGCGGCCCAGAACATTTATATAATGCAGTAAACTACTTTTGCATGAATATATCTGAAGTGTCTCTTTGCTTTAATCAATAGAGAGACTGGATATATATCCTGATTAGCTACTAAGCAGACGCCCATTGATGCTCGTAATACTCTGATTGTGTTGTAAATATTAGTTTTGCATGTCCTGTCTTGTAATAAGCATCTATTATATACTCTTCTTATCGCTGGGAAGGGAGCGTTGTTTTGGTGGATGCCTCTCTTCAGGTCATCTGCATTCTGTGTTTCCTTTTTATTTTAAGCAGCTGTAATCTGGGTGCCTCTTCTGGTTTGCCCTGTGCTTCCTGCTGTCCGCTCCTGCACTCCACCTATTACCTCGCTCTGCTGTACTTCTGGTTTTCCATGTGATTCTGGATACCTAGAGCTGCTCTGAGGATTTCTTCCACTGACAGGGTTTTGTTTACAATACAGAATGCATTTTGCACATTCTGATCTGCCTCCCCCTGAATTCTTGGCCAATGCCCCCAGATTTTACTTATGCAATGGCCTGGGCCAAATTATGTTCCTAATACCCTGACGCTTGGCTGGGCTCTAAAGAAAATATTCAGGGTGACAAAGGGCCTAATTCTGAGTTCATCGCAGCAGCAAATTTGTTAGAAGTTGGGCAAAACCATGTGCACTGCAGGGGAGGCAGATGTAACATGTGCAGAGAGAGTTAGATTTGGGTGGGGTGTATTCAAACTGAAATCTAAATTGCAGTGTAAAAATAAAGCAACCAGTATTTACCCTGCACATTAACAATATAACCCACCCAAATCTAACTCTCTCTGCACATGTTACATCTGCCCCCACTGCAGTGCACATGGTTTTGCCCAACTGCTAACAAACTTGCTGCTGCGATCAACTCAGAATTACCCTCAAAATCCGCTGCTCATTGTGAGTCCCAGCTTCCAACTGGAAGCGCTTTCTGCTAACTGCATGATATACTCTGGAGAGGTGTTTTCTCCCCCTATCCCTGCCAGTCCGGACTGTGATTAGGAGAGACCACTAGAATTCGGGATTTCTACATGTCACATGGAAGTAGCAATGGATACCTGACATTTGGAACGGACAGCTTACATGCTACCACACCTGCTGCACAATATTATAGTTATTCCACATCGCTCAGGGGCTTCACTGATCTAGCAAAGGGTTAATCACATGTACAATGGAGGAGAAGGCGCCGTTTCAGCTGCGGCTTTATACGGCACAATCGCTAGACTCTTCCTTTACACGCTTTAACATGCCAATGGCTTGGAAACTTACATCCATTTCTGAAACCTTTGCAGCAGATTTACCTTCACGATTCCATTGATGATAATAATTTATCTTAGATTATGCGCACGAATCCCTGCATCGCTTTCCCTTCATAATATGATCATAAACTGACTTGTGGAATAACGGAATCGTGCATCTCTCCACCTGCAGGGTCGTTAGGCATTCTGCAGGCACAGGTGACACACAGTGGGCGTGGCCTGCTGAGGGAGGCGTGGCCACAAATCCTTACAAAGGGCGTTATTCAAATGATATATCACGCCCAATCTCCTTTCTAAAGTGATCCCCGTTATCACGCATATCGCGCCCGTAGTAATCAGGTTTAGCTGTGTAAAGGGTTGGGCGCCCTCGATACCCCGGGCGTAGTGAGCTGAAATGATTATACCACGCCCGTTAGGAGAAACAGAACGAGTGTGAAAGGGGGTGAAAAGAATTGAATACCGCCCAAAGAGTGAATGGTAAATTCTATTCCCTCCTCCACAGCTGCCCAGGCCCCAGCTGGGCAGCTCAGACAATGCCCTCTCCCCTCCTCTCACAGCTTCCATCCACCTGCTGCACCATGTTATTGCTTAACCACAATAGCCAAGCTCCATACAGCAGGATGATGTATTGTGTCTGTGACGTACTGCAGGTGAGTATAATAATATATACATATACCAATGCTATAAATAGTGCACACCAGAGGTTAATCATCTGTAATTCCCCTGTCAGTATACCTTGCTTCTTCTGAGCTGTATGTTATTATTGGAAGGTGTTGTCACGTAGCAGGCACGTCATCTGTACCGGGCACAGGGACCAGGCTCTAAGGCAAAGTGTCTCCCTAATAGATGTGTGTTTTATCTGGGTGGTCCTGATTCAGCGATGGGCGCTAATGCCATCACAGCGGATGTAATGGTGCCGCCACCAGGACATGGATGCAGACGCTCACCAGCGGCGGCTGCAGATGCTCCAATAGCTGACCATCTGAGTGACCCTATGGTCATTGAATGGCCGCGGGAAGCGAGACGCTGGCGCCATGTTTTCTGCATGTGGGATCACAGATGGAGGCATTTCTGCTGCCACTCCCCGTCACCAACCCCAAGTGTGTGGTATAGGAGATCTACAGTGTCTAGGTAGACATTGAGTCGGCGTGCATTAGGTCATTAGGGTTAAAAGGTTGACAGTGGGCAAGGTCGGCAGGTGCAAAAGGTCAACATGACAATGGTCGACACAATTTTTTTGTTTTTTGGCTATCATTTTGTATGTTTCATCATATGTGACCACAATCAGCGGAGACGTGTACACTTGCGGGCTCGCTTCACTTGCAACGCTTCAGGCAAGGTACTTCTCCCCGCTATCGCTGTGCGCCCCACAGGTCACTATTCCCAACTGTAGTCCACATAGATAGTAAACCAAGAAAAAGTTGGGAAAACTTTAAAAAAAACTGTAAACTTGTGTCGCCCATTTATGTGTCAACCTTTTGTACCTCTTGACCTAATGCATGTCGACCAAATAGTGTTGACTGTCGACTTAGACACTGATGACCTATCATCCTGAATCTCACCCCCAATTGGTCCCTGGTGGTCCCTGCTGTCAGTCACTCTGTGAATAAATCCTTGCTGTGAGCAGAGGCACTGTGGTGAGTGCGCAGAGCCTCCGCAGTGCGCGCGCAGCTGGCCGATAATTGCTCCGCTGTGTAAATATCGGCATGTGCACATCTGAGTGCAGCCCTATATGGTAACAAACTGAACAGGATTGCAGAGGAGAATTCCCACTCTGACAGAACTACAAGCTACAGATGAAGCAGGCTGTACTGTGTGAGTAGGGGTCTGGGTGGGTGCCTGGCAGGTGAGGGAACGGAGGATACTCACTTCCGTTCCCCTCCGGCGGGTGGCGTCTCACGGCGGGCTTTGACACGATAGCGGGCTTCCGGCACGGAGGGACTTGCATCCTGCTGTATGGACCTTGGCTATTGTGGTTAAGTCCCTCCAATCAGATCGCGGCAGTTTGAATGGTGCGCCAAGCGCGAGCCAATCGGGGCTCACGCATTGGCAGCCACTGAGGAAAGGACGTTGCGAGCCATTCAGAGCTCGCTGCGTCATAGCTCCGCTCCCTCCCAGCATCATATACTAGACGCTGCGGAGCGGGAGAGCTCAGTCGGGCGCCGGGTGCTGAAGCAAGAAGACCTCCAGTGGAAGAAGAAGCTGCGGAAGTGGCAGTGGTGAAGAAGAAGAAAGAAGTCCAGCAGCGGAAGAAGACCGGCGGAGAGTGACGGCAGTCAGAATAACAACCACGGCATCCCAATGTTCAGAATCCCAACGGGAAGGTAAGTATACTTACCTTCCCCCAATCCCCAATGGCCCCCTAACCCTCCCTTCTATCAACCTAACCCCCCCTACCGGCAGCCTAACACTAACCCCCACCACCACCCGCAGCCTAACCCTAACACCCACCACCACCCGCAGCCTAACCCTAACCCCCACCACCACCCGCAGCCTAACCCTAACCCCCACCACCACCCGCAGCCTAACCCTAACACCCACCACCACCCGCAGCCTAACCCTAACCCCCACCACCACCCGCAGCCTAACCCTAACCCCCACCACCACCCGCAGCCTAACCCTAACCCCCACCACCACCCGCAGCCTAACCCTAACACCCACCACCACCCGCAGCCTAACACTAACCCCCACCACCACCCGCAGCCTAACCCTAACACCCACCACCACCTGCAGCCTAACCCTAACCCCCACCACCACCCGCAGCCTAACACTAACCCCCACCACCACCCGCAGCCTAACCCTAACCCCCACCACCACCCGCAGCCTAACCCTAACCCCCACCACCACCCGCAGCCTAACCCTAACCCCCACCACCACCCGCAGCCTAACACTAACCCCCACCACCACCACCCGCAGCCTAACCCTAACACCCACCACAACCCGCAGCCTAACCCTAACCCAGCCTAACACTAACCCCTACCACCAACCGCAGCCTAACCCTAACCCCCCCTCCCGGCTGCCTAACACTAACCCCTACCACCACCCGCAGCCTAACCCTAACACCCACCACCACCCGCAGCCTAACCCTAACCCCCCCTCCCGGCAGCCTAACACTAACCCCTACCATTACCCGCAGCCTAACCCTAACCCCCACCACCACCCGCAGCCTAACCCTAACACCCACCACCACCCGCAGCCTAACCCTAACCCCCACCACCACCCGCAGCCTAACACTAACCCCCACCACCACCCGCAGCCTAACACTAACCCCCCCCTCCCGGCAGCCTAACACTAACCCCCACCACCACCCGCAGCCTAACCCTCCACCATACCCTTCCTGCTTCTGCTCATTACCTAGGCGAAGCAGAAGAGCCGGGATGTATACACATCTCAGATGCTGAAGTGGAGGAGAGAATCAGACCTTCAGTGCGGCACAAACTGTCATCTGTTGTGGACGTGCTTGTCCGGCTGGATCGCGGCTCAACGCCCTTTACACGCAGATGTGATCACACTGTGTGTGACCATGTCTCCCCCAGCTCCTCCATCTTACACCTGATGCTGGGGCAGTGTGACTGATATGAGGCGCAGTCTAATGGCCGTGAGGGGAGGCAGCGGTCTACCTGCTTTGGCGGGAAGCTAAAATGAAATAGAGAACATTAAACCACTTAACTGACGATTTTTCCCTTCAAAACTGTTAATAACATTGTTCTTTAACATTTATTTTATTTAATAAAGTTTAAAAAGTATTTTTCTAAATATTTAAACATTATATTATCACATCTGCAGAATTGATCTCACAAGAAATCTGACCATGTCAGTTAAGTGGATTAATTAAACACATGCGGGTTCTTGTCGCTTACCCATCCATAAATATATATCTATATATACATAATACACAAACACATACTGTACATACACCCACCTGCACCTTCCTTGGTACATGCTGGGGGGGGGAATGCTTCCACGGTACAGATATGTCCTCATACATCTTTACAGTAGTTGCACTATACAGCCCCTCTTGGCACACCAGGTCATGTGACAATCTTCCAGCGCCAGGCGTCTATTTTGCCAAAATATATATCTTAGTTGTGACGCAATGCTTTGATATATGGCATTTGTATCCGAATCTGTACACAGAATGCTACAATGTAGCAGCCGCAGATTTTATCCAATACAATTTCTGTTTTGCTCCGTATACAGACTCAGTCACACACAATATACACGTGTCATATATCACATTACTCAGCGCAGTCTCCTGGTGCGTCCTAGTTGTGACAACATTTTCGACAACACAATCCCCTGTCGTTAGCAGCTCACTCACAGCAGGAATCTCGCACTGCATGGCGTATTGGGGCTGGATGTATGAGGACGCATCTTTATGTAACAAGTGTTATCTCACCAATGATGGGAATGACACAACCATGTGTATATGTGTGGATAGCGGTGCAGTGACCCCATGTTAGTTGTGTGGCTGAGCCTCCCTGGCCACCCCCTACCTCTCAGTGCCCTGGCATCATCCCTACCATTGTCATTCACTGAGCAGTGCACTTAGGGGGTCATTCCGAGGTGATCGCTCGCTAGCTAGTTTTTGCAGCGCTGCGATCAGATAGTCGCCGCCTATAGGGGAGTGTATTTTCGCTTTGCAAGTGTGCGATCACCTGTGCAGCCGAGCGGTACAAAAAAGTTCTGTGCAGTTTCTGAGTAGGTCTGACCTTACTCAGCCGCTGCGATCACTTCAGACTGTTTTTGCCCGGAATTGACATCAGACACCCGCCCTGCAAACGCTTAGACACGCCTGCGTTTTTCCAACCACTCCCAGAAAACGGTCAGATGACACCCACATACGCCCTCTTACTGTCAATCTCCTTGCGATCGGCTGTGCGAATGGATTCTTCGTTGAATCCTTCGCTCAGCAGCGATCCGCTTTGCACCCGTACGACACGCCTGCGCATTGCGGTGCATACGCATGCTCAGTTCTGACCTGATCGCTGCGCTGCAAAAATCCGCAGTGTGCGGTCAGATCGGAATGACCCCCTTAGAGTAAGCCGCGGCAGGGCCAGACTGATTAAAGCCGTACGTGCTCTGTGCTGTAGGATCATACTGGACACTCGTATAGAGAAACGCCTGGCTCCCGCATTATGTAATCGGGACCCCACCTATGTTATGTACATGGGGTCAGGGATTAAGAAGAGTGGGTGGCCACAAGGCCCATTACGATGACAGCTACATTTTACCATTGTTTCAACGCTTTGATTGCATGAGATAATCTGCACAGCTAGGTGTGTGTCGTAGTTATAGATTACTGTAGGTTACACTCTGTAACATGTGAAAGATACATTTTGTCACACAATAAGTTATTCATTGGTATACCTGTCCTCCGAGAGGTGCGGGAAGCAGGTCTCCTCGTCCTTACCTGGGATCGCAGATTACCTGTCTACCAGATTATATTTATGATAGTTTCAATCTTTCTGCGTTCACTCTGTACAGGGCTGTACTAACCCATGGCCGGACCCCTAGGCTTCAGGTACAATCTATCACCCCACTACAGCTTACATTCAGGAAGCAGGGCTTATGCCTTCATTGATACCCCTTTTCCACTAGCTAAAAAAACATGGGTAAATGCACGGGGGCGCGTATTTACCCGTGTTTTTTTCCTAGTAAAAACGGCTCCCTCTGCAAAAACCCGGATCAAGTGATCCGGGAATCCTACCCTGGTAGCTTACTGGGTTGAACACGAGTTCAACCCGGTAAGCTGTGCAGTGTAAACGGAAGCCGTGTCGATGCGACGCGGCTTCCGTTCACAGAGTATGGAAGGGCGGCGCTGGGAGATCATCTGATCTCCCAGCGCCGCCCCTGCCGCGTCACCAGCAGCGTCACCAACTCTGCAATATGCCGGGTTGGTGAGTGCACTGGGAAAGGGGGCTCTGACGCAGGTCGCAGCCGAGTAGCACCCGTGTCAGGCTCCCGGTTGCGACCCGAATCACTAGTGGAAAAGGGGTATTACACTTACAGTCCTCACATGAACACAGATGCCCAGTGAAATAAAGTCTGCTGACCTCTTTTCTCCCTGCGCAATTGTTCTTCCTGCTCTTTTATCTTTTGAAATAGCGCTAGTACACTATTGGTCAACTGACCCCCCCCCCCATTATCACACAACAAGCCTCAGCTACTGCACAGTCGCCGCCTATAGGGGAGTGTTTTTTCGCTTTGCAAGTGTGTGATCGCATGTGCAGCCGAGCGATACCAAAAAACTTTATGCAGTTTCTGAGTAGCCCAGGACTTACTCAGCCGCTGCGATCACATCAGCCTGTCTGGTCCCGGAACTGACGTCAGACACCCGCCCTGCAAACGCTTGAACACGCCTGTGTTTCCCCAGCCACTCCCAGAAAATGGTCAGTTGCCACCCACAGACGCCCTCTTCCTGTCAGTCACCTTGCGATCGGCTGTGCGAATGGATTCTTCTTAAAACCCATCGCACAGCAACGATCCGCTTTGTACCCGTGCGACGCGCCTGCACATTGCGGTGCATACACATGTGCAGTTGTGACCTGATCGCAGCCGTGCAAAAAACGCTAGCGAGCAATCAGGTCTGAATGACCCCCTGAGTGCAAAGTGCCTAGGGTGCAGGTAACAGTGCCTCAGCAAATACAAATTTATTGTCCCCTATTCCCTGTGGGTCCCCTAGGCTTCAGCCTTGTCAGCCTTATGGATAATACAGCCCTGACTCTGTATGTTCTGGTTCACCTAATTAAAATAACACAGTCTGGAACCAGCTGAAATCTTGCCTAGAGTTCCTAATTGCTTCGGTGCATAGGT
This sequence comes from Pseudophryne corroboree, assembly GCF_028390025.1. NCBI lineage: Eukaryota > Metazoa > Chordata > Amphibia > Anura > Myobatrachidae > Pseudophryne > Pseudophryne corroboree. Next base: position 5,154,277 of record NC_086455.1, on the reverse strand, counting down.
GCCCATCACCGCAACGAGCACAGAATTAGAAAATTATATTCCGCGGTTCTGCTCCCCATTAGAATGAATAGGGCTTTCCAGGTGGGAAGAGGTGTGTAATAGCATCAGTCTATATGTCAGTGTAAAAATAAAGCTGCCCTACACAGTGTCAAATACAAGCAGCCAATATTTACCCTGCATGTAAAATAGGGGCGGCTCAAGGTATAGACTGACAGGACTGTCCGGGGTGGGATTGTTCCAGTGGGGAGTTGGGGAATTCCCCAGTGGGCCTCGCTGCTTCAAGGCCACACACCTTTCTGTAAGGGGTGGGGATTATCGGGATTTGTTCAGGTGACAAGGGGCAATGACAGCTTGGCAATAGGGTGCACATCGCAGTGCTGCCCTGTGATCTCACCAGCCTGGGCTGGCGAGATTATCTCAGGGCACACTGCGGTATTTTTTCACATTTTTTTTTTTAGTAAATTTGGCCAAATCACATTTCCCATTATAAGTATGCGGAATGCGATGTGGGTTACTAAAAAAAGTGAATTAAAGGGTTTGGAGCAGTTTTTCATGCAAACTGATCCAAATGCCCTTTATTACTTTCAGATGATACTAAAATAATGTGAAACAGGTGTGAAAAACCCCCTTTTCACATTATTTTAGTAAAAATAATGTTAATAAATAGACCCCCAAGTCTTTAAATCTTTAAATGCTCTCATATTGGACGTAAACATGCATAATGATCACCAGGACAATTGACTATACCTGGGCAGGTTAATAAGTCACAGTAAATTGCTGCTGCTAATTAAATGGTGGCCACAGTGTGTGAGGAGCACTACTATGTGGCATAATGTGTATAAGGGGTACTACTTTGTGGCATAATGTGTATAAGGGATACTACTTTGTGGCATAATGTGTATAAGGGGTACTACTTTGTGGCCTAATGTGTATAAGGGGTACTACTTTGTGGCATAATGTGTATAAGGGGTACTACTTTGTGGCCTAATGTGTATAAGGGGTACTACTTTGTGGCATAATGTGTATAAGGGGTACTACTTTGTGGCATAATGTGTATAAGGGGTACTACTATGTGGCATAATGTGTATAAGGGGTACTACTATGTGGCATAATGTGTATAAGGGGTACTACTATGTGGCATAATGTGTATAAGGGGTACTACTATGTGGCATAATGTGTATAAGGGATACTACTTTGTGGCATAATGTGTATAAGGGGTACTACTTTGTGGCATAATGTGTATAAGGGGTACTACTATGTGGCATAATGTGTATATGGGGTACTACTATGTGGCATAATGTGTATAAGGGGTACTACTATGTGGCATAATGTGTATAAGGGGTACTACTTTGTGGCATAATGTGTATAAGGGGTACTACTCTGTGGCATAATGTGTATAAGGGGTACTACTCTGTGGCATAACATGAGTAAGGTGCACTACTGTGTGATGTAATTTGAATTTGTGGTACTATTTTATGGCCAAGCCCCTTTTTCAGCATATGTGCCTATCCTATTTCAAATAGGGGGCGTCCATCCCCTTACTTTGCCAGAGGCGCTCGGACCCCTAGATACACCCCTGCTGGCAGCATCTCTCTTTCCAGGCAGGATCCGGTCTGTTCCTTTTCTCCATGTGGCCGCCTGTCCCCTAAACTCCAGCAATCCATTCCCTGGCAGTCACTCAGAGGGCAGAGGGGAGGAGCAGAGCAGGGAGAGCTGCCGGGTAAAGCTGTTCTACCATTAGGTTGCTGGGGAGCAGTAAGGCTAGAACAGTGTGGCACAGCAGTGATATCACTGTGGTATGAAGGAGCGGCATAGCGTAGATATATGCTGTGATGATACTGGAGCAGCAGAGGGCAGTGTTAGTACATTACTATTAGGGTAGATGTATGCAGTGATAGTACTGGAACAGCAGAGGGCAGTGTTAGTACATTACTATTAGGATAGATGTATGCTGTGATGTGATGATACTGGAACAGCAGAGGGCAGTGTTAGTACATTACTATTAGGATAGATGTATGCTGTGATGTGATGATACTGGAACAGCAGAGGGCAGTGTTAGTACATTACTATTAGGATAGATGTATGCTGTGATGTGATGATACTGGAACAGCAGAGGGCAGTGTTAGTACATTACTATTAGGATAGATGTATGCTGTGATGTGATGATACTGGAACAGCAGAGGGCAGTGTTAGTACATTACTATTAGGATAGATGTATGCTGTGATGTGATGATACTGGAACAGCAGAGGGCAGTGTTAGTACATTACTATTAGGATAGATGTATGCTGTGATGTGATGATACTGGAACAGCAGAGGGCAGTGTTAGTACATTACTATTAGGATAGATGTATGCTGTGATGTGATGATACTGGAACAGCAGAGGGCAGTGTTAGTACATTACTATTAGGATAGATGTATGCTGTGATGTGATGATACTGGAACAGCAGAGGGCAGTGTTAGTACATTACTATTAGGATAGATGTATGCTGTGATGTGATGATACTGGAACAGTAGAGGGCAGTGTTAGTACATTACTATTAGGATAGATGTATGCTGTGATGTGATGATACTGGAACAGCAGAGGGCAGTGTTAGTACATTACTATTAGGATAGATGTATGCTGTGATGTGATGATACTGGAACAGCAGAGGGCAGTGTTAGTACATTACTATTAGGATAGATGTATGCTGTGATGTGATGATACTGGAACAGTAGAGGGCAGTGTTAGTACATTACTATTAGATTAGATGTATGCTGTGATAATACTGGAGCAGCAGAGGGCATTGTTAGTATATTACTATTAGGTAGATCAGGCATGTCCAAACTGCGGCCCTCCAGCTGTTGAGAAACTACACATCCCAGCATGCCCTGACACAGCTTTAGCATTCTCCGACAGGAAAACTGTGTCAGGGCATGCTGGGATATGTAGTTTCACAACAGCTGGAGGGCCGCAATTTGGACATGCCTGAGGTAGATGTATGCTGTCATAATACTGGAACAGCAGAGGACAGTGTTAGTACATTACTATTAGGTAGATGTATGCTGTGATAATACTGGAGCAGCAGAAGACAGTGTTAGTATATTACTATTATGACAAGTACCGATTGCTGTGATAATACTGGAACAGCAGAGGGCAGTGTTAGTATATTACTATTAGGGTAGATGTATGCTGTGATAATACTGGAGCAGTAGATGTATGCTGTGATAATACTTAAACAGCAGAGGATAGTGTTAGTATATTATTATTATTATTATTATTATTATTATTATTATTATTATTATTATTAGGACAGAAGTACAGTATGCAGTGATAATACTGCAACAGCAGAGGGTACTGTTAGTACATTACTATTAGCTGGATGTTTGCTGTGATAATACTGGAGCAGTAGAGGGCAGAGTTAGTACATTACTATTAGGTAAATGTATGCTGTGTTAATACTGGAACAGCAGAGGGCAGTGTTATTATATTACTATTAGGTACATGTATGCTGTGATAATACTGGAACAACAGAGGGCAGTGTTAGTACATTACTATTAGGTAGATGTATGCTGTGATAATACTGGAGCAGCAGAGGACAGTGTTAGTATATTACTATTAGGTAGAT